>NW_019211454.1:11711666-12041851 GCF_002443255.2 Varroa destructor | reverse complement strand
ATATATAGAATTGCATAAACAGAACGCGACAGTAGCAACCAGCACGTCATTTTGTAGTACTCGTGAAGCTGGCGTATACTATGAGAAGTATGACGAATCATTGCCCGTGAAATAAGTACAACTAATAATAATCTTAAATGTTGATAAGAAGGTGATTAGGCTGTGTTTTTTTTTTTGTGCGTAGATGAACAGAAAGCTTAGAGAACAATAAATTCATAAAAAAATATTACATTTTTTCTACAACAGAAATTCACTACTCCTCAGTGTACCGATTGTCGTAGACAACTTCTGCGAGTCCCTAAAGACGCTCGAAAAGCTATAAACTGGGGGGCCATTTCGAAACAAAACTGCTAACACTAGCGATATCTCTTAAAACTATGATCTTCCTGTGAAGAGTGATTTGAATTTAATTCATAAAAAAATACAAAGTCGGCAATCTGAGAATTTGCGTTAACAGTATCATTCTTTAACTAAATATACGCACAATAAAAGATATCGGCCTATTAACGAGCTGATGAATAGTAGAGGCACTTCAGCTCAAGTTGGACAAAGGCAGACCTGCCACAATCAAAAGCAGCATAAAATTTATGTCAAGTCTAAACAGGGCAAATAGGTATCGAGATTAGTGACTAGCTACTTTTTAGTCAGACTCAGTCAGCTTCCTTTTCCTCATTCACTTGCAGGCCTAACCGCTGGCCGACGTTCCAACACTCGAAAATCTTATAACATTTTATTGATATATTTGTCTTAAGGTACGGTAATGTCGTAGTTTTCATGGATGATGAAATTCATGCCCAGGAAACAGGACGATGGCTGCACCTTTAACTCAAAGTGCTTCGTCATAGTACCTTTTGCAATCAGCATATCGTTGACGTAAATACCAAGTCTTGCTCAAAAAATAGAAGCTGCTGTCTCCTAGGCCAGCATCTGTTAGCGCTTTCCTGGATTTCTTGGCGAGGTAGTGTCGTGATTAATGACGACTTGATTTTATCTGCAGTATCGGTCTTTGTTATCGCCGTATCTGTTCTGGTCAAAAAAGATATATCACAAAAATAGCGCTATTCTGGTAAACGCTTCTTATGCCTATTTGTTTATTATACGGCTTTTCATAAGCGCTTATGGCCAAAATGATGCGTATCGTCTCTAATTTTGACACGGCCGCATATACATTAAACGGAGAGAAATCCTTTCCGGCAACCTGAGTGAAGACTCTCATAACGTACCTGGTTTTATAACCTCGTTCGTGTCCCTTTTTCGTTGGAAGACACATTTTGCTTCTACAGCATGTACCTTTGTGCTAGTTCAGCTACACTTGTTTTTACTACTTTTTTTATTTTTTGGAGGTTAAGGGCAAATGCATTATGCAGACCGGACATCATTGACTGTGCTTTGTCCGGTACTGTGGGACTCTCACCCACTAAACCCTGGACCCCTTTATCAGCTTGGGCCATGGTTCGGGATATGTTTGATATTACTTCGAAACCATGACTTGCAGGAACTGTCATTTCATCATCCTTTCCTTTGAGCCGTTCCAGTCCATCCTCCATTCTGGCTTTTCTCTTGTACTGAGTCTATTCGTGTGA
The DNA here is from genome assembly GCF_002443255.2 of Varroa destructor. Classification (NCBI taxonomy): domain Eukaryota; kingdom Metazoa; phylum Arthropoda; class Arachnida; order Mesostigmata; family Varroidae; genus Varroa; species Varroa destructor. The sequence continues at coordinate 12,040,268 of NW_019211454.1, read as the reverse complement.
CCTTAGCTCTCCCTTTGCGCTTAGGAAATCTTCAGTCCAGTAGGAATCGAAGCGAATTGTTTTTTTTTATTCATAACCTGGTTCTGAACTGTGTATCTTCCTTCGACCATGCGTCCGTTCACTTCGTTTGAAACTCTCTCTTTTTCAATGTCGCTCTTTATTTTCAGAGCCGGACACGACCTCTTCGCTCTGTTATTACTTTAACTCTGTCTAGTTTCTCCGTGTTCATTTGTCGAAATCTTCTCCTAGCGTAAAACGATTGATGGCTCCTTTCGAAGATGACGTCGCTTGATCGTGCTGTCTTATGCTTCCTCGGAGTCCAGACGCTCTCTCCAAGAGCACCACCCTCCATTTTAGACGCGAGCTCCCTTCGGCCGAGTGAAAAATGAAGTAGGCAGCACTTCGATTCAGATGCGTAAATTTTACCCTGTTGTGGTTTGTGTCGAACAAAGTTTGCTTCACACACTAGTTGCAATACTCACATTCACGACCATGCTAGCACATTATTCGATTTCATTTCATAAATACCTGGCTCGTGGGGTAAGTTAAGTATGGCGTTCGGTAAAGTTAAGCTCATCTTTTCGGCCATTTCGTTATACGTCGGCTGGTTGACCATTAAATGTCAAAAGTTCGAATAGATTCTCGTTACAGTTGACCTAAATGCAGGCGCTACCCTCCGGCAAGAGGCCCTTGTCTACTAATTTTTGCCAACTATTAGAGTAAACAAAAGAAAGTTTCGACGCTTCTATGTAAGGAGCACTGTCTACCGTACAGCTTACAGTATTGCTCAGTGAGATTAATGTAGTTGTTCTTAGCCTTTTTACTTACTTTCCAATTACGCGAGCCGTGGCGGAGTCCAGCGTTTATAAATCGCTATTTCCCCTCAGCATCGTGTGCTCGATATTCAGTTTTTTTTTTAGAAATACATTTTTACCGTTCGATCTCGTTACTTGCACCATGTACAGGTTTAATGGGTAATTTGAAGGCCGATTGTTTTGGTGAAGATTTTTAGGCTCCCCAAGTGCTTTGAAGAACACAACTGAGAAAAGCTTTTGACTGACGATTCGTTGACGACAATGTCTAAGTTCGATCGTATTGCTTTAGTTGTTCTATATTGGCGGGGGTTGTGCCATATTGGCAGTATCTTTTCCTTACCTAGTGCTAAAGCACACTCGTCTTCCTGTAGTGCTAACTTGGCTGGGACTTTGTCGGGGTTAGTGGGTATCTTCAAAGTATCACACTGATTTTTTCTACTGTTAGTGGCACGTGGGCTGTGCTGACTATGTCGATGGACGCATGCTCCTGATGTGATGAAGCTGTTTCTGTTAGACGCTGGCTCTGTTTATAACATCACTGGCCATTGGATTGTCACACTGCAGGATTTGACAATGATTGTGGTCCATTAATGCGCTGATTAATGCTGAAGATACCTTGACTCAATTGGTTTAAGGTAGATCTGTATAACTGACGCGAAGCTTTTTCGATAGCAAGTGCCGAGATTTAATAGATTGATTCTATCCTTTTACGCTGCATGCTTTGGCCTGGTTCGGTAGAAAGGTTGGAGTCGTTTATACACGTAGCTAACAGCTTCGCGCCTTCGGTTGTATGTTTTCTCGCTAGATAGTTAGGTTGGTATATAGTGAATACTACACTATAAATATAATATGCACCGCAGTTATTTATTATGTGATATTAAAATTATACAAATTAATTCCTTCTTGTGTTCTGTATCGATGAATCAAGAACTTTTCTATTCTATTTGCATGGCTATTGTAGACAGCCCTAACTGTACACGTGCTTGTTGTTATTAGGATGAGGAGGACTTTAGACTCAGAATTTACCTAAATAGATTAGACAAGCGCAGCTTATAAAAAAAAAAAAAAAAAAGTAAAAAAAAAATAACACTGATTCACGTTAGTGGCCTTCGATAGTGGCAACTGATGCTAAAATCTGTTGCGTATAGTAACCTTTACGGTTAGACAAAAATTTACGACTTCTTGCACTCGATACTCAAACTTACAAAGAAAGATACAGTAAGGCATATCGAAGGAGTAATATACTTGTTGAACGCGTATGAAGGACAACCAAGGCCCTTTGTGATAATAGCCAGACGTTTGGAGCGGTGACGAACTACTAGCCCTTAAAGGCCTAGTATAAACTATACCGTTGATAATGTTTTACACCTCGTTTGAAAATTCGCGCACGTAGCAATACCACCTGAAACAACGTTGATATTTACACGGCTCACACTTCGAATAAATGTTAATCACTTATTCAACAAATACCAGAATGTGCATAGTTGGAATTTACCGTATCATCGCACGTGTGTGCCTTTAATACAGATACGATGAGAAGTGTAAACAAAAACACTGTGTTGATATGTAGCTTTTTGCCAAGGTTAACGTTTCTTAGCAAAATTGGTATCGTTAAAGGTCGTGTTCATAGCACTCTAGAGATGATTTCGATTATACTTATTCCATTTCGAAATACCAAGCGGGGGGCAAATTGACTTTTTTTCCTTTTAAATTCCTCGTTTTTTCGTAATCCCCTTCGACCATTTGGTACTTATAAATAGCAAATAATAACATTTGGCATTATAAATACCTTGCACTCATCCAATTTGAGTTGATTTTGCTAGCCCTGGTCAAAAGTGTATTTTGTGATGGTATTTATAGGTTCGCTTTGCTGTTAATGAATACACAAGTCAACGACGTCCCATTTCAGCATACATCTGACTTGCCACATAAAAATGGCTCAATTCCTGATTCATCGTGATACTGTTCGTAGTACCAACTACTTTTTAATACTATGGAAAAGGTCAAGCATATTTTACCTTAGAGGTCCAACATATCCCCAGGATGTATTTTCTCAGTGTTTATATTGCGCCTACACTTCACAAAGACGTTTGAGTTAGTGCCTTCTACTTCGTTTATAAAAAGCAGAAAATGTATCAAACATTCTGTTTCTGATGACTCTAGACATATCCGGTTTTCAGAATAAAAATTTTCCATGTACGATTAATCAGATCCAACAGCGAAGACGCCAGGTATAACCTTGCATAGTTCCAGGTAAGTATGTTACCTAGAACCAAAACAATGATTAGTTTGTTGAACAATTGTTATTAATTATTACTAGCGAATCTATACAAAAAATTATGTCATGATCATAACGTAACGCTGCGACTACTTAACTTGTGTATGACAAAGCCGCAGTACGCTAGAATGCTGTATATATTCCGTAACTTCTTTCCGTAAATTTTGTTTTCTTTCCTAGACAGACGCTAAGACCATTTTGCAGTGTCGCTTCAGAAGCTACCAGAAAATATCTTCGTAGATATCTTCAGCGTTTCTCCAACATATTTATCGAGCACAAGGTTCTGGTGCTTTTTCTCTTGCTAGAACTAAAATTTGAATCAGTGGTGGCAGTTACATCTATTGTTAAAGGTTACGAAAGCAACACATTTAAAAATTGAGAAGCTTCGTTTAATAGGTTAAATATATTAAACTGTAGGTTCCGTATGGGGATCTCTATGCGCTTTTGCTTCGCATGGGTTCGGTGTAGCGGGTCGATCCACAGCGGATTGGCTACGCTAAGAGAACTATTTGGAGAACTAACTACAATGCCGCTGGTGGTAACCTCTGCGAAGAGGATACGGTTTTATTACTAAGTAAAGGTTCCTCAAATCTCCCTAATCTATTTTTAAGACGAGCTCCCACCGCAAGCGGAAGTTTCTGATTAACGCGTATTTTCCCACCAATGATGAGAGGCCCTAAGTACTAGGTATTACAACTAATAAAACTTACATACTCTTCCGTTATGAAACCAGTTCCTATGAAAAAAAGAAGAGAGAAACGCACGTTAATGAATTTTATTCCGTTGCTAGTTATATTGATGGCATCGTCCAAAAATGTGACCGGTCGCAATCACGTGTATATTTACCTGAAATGTAAAGAAATTTGACAGTTCTACGAAGCTTTGTAGGGAGTCATCTTGTGGAATTCTTAATCTTGAGAGAGCCGTAATATTAATGAGTCAGCAACGGTGTACCGATAAGTCTTACCATAAAATGTAATAATCCTTAACTGAAGTGAAAAATTCAATTTGTACTAATTGTCCTTCTAGAAGAATTCGAATTTCATTGAGAACTCGATTGTACACACAGACACGCTCATGGGTTACGCACATACGTTAATTTTTAAGACTGAAGAAGAATGTTAAGACAAGAAACCTTCCCTGAATGAGCCTGATGGTACAATCTAATACGTTACGCAATGAAATAATGCGACTTACGTCTCTTAATAACAGCGTTAATAAATTGTTCTAAAATTAGCTAAGGAGCGTGACTGAAGATTTTAGAGCCCCAGTTCCATTTTGAACTAACACCACCGTATCGACAAGGACGGTAATGAGCATCTATTATAGAAGGTACAATTTTCTTTTTAATTCAAATAATAATTATCTGTGCATCAAATCTGAAGTTCTAACCGCCTAAACTACTTATACACTTTAGAACAGCCTATATAATTGACTGTATTGTTACCAAGATCAGCTTGATATCCTCCCTGATCAGCAAGATCAACCTCCCTGACATGGTTGATTAGCTCAATAGTTGCTCTTCACGAAATCGTTTGCGCCATTTTCTTCACTAGTAAATTTCGAAGTTATGCTGTCGTTATAGCTTGTATGACAGCTACGCATTCGATGCGCAAGCTGGTGACGTGGCTAATTGAATGCTTGGAGCTTTTCGCCCAGAACGGCCATCGTCGTTGTGAAGTTCATCGCTACCACTCAGACTCTGTACCTGTTCCCGCTTAAAAGCAAATAGCAGTACACCTAGCAACAGACGATTGACATAGGAAATAGTGCGATGTACATCGAACGATAATAAAATCCTTTGTGGCGTTTTACGGATCCTAATCGAGTATTCATTGTCTCCTTTCGCATTACGAAGCGACAGTGCTACCCCACTTGTGTCGTCGCACTGCGCGACACGTAACGAATGCTGCTGGAGCAGTAATCGTTGTAGTCGTCATTTCTTCACCAAAAGTCTGCTCTCTTAGTCAATTTTAAAGTGATTTGATCATTTATATAGAATAGTACAGTTGTACACGGAACATTTTCGAAGAATGACGAGGATTGACATGAAGCTGTGTGAAGGTAAGCGGGATCGAACTGAAACAATTTCGGCTGAATCTTTGTTCCGCCACTCCTTGCAGAGAAAGTGATTTTCAGTAAAGCGATATACTAATATTTCGGTTGTTAACACATGTAAAGTGGATGATAGTCCTGTGACTTTAACGTAGGTCTTCCTCCAGGTTCGTATTAGGAACTAATCCTCAAGAAAGGTAATGTTTTTAGTTTATTGAACATGGTATGCGCTGCCGCTAATGAGAGAAGTAGATGCAAACGTGTACTTGACCTCTAAGAAAAATACCAAGTATCATTGTTGGCATTGGGTTACTGGCCCATAGTCGTGCCTAGTGACAAATTTTCTGAAATCAATAAGTCGTTACTGCAAATCTATCCGCATAACGTTAATACTACTAACAGTAATAACATATGTGCGTTGTTTTTATTCCGAACATAAAGTCCAAGCAATAATATTAATTGCGTGAGGTTTTTCCAAGTTCAAATCCTGGAAAAGATTAGTGGTCAAGACAGCTTCAGGGTCAACTTGATGACCATGCTAAATGTGGAGTACCACAGGAGAACATTTTGCATTTATATTAAACTGACAGTCCTGAGTGTAGCAACGTAGTATATATAGCACAGTGGATAATAATCGTGTACAACATATATAGTATCCAATATAAAGTATCCCGAATATTGGTCAAGCGGCTTTTATTTTTAGGCAGCTTTTCGGCATTGCTTGTTAATGTTATTTCCGATGCTCTGAGAATCCTGTGGTGCTTATTTTATAGTTTCTTGGTAAGGCTGAATTTCTACTAATTCCACTAACGGATTAAGTTGACGTTTCGAGTGGTCATTATCAGAGCTACAGAACGATGAATTTTACTTTGATCTCTGATCCTGTACTGCGCGGTGCCAAAATATGCTGGAACATGTCAATTTTCCAGAAAGCCATTCATGAAGACGCATGTTATTTATAGTAACAAGCCTAGTCACTTTCCAAATATATGCTTTATAACGGATTTAAAATATCACGCATTTATTATTACCAGAATTCCGGAAATAACCGTTTTAAGAAACCGAAATTTCGGGTGTAGGGGCTGTAAGGTGTACTTCTTATCGGGAAAAAATTACGAAAATGAAGTCCATAAAAATTGTGTTCGTAACAAAACTGTACTTCAATAAGCTTCCATGTTTTCGTTTAAATATGTAAATTTCATCATACTTGTACAATGTGCAGTTTCGGCAGAGTCTGCTGATGGCTACGGAGTTAGATGTGCTGTGTATATGTGACATCCATACGTATTATCATTTGCCGTAGACCTCACCGGTTAATCTTTCATACGTGTCATATCACCGCTGAAAATATATGCCACATTGTAGACAACATTACGGTGCCGTTCGGACGCATGGAACTTGGAACAGCTTACGGATACTGTACAATTCATCATAAATTAACTTTAGCGAAGATTGACTACATTAAGATACTAACCTGTATACGCATAAACTGATTTGCGACCATGGAAGCGATAAGTGTAATTATCTCTTTAACTAGATTTTAAATTTGCTCGAAAACTTCATTTTTTCTAGGCGGCCAATATCATTCCTGTTAGGAATAGCGCACTCCATAGTCATCTGTAAAATTTCGATTAGACAGATAGGGGTCCTGCAAGGTCGGATTACTTTTAATCCTCTATTTCGTTTGATCACCCTGGAGAGATATTCCGGAACCCTCTAGCTTCTGAAGTTTTCGTCGCTGTTGGACCACTTTATACAGTGGGTCTTTTAACACTGATTTCAAAGAAATAACTGAAAGTGCTAAAAATCAAATGTTTTTAAAATATTAGCGCACGACAATAATAAGCTAATATCACCGTGTGTATTGATTGAATGTTTTGTAGTTGTGAAAAACAGTAATATTAAGTACGTCTTAATTATGACATAAGCGACCTTCATCGTCGTTTTTCGATTGAAGCCACAGGGCGTTCTGGTTTCACCCATACATACCTTCTCGTCAACTAATGCAGTGTACACGTTTTAATGATGGAAAGACCACAACTCTTCACAGCTACCAAGTTTGTAATCGATAACAGCTGAAATAGGACCGAGAGATCGAGGCAGAGAGCCTACTGTGTCAAAAAAAATGCGCCAGAACTCTTAGAAAAATTGAGGAAGGGCACCAAAAACATTGAACAAATATTTGCCTCTGGGGATACGCCGATGCCAGGCACTTTCAGAAACTGAAGGTTGGAAAGAAAAGCATTACGGAAAAACCGATAAGACTAACAGCGACATGATAAAGATCGATATTATAATACTGTTATAATAAAAACGGCAATATAATTAAGCTCCCTTTTCTTTTTCCTGTACTGGGTCTCGGCATGTTCGTGCGTGCAATTGACGAGCCCGCGTCCACGTGACATGACACAGAATCGATGAAATAATCCTCGGAATTAATGACAGATAACAGAGTTAACGTGCTCTTTGATGCAAGATAACTAAATTTCAGTAGCCTTGAGAAACGGCGATGGCAGCAGCAGCAGCGGCCACAACGGTAACAGCGATCACATCCAAAAGCTTCGGCTCTGCATCGTCCTGGGATACACACAGGAAGTGCTTTTATTGACAGGAGTACAGTGAGAAGTGATCCTAAAATGGTAGCATTATACTGCATAATCAGCAGATGAGTGTTAGGATATATCTTCATTCGTGGAGAAGACTGGAACATATTTGGCCTAATGACGCTTAATGAGTCCTTTGCCATATAAAAACGTTCATATACAACCCGTATTATGTTGTTTTACCACAAACACATTTTAAAATAGTGGTTTATGTAATTTCGATCGCCATCCACCAGTACATTTCAGTATTACAGTTTGGCTGAACATGATGTTCCGCTAAAAAAAAGTCGTGGACATCGACATATAATCGTCAATACATTAAAAAAATGAATGAAAAAAATGAAAAATAAAAAAATACCTAATCCTTGGAGCAGATTTAGATTACAGCTGCTATTGCTTTTTATTGTTTTTTTTTTTTTTTTAATATAAATTTATACCCAATCGTGCGCGACATAAGAGTTACAGAGTTGCATACATTTTTTGTTGAACCGGTTAACGACATTTTTACTTTTACCAAATATGAGTCGTGCCGAAGCAAAAATAAAGTAAGTTCAAAACAAGTAATGTCTGTAATCGAAAGGGAATACGTAACTCGGTATCATCTTCGTGGTTGCTACTTTATTTCGCCCTAAATTTGCTTAGTACAAAGAACAACGTTTTTTATGCCGAGCGTTTTATCCCCAAAACATTATGAACGCGCTTTGGGATAAGATAGGCACCAAATAAGCTTTGTATTTTATGACTGTAGGTAACATAACATTATTAGCGCAGTTACTTAAGAGATCATCAATGACTATTTCTAATAAAAAAGCTCATGGAGAATTGTTGTCAAGGGTTGTTGACAGGGAACATAGAGTAATGTGGCAGAAATGCCTGGTCAGTCAGTTTGGTGTGCCGAGTAGTGAATTTAGAGCTCAGAGGCTTATATTTAATATATAGTTTCCGCAATCCATCCACAAGTTGTGTGTATCTGTCGAGCATATCATTGACCACTACGTTGGTAGGGCAGAGCTTTTTACGACAGAAAATATTATCGTTCCATTTATATATATCCCAACACTCAACTTGGTCCGACATTTGATTCGCACTTAGCTAGCTTTCGTTCCAGTATCGCCTTACGAGACAACTGTTTGTGGTTCTACTTACGTGTATATATATATATATACACATATATATATATATACAACAAGGCAGATGCGCCAAGATTGATTTCCAACACTTCGCAAATGTAACCTTCTATACCTCAATAATCATCGCGCGGTTTTCATCGCGTAAAGCGTCCAATTCTGTGACGCCGGCTCCTGTCGTAGTTCTTCCCCAACTACAAGATACTATTTTTTCATTGGCTAGCCCGTGCCATGTATGTCATACTCGCCGCTATCGCACTTCGTTATTTTCGTCATTCGACACACGTGCTTATTGAAAGTCTGTATTTGTGGAACATTTAAGAAATGCATCTATATATATATATATATACTTCAAGGAGCAAGGGCTGGAGGCGCCATGCTTCAGAGGAACAGAACGCGGATGATCGTCTTGACGTGACGAAGGATACGACACGGTAAGGCATTGTTTGCCTTCCGACTGTCAAGATGGGCACGTAGCATCGAGAAGACACTGAACAACACTCAGAAGGACCGGCTCCAAACAAACGGCAGAACAACAGCGGATCACTACCGAGCTTATTTTATGGGGGCACGTGAGAAGTGACGGCATTGTTTAAAAGAGCTAACCAAATGAGCGCTGGCACCATGACTCTAGAAACTGAAAACAAGGCCGAACTCCGCAGCTCGTTTGGCTATTTTGAGAATACGAAGAACGATTATGTTCTATGATGATTTTGTTCTGTTCTCGTTTATTTGTTGTCTGCGCATCTCAAACGTAGCCTCACACTCTCCGTACCATACGAACAATAAGCTACAACACAACAATTCGCGGAATGTTATCGATCCTGGGTAGATGAAATTTCTTTTCCATGCGGCAGTCGTCTCTCTGTTCTCGATACTTACTTTGTGTCACGGTTTTCCCTTGCTCACGCTATTCAGCGTTTAAGTTTACTTGTTATACGATTTTTTTTCCAGCCCCTTCTCTCACTCGCTTGCCTCTGCTTGAGAAAAACTTCCGAAGTTCTCCCCACAAATCTCGACCACTCTCCGTTCGTTTGAAAAACTGCATCTGGCATTGACACAGCGCTCTTCAACAGAGTGGCAAGCTCCTGCTCTGTATTGCGATTCGGGGACATAGTTACTTTAACAACGTTCACGTACTCTCTGAACCGATGCTTACTTTTACTATTTGCTTCCATTTACTGCAGCTACTCCGCGCCACTCGTTGCTCGAAAGACTCGCTGCTATCTGCTCTACTCGCTTTAGAGCTTTTCAACTTTCTCAAATAAAACTCAGAAATTCAACGGACAATGTCTTTCTCAGGCGAAGCTTGATGAGCTAGTAAATGACGGCACGTCAATTGTTAGCTCCACCTGTCGTCATTTCATGGATCTTTCTGTATGACATCTTTGTACATAGTCAGTTAAAAAGGTAACATTTTTTAACCCGTTTCCATTGCCTATTACCCTCAACACCACCACTTGGCGTGCTAGTGCCTTCGACGGCTCCTAATACACGGTCCTGTTCGCTAATGGCACACATGTAGCTATGGCTGTTCTTCATCGTGATTTTTTTGCACTTATCTCAAAGCACGCTCTTGCTGAACATGCATTTTGCGGCGTGGATGGCACGTGCCCCGCTCGCTACGCATGTGAACCTACCGTCATTCCGTCTGTCTTCGCTCCGTGCGCGAGGCCTACAATTCTGTAGTGAGCAAGATTTGAGTAAGATACATAAATCTCGAACCAGAGACTATGCTTCTAACGATTACGCGAACGCTTTCCGTAAACACGCTCGTATATTTAACCAGCAGTTTGGAACTCAACACACGATTAATTGCGTAGGCTGGATAGATAATCGCGTTGGTTAGTCCGGCCAAGTGATCTTTTCTGAGATGAATCGTATTCTGTATGGTACACTTGCCGTATCACGACTCACTATGCACTAATATCTGCAGTCACTTCCGGTGCCCTGTCTTTCGCGTTGTTCGTTCGTTCCTTGTTTTTAAAAAGGACAAGCAGCAGCAGCAGCAGCAGCACCGCCGCCATCCGTGACTTCAACCCACACCCGTTTTTCTTGGGGGCGCCTACGCGGGCGCACTGCGTTGCATTGTTCGCCATTGAGAACGTGGAATTCGCTTAGTAACTAAGCGTTGATTGACATCTTCACACGACTGCCATTTCTCGCCATTTTCTACTGGCTAATCGATTCATTGTTTTTCTTCGTTTACACTACTTCCCTAACAAATCCGTTCAGGCGTCTAACAAGTGCCACAGCTCAAGCTACTGCGTACAATTTCACGTTGTTCGAGTTCAGATCTTCATCAAATATAAATATTTACCTGTCTTTTTAGTAAAAAAAGTTCACTCTCTATAACGTTGTCTGTAGCATGTGAGAATTGCGAGACATAAAGACTCAAATTATATTTAGCAAAGATAAAAATTAACACTCGCAGCAAGCTAAGTATAGGAAATCTAAATATCCTCCGTACTAGATATAATTAAAAATTTCTCATACGCGTAAATCGTGTAGCATTTACGTGTAATACTTGTAGCACAAACAGTTAATTGTTTTTTTTTTTTTTTTTTTTTCTATTTCTTTCACTAGAATCAGATACGAATCGGCCTCTCAGATTTCAGACTTCTGTAGAATATTCAGTTGTTGAAAGGACATGGTTTTCGATCTGTTATTAGATCGGTAAATCTAGCAATAGTTTGTCAGACGCTTAAGAATAGATAATCGTTTATCTCGCTGTCTGCTGTTAAATCTTGACGAAGTAACATTACACAGCTTGAATATTTACTTAGACTTCTGTAAGTATAGTAGTAATAGTAGTAAAGTAATTGTTGCCTATTTTTTTTTTTGATAAACTTCGTTTGTCGTCGTAAAAATGAAATTTCATCAATAGTAAAAATTATATGTTATTCGTTATGTAATTAATTTTAGCATACTATTACGCCATTTGGTCAGTGTGAACGGTTCAACTGAAGTGAAGCATCTATGAAGAAGAAGAAGAAATCAATGTGTACAAACTTGGCAGATATCAAAGAGCATCCTCAACTCTAGGCTAGACAACGTCCGCTGTTTACCCTAAACTGGGTACGTCAAAACAAGGATACGTGTTGACAGAAAAGCTTACTAAATTTTAAAAATGAACTTTTTGCCCCTGTTGTTTCTTAAATCTTATCTAAGTTATAACTGGTTTTGCAGTTAACGAAGGTATAAATTTAACTTCTCTTAGAGTGAACAGCTGGTAGCAGCGCAAGCCAAAACACTGACACGTCCTCAGCAAGAGTGCATCTCGTGAGATAGCAGCTGGTCGTGCCTCAAGAGCTTCCCCATTGTATCAAACCAGTTTGAAGCAGTTGGCGAGGTTACAAAAATATGTGCATCGATGCACTTTACACCTTCTAAAACAGCCTATCTCCTTTGAATGAGTGAAGATATGTATCGTGTTAATTAGTCTGATTTCAGGACTTTCGCGTCACGATAGATTTTATACAGTGTGTTGTGTCCACGTGTTCGATTCCGTTCTCCGGAATGGAAATCCAGCGTGAAGCAATCTACATCTTCATCGAAGTGTATTACAAGCTACCTTGATCAAACTGTACGTTTAAACGGGATCTTGTGTCGATAATTTAGCTCGTGTTGCTGTGACAAAGATAAAATTTAAAAATAAATAAGTTATAAATAACTAGTTCTACCTTACCCGTGCCTGTCCAATTTTCGAAGTTAATGATTTTTCAAGTAACATTTTCAATGCCAGATGGCAAGCTCGATATTAATTGCCACCTGATAAGAAACTAATTGCTTTAGCAAAAGATACCTTCTTTTTGGTATGATATACTTTTGTGTAAAAGGAATACCCGATTTTGGTTAATAGGAAACATTTGTTTAGCTAAAAAGAAAAACTAACATTATTACCGGACTCGCCCATCACCAAGTTCTTAATGCTAAAAGGATTCAGCGTTTAGCTAGAGAAAGTATGTTTTTTCTGTTGTCGTCAATTTCATAAAGTACCAAAATGTATCGACTGATGAATCGCTACGGAGATAGACCCATGCCGCAATCGTTACCACAATAATCCGCCGTATCCCACTAAGAATATTTTCGAATGTAATCGATCTGACTAACTTTAGTAATGTTCTTAAGCAAATAATAAAACTTGCCATTATTTTCTTGAAGTATTTATACCCGAATTATTTATGTTTGCCTGTTTTAACTTAATTCCATTAAGTAACCACTCGATGAGCTATGTTCCAAAAGAGCCGTGGCTTGCAGCAGCGTCATCTTCATTTCAGCCGGTAACCTTAAAGCAAGATCTCTATTTTGTTAGGGCCTAAATCCTTCGGCGTACAGATTTCAGAATTAACGATAAGATTTGTGACACGCTACGAACTAGTCCCAAATATATGACTTGTACAAGATATGATACTCACTCAGGTAAGACGTATCTACATCATAAGCTAAAATTGTATAGAAGTAGTCAAGTAGTTTAGAGAAATTGCTAGGTTCTCAGCTGCGACGCGAGCCTGAAACCTCCTCGTTCTGGGTATGATGCTCTATACACCCAGTCATTACGTCAATAAAATTATAATAATCATGCAATGCTCAAAGGCGGAGCTAACAAGTTTATACTACAGATACGGCTAGCCGTATGCGGGTAGCAAAACATAACCAACGGCCACTTCAATGCAGGTCGTCACCGCAGTTCTGCGTACGGTGGCCTCTTTAGTGTGATAAAAGGTATGTTGCTAAGGGTAACGTTTTTCATACTGATCTTAGAATCGAGAATTAGCTATTTTAACACTAACCATAGGTTCAAATATATGCTTTATTGGTAGTCAGCAGTATAGCGAGGTCTCCGTTATACCCATTTTATTGAGAAACTTTCCTTATTACATAGACACTCTACCTATTCATCGCCAATTCTTTAGCTTTAAGTTTTATGTAATACCGTGTAGTCAACTCGGCTCTAGTTCTAACGTTAGACGCTTAACGTAACGCTTAGACTGTTTGTGTCGACGCTAGCGCTGCACGGCCCTACCATCGGTGCGATACGTCCTGCAATCCTTGCCATGACCAGTCACGTTTACGTCAATTATTTGACACAAGTTTTCGCAGGATAGCTCGAAAGCAGCATATTCCGAGCTTATGTCCTCATTCGCCATAGGGACGGTACGAGTTGGCGCAGCTGTGTTGGTGCAAGTTATGGACGACTGTAGTGAATAAGGGCGGAAAGTCGGAAGGAGTTGATTTTGAGAAACTACCTGTCCTGTATTGTACTCTATGAGTATATGCCCTCCACAGAGGGGCCCGCCCTCTGCCTGACCGCGGGGTTTCGGCCTGTACCTAGGTTTCTTGGCCGGTCCTCCAGTGCAGAAGGTAGAGGATGATGCGGAGAAGCTAATTCAGAGAATACGGCCACTGCCGTCTCATTGGTCTTTTTGGGAAGCGAAGGCCAAGAAACAGGCCAAGAAAAGGACGGTCTGTTCTTGCGACAAAAGAGCAGGACGGCGACAACAACAACCACTACATTAACAACGACGGTGACGACAGCCATAGCCACAACTGCGCACACATACATGAGATCGGCGGCGTACCGCAGATACGGCTCAGGGAAAAAGTACCCCGCTATTTCGTGTTATCCCTCCTCTGTCCTCGCGTGTCCTGATGTCACCAGACAAGCTGTCCTCTTCTCCGTGCCCGAACCCCAGTTTTTCCTGTGAAACCGGTACCGGGTTTACTGTTGCCGAGCATGGGACCCTCCGGGGCCTTTCCCTAACTAAGTAGAGAGGCACAAGGAGGTAGGGAGGTAGAGGGACGTAGCAAACAACGGCGCTATCGCTCTTCTCACTAGACAGCGAAGCAGCCGCCTTATCGACCGTTCGCGAAGGCTCTAAACACCATTCGCCCCGCTTCGTTTGGCAGAAATTTTGATTAAGAAACAACTTCTTGCTCGACGTCCTCGGAGCTTGGCCTTGGAGTCGTGCGGGTACGGTGTGCCCTGGAGTGGCTTCGGTACTGGCTCAAATGACTAGCCACGATCCTATGTAGTCCGGAGGACCGTGGGTACTTTGTAAGAGAAGCACCGTTTGTCGAAGTTCTTTCGCAAAGTGGGCGCTTTCATACGTCTAATCATGTCTAGCTTTTTCATCGGTAGTCAGCGCGGATCCGCCGTGGAAACTAGAAGAGCGAAGATGGTAGAAGTGAATGAGCCAGCTTAGTCTATAAGAAATAGGCGGCGTGTGGTCTAATTCAGTGACAATTTGTGGTTGTGTAGCCTGCAACGGGTGGGCGTGGATGGTGACAGCAATAGAAACAATGTCATCTGACGACAATGCTGAGATATAATGCGTTTAGTAGTAGCTGGTGATTGGAAATCGTTAAGTATACGTGTCTATAACACCTTGGATAGACCCATCAGTGACTAATAGTAATACTTGTACTGAGTGAAAATGAAGTTAAATCTTGCAGTAAAAAAAACAGCGTCCTACTTCGAGTTAAAGTTGACTAACTAAATCCTACGTTTTAGTGCAGCAGGCCAAATAGTTAAGCGTTATCAACGAAACATTCGATTTAATACGAATAAATAAATTAGATAATACATTTAGTTAGAAGTCGCTATGAGAATTGTTGCCTATTTACTGACAGACAAATAACAATCGAACCGATATAGCATTTTGTCCTCATTCATGTTGGCAGCATCGCTTTTGTACGATAAGCTGAGACTGCCAACAAGCCCATCATGAAGCACTTTGATTGTCCGTAGAATCGCATTTAATCACGTTTTTCACAGTGGTCATGATTTACGTTGAATATAAACTGTTTGACAAACGTTGTAGTCCTATCGAAGCATCGTTTTTGCAAGTGTTGTAAAGATGCTCGGACTTCAGTATTGCAGCGTGTTAATCGGTCCCCAAGCAAAACCGTTCATTAAGCGGAAGAGCTGTAATCTGTTTCGTCTCTAAATATAATCAGACACAACAGATACGGCGTTAGTGCAAAATTTTCCAACTATGATGATGAACTATGCGTGGCGAGTTACTTCTGAAGAGGGAGAGAAGAGGATTTACATTGGGACCCTGCAATCGTCCACCCAATATTGCGAAGCATATGCACAAGTTGCCTTCTACAATAGGGACTTCCGTTTGCGCCTGATTGCACTCAAATCTTGGTGTTTTCCTATAAGCACACTTTTTACTTGAACCAAATCTCATGGACCTATGACCGACCGATCAGTTGAAAAAGGTGTTGTAGTCTACATATGCAAATTAAACATGAAGTCGTTTTTGTTTCAGTGCCGTTTATATTATCCAAGTAGGTATTGTGCCACGTAGGCAAGCAATTTAACCTTACAATTGATTTGAAGGCGTATATTTCCATACTAGACCATTACAAATAGCCCACGCGTTCGTCCTATTCTCTAGCAATATACATATATGTACATTACTATGCTAATATATATATATATATATATATATATATATATATATATATTAGCAACGGCAGCTAGAAACGCTAAATCTACCACTACTACTACATACGAATTACATAGCAGGTCCTTGGTTTGATATTTTTCTGGACGAACCAGACGTATAGGCACAATCTCCTTTGGCTTGGCTTCCTCTCTATCACGCTAGGGACGTTCCACATTTCTTTTGTTGTTCGCAGAGCCTGTTGCAAACGCCTGCGCTGCATTAAAGCCATTGTGGTTCCAGATAATATCCAGAAGGATGTCTTTTAGTTGGCACGCAGGTTCTTTGGATTTACACTCGTAACGGTACGGTAAATCCTTCGATCTTAGTGGGGAACGACGGGGCAAGGAGGCGCGAACAAGAGAAGGACGCAGGAGTTACTGTTCTTTCTAGTCAGCGCTCTCTGTTATGTGACTTTGATCCCGAGTTCTATGCCCGTCCAGTTATGGGACCCCATTTCCTACTTCCGAATGAAATTTGTTATGCAAATTCATCCTCACAATGGACGAAGCAAGGCCTCCTACTCATTTCTCCTGAAAAACAATAGATGGCCGGCTATCGGGCCGATGACTAGCGAAGGTTGACCTTGGGAAGTGAGGCAGGTAACACAGTTATTGTAGACGGGCCTTAGCACCACACGAGACAGAACAGGTAAAATTGGTGTACCTGATCCAACGGTCGTCTGGGTGGCCTCGTCAAGGCCAAGAGAAGGCGTTGGAAGCAGCGGGTGCAGCAGCTGTTTCGTCGACAGAATTGAGCGCAGGCGGAGAATTCCAAACGCCGCTGGCATATTGACTTCTATCGGTCGCGCAACGCGTTGGCTCGGTATTTACATAGACAGGGTACAAATCACTGAATAAAATAATGTGTGGTCATCCTATAGGCAATCTTCATTGGGACCTTATTATGATTATGATAATACCTGATGACATAATGTCACAGGATCGCTTTTTTACTACTTTCAGGAAATATAGCTTATACGGATGCATCGCAGACAGTTTCGTAAAATACTCTCTGCCAAATATTGCAAGAGAGTAGGACTTTAGTGAAATTTTCATTTGTATTCATCATAACAGGCTATTTTTTAAGTTTTCAAATAGGGCCCATTTTCAAGACAAATAACGTGTGTTTTTCGTTTACAAACGAAATTAGCATGATGCATTTTCTCTAGACTAGGTGTCTGCGGACTATGTATGTATACATATAATCGGGCGATGTCATCAAGTTGGGCCCAGCCCAACAGCGGCGCAAACACGAACTAAAAATAATGGGGTGGGATAATAACATACGTTGTTTAATAATCCCCGAAGTAAACCAAATATTTTATACACATATATATATATACATATCGCAGGTTGTTCGAGAATTACCTGAAGTGGAGAAAGATTACGACATGAAGCGGCTATCAAAGCTTGTGTAGCCAACGACGCCGTAATATCGATATCGAGAAAGAGAAGACGAAGTTTATAAGCTGCAGGGTCGTCTTTGCGCGAAACATGCTCGACGTACGGAGTAGATTTCCTTAGGTTCAGCTCATTCGTAACGATAATTAACGGTATTAATTTGGAAAAAGTGCCTTTTATCTTTGTAAATGGCAGGAGGTGGTTCTCTAACCAGTGAGTGCGAAATCGTAGTTCAATAATGTCGTCTCAAATTATATAATCGACGTGATGGGACGATACAGAGTGAATTGCTCATATATTTTAGTCCTATTTTTTTTTCGGCTTCCAACGAATCTTTGCCTATCTGCTGCTTGCAGATAAGGTTTCTCAAGATTAAATTCAATTTTACAATGTACAAGGTTTAAGTCTTTGAAGAAATCATCTACGCTTGATCGAAGTTAAACAATGTGACCTCATACGCTATTCCGTAGAGGCAACGAATACAGTTGGAATATCAGTGTTAATATACGTTGTCCCTTCTGCAGGAGCCAATGACCAAATCTGGGTTTGACCCCGTCTTAGGTCGAATATACAGATTCAGCGAACATCTCAGCTATACAAGTGGATGAAACTGTAACTCTGAACAAACAAGAGGAGTTTCGTGACCATTGCCGGATTTTACTTATGATGAATTGGAATCTAGTGAGCGCTGGTTCTTTATTCTCACCGAGATGTCAGACAATCGTAATAGGCAGAGCAGCTTATTTAACAAAGTACCCTTCTAGAATCAAAGGCCCATTAAACCTGACCGATACGAGCGATCATTCATTATATATCACACCGATAAATTATACCATATTAATATCATGTCGTATAATTAAGTAGTTCCAATGTGTTTAAGCATTTTCTATTAACTAGATTGTTTTTCTTTAGCACCAAACAAGCTTTCACTAGAAATGGTTTAAACATACCGTCTACGTGAGTTGCGCCACTGGTTAATGCATTTTCAGCTGACATTTTAGCACCTCTTGCCGAAAAGCCATTGAACTGTGTTCGCAAACGGCTTACCTTCGTTTGGGGGGGGGGGGGGGATTTCTGTATCAACCTACTGCGACGAATACCTGTTCAGCTACCTCGAATGTCTGCCCCCTTTTGTGACGGAGTATGCTTCATTATGATGTTGAATAGGTCAGCTTACTACGTATTTGACAAGACAAGACCTGACCGGACCGTATGCTCGATACATAACAATGTGTGTGTAAATGTAGTTTCCCTGCAGGAACGGATACAATAGAGTGCAGCAGGAAGTAACAAACCAAGTTTTTCCATTTTCAAATCTTTTTGTACCGTTCTGGAACATTTTGCACTAGGTATTCTGCTAGCAAGACAACCCTCAGCATTTCTGTCCCACGTCAGCCAGAGCGACGCAGGTACACACCGGTAAATAATGGCCTTTGCGCCAAGTTAAGGCCATATTTATGAAGTTAGAAAAAACCTTGATTATACTAGTTACATCTGCAAGAACGATTCTGACTAGCAAAACCACTATAATTAGTAATAATCTAGCCGTCTTTCGGCTCTGTCCAGAAGCTCGGTCGAATAGAGGCCGCTCCTTATTTACATTCAGACATAAGTAATACTTATAAGTGTAAATAAGGTTAAGTGTGGTCCTTAATTGCGTACGCTGTTCCGAGCTTGTGCGAAAAAAGGTCAACCAATAATCTCTTCGCTAATATTGGGAACATATGTATACTATTACTACAGACTAGTTTATACTATCAGAAGCGTGGCGGTGTACTTTCTTTTGGCCTTCTACCCTAGACATAGTCCGCCTGCGCGCATAACTCCTGCGACAGATTACTTGCCGTAACTACGACGGCTCACTCGGCAATCATAATTAAACACAAGGTCGCCGTTACCAAACATTACTTTCGGGTTACGTGAGCATCCACGACCCAAATTACTTTTCGATACGTATGTTTCTGACTCATATACGAGCTAGAAGCTTCCTCGCAGTTAAATGTACGACCTTGCCTGTCGTGAGAATGACAGCAAATCAAACGGAAATTGCGTTCAGCCGCGAAGAGAACAATGAATGACGTTGGATAGTATATTTCTACCGATAAGGCCATAGTTGCTATTGTTATTATGGCTGCTGTGGCTGTTGTTCCAAAAGGCTGCGCTTACCGCCGAACAGTTAGCGCGGAAAACAGCATTTCCAATGAGAAAGTACTCGGTCTTTTTTATAACAACAGTGTCCAAAAAAATTGTAATCTTCTACTCACTCATCTAGTTCGGTAATAGTTTGCAGTACTCTTCGATGAGACTCGACAGAAACATAATGTGTCTTCATCAAAATACACTAGTACAATTCATACAAAGACTGAATTGATACCACCGCAAGGTGCTAACTTGCCATCGTTTGAACTTCCGCACACGGCAATGCTCTATAATGCAATTCCCTAAAAACACCGTTTATCATAATTGTGATTTTTATACTTATCTCTAACGGGTTGAAGTGAAACAAATATTGCGTTAAAAGGTTACCCGAATTCGATAACCAGATATTCAACTAAAACACATAGCCCATAAGGACGTAAATTGTTTTTTAATTGGATGGTCTGTCGACGTACATTTATTTAATATTGTGGTAAAACATTTGCTAATAATATAAAAGCACTACAAGAAGTTCGTCACAACCAGTCTGCGCTAAGAGCTGAAGTTGAAGATAAAAAAAATTAAACAAAAAACAAGAAAACGACGTATACAGAAGCGCAAGGCCTTTACCGCGTCCACACCGCGAAAATTCAAAATAGTGAGTAGAGCCTTGTTAACATTTTGTAGCGTTACAATATACTACATGTTTTTCTCAATTACTCTGCCAGTAAAAAAAAAAAAGCTATAAACTATTATAGCTTTAAAGATGTGACACATATCGCCGAGATCTGATTATGTGTTTTCGTCTGCTAGTCAAAAAAAAACCGTAATCTAAATAAGGAAGACTGTTATACAATTTCAAGGGCATAAGAAATTCCTCTGTCAATCCGATTTGCAATCGCATAGTAGTTCTATTGGTTTTCCATGCCCGGATTTAGCAGTATTTTAATGTCTAATTAACCTGGTGGTTACGTAACAACAGGGTGCGTGTTATACATTCAAAACGATCCACATGACAGTATAGCTAATAAGCACCTGATGGAAGTATTATTATCAGACCCTTTGAAGCCTATGGAAAAATAAAGGTGTCTTGAAAAGCCTAGACTCTGATCTCTTTATATTACGGAAAGGATCCATTGAGTCCTTAGCTAAATTGTCGTTAATGAACATTTTTCCTCAGTGACCTTCACAAAAACACAGCGACTTGAGGCAGGCCTCCGATTAGAAAGGTAGGTAAACTATCTAGAACGTATATTACATGTGTGCAATTCCTTATATAATTATAGCAGTCCTTCGTTGGGTGATATTTCCACCTATCGAAGCCTTTCTCTGATCAACACAGCCGTCAGAACTGTTTGTTTGTGTGATATGGTTGATGTAATGCAACGTTGATACGAATCTGAATAATCGAATTAGAAGAGAGTCCACAATATTATCACACACACATTTTTTTTTCTTTGTTAAGATACCTCAGTTGCGGATAAAAAGATAACTTATTGTCACCTACATTCCTGGAACGGGACCAGAAAACTAAGCCGACGGAAAATTAACGCAGGAATAATGCGTCGAAGTTTCTGCCCCCTCCAGTCTTGGTTATCCCAGACGTAATTGGATCTTTCATGTATTGTCTCAGCGAGTAAATGAAAGTAATATTCATGAGGGAAAAACGAAGCGATAGGATCGGATCGGATCGGAGGGCAGTTACTATAATGAATCGAGTTATGAGGATACGTAGTGGCTCATAGAGCGAATGCCTACTTGAAGCGGTACAATTTCTATTTTGTTGCCATAGGTCCATGATAACGAGTTAATGTGTGAGATCATCCCACTGGTGAATTTCTACGCGAATGCCGTTTTGACACGGCATTGGCGTGACTTGGCATGACTTAGGGGAGAGGCTTCACGAATAATATTTTGAAGATGTCTGTGATTGAACGGCATCTGTGCTACTGTTTACGAAGCACAAATAAACTTGGCAAAAGACTCTAAGGCGAATGATCAGTATATGAGATTTATGTCAAAAACGATCCGCGCTATATTTCGATATCATAGTTGAAATATGCGGTTTATATGACTTTCCCATACTCAGCTTTCGAACGTTTCAAAATCCTATTGGACGTCTTAAACATGACGTTGAAGAATAGGCATAAGTCAGTTAGAACTAGACAGCTATATAGCTTATTTTTTGAGGTGTAATTGACGGTATTTAATTTTAATGCCAATTTGCGAGAGCGCTAACAAAAGCAACAAATAATTATCTATCCATCACCGTATACAATACAACATAATGCTTGTGCTGTAGAACGCTGATGGGCTAATATATATATATATATATATATATATATATATATATATATATATATATATATATAGGGTGCATTTGTGCCGAAGTAGCCGTCACTCAGACCGTCACAGTTAGATTTTTAGGTACCTAGAGTCGTTTTTACTCCTACTGACGTTTAGCGGCGATAATACCGGTATCGTACGTCGGTCGATAAACTGTGCAGATTGAACAGTGTGCGAGGCTACGGGGAGCTGATCCTGCTCTTGCTGATTACGTCACCGTTATTAATGGTAGCTGTTAGAGTTATGTACCTATTTCATATTCAATGGTGAGACAGAGCGATGGACGTTCTTGATTTTGACAAATCTTAACCCAGAACTTAACTCGCAGTAGCAGATCTATCATCGGCCACGTTTCCTCTATAGGTTGAGATTTTTGTTATTAAGTGATAACCGTATAACTGTAATGGAGTACAAAAAAACAACGCATGAATCAAATTACTGTTAAAGAAAGGAAGCTAATGGCATATAGAGCAAGTGCACGCAGATGCCAACTAGTGCCAATCGAGAGCCTTCCTAGCAATTAGTCCAGGCCAGAGCCAAGTGAAAGGACTTATCGAAGGTACAGACGCCAAAAAATACCAATACAATTCTGTTAAGTACAGCATATGTCACAGTTGGAATTAGATTTATTTAAGAGGTGTATTCGTGGCCCATGCAAATGAAAAATCAAGCCTTCTAAATAGACAAGATGCCTTGACAAATTCAGGGATGTATTTTCACTTATATGCAACACCTGATACACTGTATCTAGCCAAACGGCACGTTTTATAGACATATAATTATAGACTAGATACGCTTAGTCCTAATCCGTGTAGCACTAGCCGTGAAAAGCCTGATTTTTCGCCCATTTCGGATAGCATTAGAATTGAGAACTCGAACGTTAGGAACGGATGGGACTACATTGTACATATTATTTAGTCGTTTCGCTTATAGACGCTGCAAGTAAACTGAGCTAATTCAGCCTTTTTTCCCTTTGAGCATTGCGCTTTCTGTGCTTAACCCTGTATGGTGTATTACGTCTGAAGATTCTATTATTTCGTCTGCCTAACTAAAAAGACAAAATGATACCGTAATTTTGTTATCGATATGCGATGCATGAACGCCTGCTCGATTCTGCTTTTAAAAACATTTTTACATCTGAGCCAATTGGTTGTATAGCTCCTCTGGGACTGAACAAAGCGTTTACAAAATCTAGGGTATAGTCATATTGTTGATAGGTTTCCATATTTATCCTTGTATAGCGCAGTGCAAACAATCATTATATTTGCTTCGCTTCTTTCCTATGCTTATCTTTCTAGTCTTTGTTGTATGTTAATAGCCATCTTGTTGGCCTACGGAACCATCGTTTCGATAGTGAAGACACCCACAAAGCCTACGAGGCAAAATTTGTAAATGGATTTAAGAAGCCTTAAGCGTTACGCAAGCTGCGACATAGCATCTATACATGATAATTGCATATCGTTTTTAATAACAAAACTGAATTTAACTCAATTTCACGAAGAAGAGGGCAGATCACGCCGTCATTTGAAAAACGGATAATATCCCATTAACATTAATTCCATGTTAAGAGATCCACTTAAGCCCAGATTTTAGCTCAGACATGAATATTCAAGATAAACAATCAAATGGGTGTAATAAGTGAACGAGTAGATAGTTGGCAAAATTTACTAGGGTACTTTTAGTGGACAGAGATAGATGTCTGCGCGGGCCACCGGTTCTTTTTTCTTGGCGCTGTCGATGTGTGCATTTTATACGCTCATGACATACTCTCGCCAGGTTTGACTAATGCAAATAATTTCTTCAAAAAACGGAATCCTCCAGCAAGTCCTGCGTTTCGTAACTGTGTATTGCGTGACAGATGATCCTTATTCGATCATTTAGTACAATTGTTGTTTCGGTATAATCGCTTGAAAAATGAAATCATGTGTCCTCATAGAGAGGTTAATGAAGAACTCGGAATCTCGTCTTGAGAAATGACGTCACCCATTACTATATCTCTGTGAAAAGAAGCTTTAATGCCAAGTATTACGTGGCCCTAAAATATAACTTCTGCTTGCATAAGCATATATTTCGGCATTTTCAATATTTAGGTAAAAGAAACTATTGATATAAGAACCTTCGGCTTTTGCTCTTTAAAGGCCCGCCTGTTGCCAAGCTTACGGCCGCATTCTCCTCTTTCTATCTCCTATTGGCTCACCAAATGTGGCATTTAAATGTGTACTTGTATTTTGCAAGAGCTCTGAAGCGAATGGTTTGATCTAAACATTGGTAATGGAGTATCGAAGATCTTGTATGTGCCAACGATGCAAAAAGCGTTTAGGGGTCAGACTATGAATTAATGCCGGGCGCACGAATCGTATCTGTGGTCCCGCTACGGACGAGAAAACCCTGAAGACGAATCTCATACTGGGCAGCCTCTTACAGTAGGTACGAAAGAAAGCGTAGAGAATACAAAACAGTTTGTGCCTTGTGCCCAAGAATCACCCTTAAAAGGTCTGCGGAAAAAGCGAGGAAATTTTCATCGGGAATTGTGCCGAAAGACCTGAGTTTCGAGCAAATGCTCGAGTCTCAGAAGAACTTCAACGCATTTAGAGACGAGCTTCAACCCTCTGTGACTTGTCCTGTTTCGTAAGAATTGAAGAAAAAAAGCCGGCAGCGCCAAAGCCTACTTCTACGGCAGAGCTTGAGAAACTGTTTTGAAGACAGGAAAAGGTGATGATGCCTGCGTAACGTATGCAAGAAGTGCAGACACCTTCGAATCTAGCGACCGGATTGGGGTAATTGAGGCATGTGTAGCTAGTACAGAATCAAATGATACACACAATAGTGCACATCATAGACATGTTTTAAGATATGCAATGTTTCCAAGGCGTACCTGGTACAAGCTGGAACCCAGCATCGGTCAAATCTGTTGACACATGTGGTATTGCAGTCGCCGACAATCAGAGCTACCTACTTAGAAATCGGCGCTCGTAAGTGTGATGGCCTGATTAAAAGTTCTTCGTTTTCAAGAAATTTTATAATTAATAACGGCCACGATAACATGAGACCAAATATTTTTGAGTTTGCCTATTTATTTCTTTTCTCGAAGTCATTTTTAACTACCCACATGCCAAATTGTACTGATCATGTTAGGCTCTTACAGAAGCGAGTATATTTTCATTGGACTTCAAAAAGTGAAATTATCTAACCCGTCCGCCATACGCAGACCAATTTAGGCTATATAACTTCGGCTCTAATAACTGACTACTCGCTTTTCCCATATGCGTAATTGCATGCACAATGGACTCCCTCCCACACCTGTTTTTCCCATTGTAGGTGCCATGTTCAGCTGTAACTATGTACAATTGGGTAGGCCACATGCTGCTGTGCATGGTGAAGGCCTACTGGAGCCTTCGATGCCGTGCATGTCGGCCGCAACACTGGCTGTCGCCTCCCTCAGTATGGAAGCAATCCTAAATTGTTGGGATGTTGACGACATTTTCATAATTCATGAGCTGAGTTTTATATCGTCTACTCCCCCATTTTTTCGTAAAATAACTGTCATAAATTGGCTAGATGACTGGTACCTTCTTGTCAGCCTCCTTCTAGCGCATGGACAGTTAGAAGACGATATGTATGTTGTTGATGTTCTGACAATGCAGAGGCTATTGATGTTAGTGTGGGGAATATGTTCGCATGTAATTTGGTTTACTATCGCAATAGCTCGACTATTACGAACGTCATCTTGCCTGTAGTGTACACGCCCACGATAGTTCATAGATACTGGGGGCTTCGATTAGGTCAAAGCTTTATCAAGAGACCTTACGGCGAAATTTAATTCCAAGCGCTTATAGAATTAGAACACTCAGATATTGCGTATAATCTGTTCCACAATCGGATAAACGCTGGGAAAAAACACGGGGGAAGTTGAATGGCTTAGACGTTGTGTTCGCTTCCGTGAGAGAAAAACTAGATAGACGTTTTGCTTAATATAAGATTTAGATTGTGAGCTATATAAGATATCGGCTTTACGATATTGCATAAATCTCACCCGGTTCTTAGGTCTTATTTAGTTTGAGTAACTCTGTGGTATAGAAGTAATTCATTTAAGTATCTAAATGATTAATTTATTTAAGTATCTAATGATGGCTGATTAATTAAAGCACACAAAAAAGGCACTGAGATCTTAAATTGAATTTGATTCGCTGTACTCATCAAACGAATGAAACTCGGTATCGGATTAGGATAATCCAGACAGTAGTTTCAAACAAATTGAATCTCTATAAATACTTCCGCGCTGTTATCGATTGGTCCTATCGAAGTTCATTACATCAGTATCGAGACTGTACATTTCACCTCTAAGGCACAACGGGTTCTGCAGTTTACTGATATACTTAATCGGTTAAGTAAGTTTCATAGACCGCCAACCGCGCAATCAAAGTGTTACTATTTCTAAACTGAGACTACCTTCACACTATATAGTGCTGTGTCTAGCTCAACATCGGCCATAGTTGTCTTAGTGGATAGCTGCACGGCTTATCATGTATAGAAGTTTTTTTTAAAGATGTAGAAATGTCCCCCCCCCCCCCCGCAGAGCACTTAATAACTTGCAGATAACGACAAGCGTTGCACTGTGACGCTGATCTAATATAATAACATTGTTTAAGATACCAAATTAATTACTACAGATACAGATTTCAGCTCGGCGTCATTTGCTTGATAGCTTTCAGAAATCGATTTCATTTGATAACGATTATATTCATAACGCTCATTCCTAGAGTAGAGCTCAGAGCATGTCTAGCACATACCAAGTATAGGTCAAGCTCGAAAAGCCGATTCTTATCATAGAGCTATGAAATCAGGCTTCCGAAGGCACCATATTTTGTTAGACGTTTGTCTGTTTTCTTTTTGCATATCCTTGTATTTTGATTTTTGCTCTATATATATATATATATATCCATTATTGCAACATCCTTGGTAAATCATTTTCTCCAAACCTTGCTTTGCAGTCCAGTCGTTACCATTTCTCCTTTAAAAACCTCAACCGTTTTCTCTTTCTCAACAATTAAACCATCATCACCGATCACCCTGATGCTTTACGTCTACGGCCGCACCCAGTCACTTACCGCAGCTTTGCTCAAGCCACTTAAGTCGTGTCGCCAGTCCTCTATCGTAATGTAGGTCGAACAACGGAAAATCTTCCTCCTAAACAATAGTTGGAGCTATACGCGGCAACCGTAAGTAGTAGTTAGACAGCGCGGAAAGACAGGCGGGCGGGGGGGCGTACGGACGGCAAAAGCAAATTTTCGTTCTGAGAAAAAAACAAAAAACACGGTGTTCTTGAACGTGTCATTCGAGCGCGTAGTTAGTTGACAGCTGTCCCTCGGGCTGTTACTTGGATTGCTGCCTTATGCGTGTCAGTCAGCTATTGCTTATGGCCCCCGTGATAAGCGTTCTGTTTCGACATGTGTCAGTCTCATTATCATAGTATATGCCACATTGACTCGGTTGGAACGGGTGTCGGTCCGTTCGTCCGTAGCGCACCAGCCGTTGCTGCATCTCGGCACGCTATTTGCGCGGAGAACGAAGGCCGAAGTGGAAACAAGCAGAGTTCCCTTTCGAGAATTATCTGCCGAACGGGCATACAGCGCACGAAACAAACACATTTTGCGTTTCCGCTTTGCCGCTATTCTTTATTTTCCACTTTCCTTTCAATGAACCTGCAACATTTCCTGCTTTAAACAAGCCAACAGTTGGCATCCCGGCTGAACGTAGTTTACGTCACCGTGAAGAGGCATTGTTTCTGTGTTCATCAGTTTTTTGCAGTTTCGTCCTATTACTACCACGACTACTTCTGGTATACGGAAGTATTTCGTGATATATTCGTTCACGCACCTGAGCGTACGTTATTCATTATTAATTTTGTTGCGCGACGCTTTATAGAGACGCCCGCGGCCAGTTAGGGAAAACTGTCTCCCGACCAGGCACCGTCAGGGCACACACCATACCCAGGTCACCTAGACGAGGTCTTTTGTTCCCTCTACTAAAAAAGGACCACGTATGGTTACGGCTGATCTATAGTGCCACTTCGGTATTTGTTTTAGAGAACACTAGATATAAAGAGGCATTTATACCTATTTGCATAGACCACTGTTTCAACGGTCTTATCTATTTGTAACTACTGAAAAAGTAGCTGAAGCTAGCACTAGGTGCCTGTAGCATTTTATGTGCTACAGGCACCTAGTGCTATTTACATCAGTCATGTACTTCATAACGCTGTCCACCTAGTATTTGTGTAATACAGATTATGTGCGTTGCATCCGATACGATAAATAACTTACAGCTATGTCTAGTAGAGTACGAATAGTGCTTAACTATAGGGCTAGAGGCAAGCATTAAATTAGGATGTAGCAGATGCTCATTTGATGGCAAAACCACTCTAATACATAAGAAAAAAAAAAAACAGTCTACCTCTAGTTTTGTGCCCTGTCGCTTTTTGTTATGTGGATATATTTATTTGTTTCAGCTTATACATGGTATGTTTAATTTTAAAGATTTACATAAGAACGCGTGCATTTACGAATTATACAAAAAAGCATGTCGTAGATCATGTCTGTGTTTGATTATCCGTGACTGGTACCAGTGTACATGAAATCGGCAATATGCTCTTTATCATTAGTGTCATTTTCTAGCTTGTTTTATTTCATGTTGTTGTATATGAAATACAGCATGGGAAACGTTATCCGTTATCGTCAAATTGAGTAGACATTTGCACTCGGTCAGACTTGTTCAGTTTAGCATAGCAGAGTAGAACATCTACTTTGGTTTTGAATTCACAGCCCTGGTCGACCTGACAATATCAGTTTAGCTTAACTCAAATAAAGGTCCTTTCGCCAACGCAGGACAATGGCAACAACCGCACGGCCAACGGCAGGCGAGACAAAGCGAGATTAGCTATAAGCGAATAAGTCTGAGTAGCCGCCCTGCCTTTTACTCAGGCTTCTGTTAAGAGGTATCCGATATTTTTGTCGCGAAAACAAAAAACATGTTGTTCTTGTCTCTATTTTTTCCTTTTTTTAGCTTATCTAGTAGTAACGTGTAGAGCAGACAGTGGAAAATTTTAGCCGAGAGCTCTTGAGTATATGGTTATCCCGAGCGAATTCATTGAAATACTCAAACAGAAGATAGCTACTCTCTAAAACTAAATTTTACAAATGCTCCATTTTTACTTATAATAGTTCTAGGAACTAACAAACGTAATTGTTGAACGGTCTCATCTAGCTGACCACGACATCGACTCCAACATATTCTCGGACCTGCAGTGGGAAATTACATGGGAAAGAAGCAAAGCCACTAGCGAACGTTTGAAAAAGGCGATATTGAGATTGTACGAAGAAGGAATTCCGCGTAAAACGTAGGGGAAATAGTCATTGAATATTTAAAGGCAGCAAAATCGTTGATGAAATGGGGAAGACAATTCCGTGCAAGATGAAAAGTTTCGTAGAAACTCTAAGGTAACCGGTCCAAGGTCTCATTCAGTTCGATGTAGCATGCATGCTGTGCAGTGTGCATTAGAATGAGAGACCAAAGTAACATTTTCGATGAATGTCGAGAGTCGCAATGAGCGGCTAGACTCAGCGACACTACAATAAACCTCTGAAGCTTCTAACAATACCCATTTGGCCCTGAGACTTACTTTGTGATTCCCGGTCGTTTTCTTTCATTTTATACATTAAGAACTCTCTATTATTTATGCATTAGAAAGAGGTAAACTTCACGAAGGTTAGCAGCGAAAGAAAGCATTAACGACACTGATATCTTATGATTTGAAGTCACTTTTTGTTAATGTTGCGATTTTTATCTAACTACTGATAAAAGAATTCAAATGAAGATCATTAGCCTTTAAAGGATCAGCTGGCCTTTGACAGCTGTCTCTTCGCTAAAACAAAGTTAATATATCATCTGTTCTTGACTGACGACTTATCGACGCATTTGTGTCTTATGTGCAGTCCTGCCATTACGAGATCGTCATAGATCACACACACATGACGAAGGCCATACATGTTTTGGTTAGGTAGTAAATAATAGGAAGATGACAAATCTAGTCGTCGAACCGCTGCATAAATGGAACGTGATCTGCTTGGTTCATTAATATTATGTGCATTTGGCATTGAAGAGTCTTGAACCAACAAAAGAGCTATAGACGAGTATTATTGCTACGAAACGTAACGCGGCTGATATAAATTAGGAGCGTAAGCCCCGACAAAAAAAACATATGATTTTTTTCTTTAAAAAGCTCTGTTCTATAGCATACTGCTGTGTCGTTTATGTCTTAAGTTATCCCTTGTTTCTTTTGATCATAGGTTAACTTTGATTCAACATTTACATACAATGAACGCCGTACGAATAACTCAAACAAAGATTTCAACTTACTTCCGATACCGAGAGAGTTCCATTATCTTGTTTCGTCTCAAAACCTGCAAGAACAAACTGTCTCCTAAAGTAATATTCACCGCTCCTTGACTAAAGCATTTACTTTTTATATGCAAGTTCAATGCGAGAGCGTCTTACAACCCTTTCTAACAATTCTTTGCGTTTCCAAAGCTCTCAAGTCAGAGCTTTTTTATATGCAAGTCCTTCCGCCGGTAAGCTCCATTACTGTAGTAAAATGTCGTCGTTGTTTATATTTGAAATGAAGAACAAAGGGTCAAATAATCGTATTATGTTCGATCGTGCCCTCAGTCTCAATGACATGAATATTCCTTTCATGTTATTTATACTAGCTTAGACAATAACGGGCCGAAAAAATCTCTGAGAACTTTAAAACTCAATTCGATAATGTAAAAAAAAAAAAGAAGTATAAACGCAAACATCTCGAGGGATCAAAGAAAACTTCTCCAAGTGGCTTTAGAAGATCTTCACGACACAATTGGCGTGCGATTTGAGTGCACGAGGGAAAGGCTTGATGCTAAAATACAGAAAGGCGGTTCTCTCTTTCTGGTATAATTTTGAAGATCTAAGAAATCTAAAGATTAGTTGGGCCTTTCCAGTACTAATACCAATGCGCATGCTCTGTAGAACAGAGTTAGATTTTGCTTCATTCATGTACCATTGGCATTGGCGAATTTTAATAAGACAATAAAGAGGGTACTCTGGTTTGTTGCATGTACTCAAACAACAAAAATTAGTAAGCACAAACTGCTATCGTCGAACAAGTCGACTTTCTGTGGGTTACAAAAGACCTGTGGATGTTTTAAGCCTAGCGGAAATTGTTTTATATAGAGATGATCTTCGTAGGTTACCGCTTGCCATCTGACCAGAATCTTTTGAATACAGCACGCAGCCTTTGGAAGGTAAACAAATCTTGTTCAACTGATTTTTGAAGCAGTCTCGATAAGTGGTCTTCGTAAGAAATAGATTAGAGTGAACACATACTATAAACAATTGTCCTTTAGCTATTAAACACCACTTTCTAAGTTGGATCTATCTTCAACCGAGTCGACTTAGTCAGTCGACAGGTTTACATGTGTAGAACCTTGAACGAGATTGAAGAAATATGGCTTTCAATTAAAATAATTGTTAGACTGACCTACTTAGCTACAAGTGAGTCTTTTTGACTAAGGTACCATAACGGTTCCTTTTTGTAATGTCCCTAAAGTTAATCATTGTGTAATCGCCAAAAAGTTCGACCCTGTCAAAAAAATGTAACGTCATAACTACTTTATATATACCATAAGATTGTAGCGAGCGCCCAACAACGAAAAACACTGCGTTTGTCACTTAAAAGAATTGTCTAAAAGGGAGAGCACATTGCAGCCGCCCGGCACGTTCCAGACTGACGCCTCTTTGGTCGACCGCGTGATGCTTGCAGACATTTAGAAACTTTTCCGGAGGAGGGTTATTCGTCGTCGGCGACAGACAATCTAAAGGCCAAACAGATCTGTGCCTTTACCTAGTATAGCAAATGTTATTTAGGCTACGAGCATCGCTTGTTGACGCCGACATAACTAACGATAAGGAGACCCTCGCAAGCTTTGTGGGCTGAAGCTAACACGCAGGATAAGGCGACGAAGGGATCGAAATGTTTCGGCTTTGAAGTGGCGTCAAAGATGATTCAGACTATACAGGCGACGCGTTCCGAATCATCCACATGTATACTGCCACGTCATTTCACGGTAACATTAGTTACAGATGTGAAGGAAGCTAAACAGCGACGCAATTTGTCAAGTGAAATTATCATTATGCCAAAACAGATGGCAGTCTGTCGCCCGTTATCAATGATTTAGCTACATCAGGTTGGAGAACAAGACAAGCATTGAATTATCGTATGAAAGAGAATTAAATTATCTACACAAAAAGTTGATGAAAACGTTGTAAAATCCTTTTGGTTCGTGTCAGAGAAAATGCTACAATATTAAAAAGGTGGCCGAACCACATGGGCACACAGTTGATCAAAGCTACACGCGAAATGGATATAATAATCGTTGAAAACTATGTTTTTGGCGGCACCTCTTATTTTCGCCGTTCGTTGAAGTGCGTCTCTTGAGTTCCTGCGGGGTGCTTCACGTAAGCGTTAAGTGATCAACCGTCTCGCCGGAAGCTTTTAGTGAAGCATTTGCTGGAGATACCGCAATCGGCGGAAAACACCTGGACATTTTTCTGCGGGAAGGGGATAAAAAGGTCAGGTGAAAGGGATTGTTCGGATCAATCGAGGTCAGTCGCTCGGAATGGCGACGATATGCTTGATCAGGAGGACAAAAAGCTATATAACATAATAAGGTTAATTTTTATACAATAACATAAGAGCGTGCTAGGAAGCAAAAATAATGAATATACTGTTTTAACATTGCCGTGAACACTATACTAGCAGTGTCATATACGTGTATCAGGAGTTTGACAACGGGCTGAAGGAGACATTCTCGGCGTACAAATAGTTGTCTGTGATTGAAACTGAAATAAAAAAAGGCCTATGTTATTCCATACCACAGAAAATTGCATTGGTAGAGATTGAAGACGCTTCATAACTTCAGGGCTGAATTGAGTTGTCCATGCGGACACAAAGCTGTCGGATTAGAGGAACTCGCTCGCTGTAGAGGGAATACTAGGAACGTATGGCGTAGATTTACACATTTTACACAAACAAAATATATCATTATTTTTAGAAAAATTCCCCAAAATTCCATATCACACGGAGTCAAGGTGTATATCAACTGTCAGTTTCAACGTGTATATATTTGTCTGTGTCATCGTATACCTATTAAATATATGCGTCCGCGAATCTTATTCAGGTCATATGCCTATACAAGTAACAAGTAAATCCGAATAATTCAAGTGACTAGAAACATCTAAGTCTACCTTTTGCGCATTTACGTGTCTAGTAATTCAGTTACTATTCCGGATGTGTGCACGCGTATCTTTTTCGGTTTGCCTATTAGGCAGAGTACTGCTTCTGTCCTTGGTCCTGCTGCTGGTCTGTGGGGTTATCACCGCCGAACCGAATCGCATTAGCTGGGGCTTTATTTTTGAAGCAAATGCGTTAGCTTCGTACTTCCTAGTACCTATCTTTCTTTTTCAGTTTGACGGTTGTGCATGCGCAATCGTCTGTGTCGTTCCAGTTCGTTATTATTCCGGTGACCGGCACGACTAGGCCAGCCAATGTGTTTCTCCATCGATATTTTTGACTAAGGCCAAGCGACGAAGCCAACCAATGACGGCCATCTGCATGTGCAGGGCCTGACGTGTGTTCTGCACCGCGCTTGTCCTTGCTGGAGATAACTTTTGCTTTGGCCTATGGATTCCGAATTGTCTTGCCTTCTGGACATTAAAAAAAAATTTTTTCTGTTTGCGCAATCTACCATCAGAAGGCCGAAAGGCATATCACCGCGACCTCGGCTACGAATAGAATAGAACAGAAAAACTTTGATAGCCATAGCTAGATCGAAGGTACTGAGTACCGTCAATTTAGAATGTAGTTCTCGAAAACGCAACAATAGTCGTCGACATGGTCTCCTCGATTATCGAATTTGAGTTATAGTTGATCAAAAACATCACATTTTTTTAAGCCTATACAACTTGATTGAATTTTATGGGGCGCTTGCTGTAAGTTATCTTCGACAAAACATCGTATATATAATAACAGTATTTATATTGAAAATATGCTTTGAGTATTTTAGAGAGTTAGACACATCAAAAAAACATTTCTAAGACATCGAAGATAGGCTAAAAATAATAAGGCTAAAATTGTTGAAGACGATGGTAGCTACATGTGTGTGGTGTACTGCACAAAAGAAACTATATCTTTCTGCTAAGCGTTATTTCTGCAAGGTACGTTTTGGTACCTAAAAACGCTAAAAGCCTATAGTAAAATACTTAATAAATAATGATAGGGTCTCACTGAATAACTTCGGTTGACGTAAATTGCGGGACGTTTACTTAGCTTAAAGGCGCGAGCATCGGTTACAAGTGTTTCATTTTGATAAGAATTTGGAGAAGGACAGCACATAACAACCTGATTAAGTAAGTATTTGTCGTTAGAAACGCTAAAATTACTCTTGTCTTACTGACATTTGGTCTTGTGTTTCCCAAACATCTATTGGGTTTCCATAGTCTAAGTAAATAGGAAACAAAGTATGTTTAGCAGAATTCTGCTTTGAGGCTGTCAATAACCTAGCCTACAAGAATCTATTGAACGCATACCCAATAAATTATTGCAATCTAACACGATCTTCACAATGCTTCAGTAATAAAATTTCCACTGTTAAATTGTCCGCATATTTCTGGGGGGAGTCCACACTTGCCAGGTAGGTTCTACAAAAGGTCAGGTCTAATCAAAACACGCATCGATTAGGTTCATCCAATTCATCAGGCTGTACTGATCTACAATGCCCCGGGGGTGGATAACCTCTGAATACCAATAAATTTACCGAATTCTTCAAGCTCGTTCACGACCGACTGTGATATTGTCAATATTCGATAACTCTTTGCAATAATCTTTTTAAGACCGGTAAACCTGTTTTTCAATCAGTCTTTCTATGGTAACGCTCTACAGCATGTATTCTGTGCACATAACTAAACAGTAGTAGTAAAATGCCGAAATGCTGGGAACCATAATGCTGTCATCATCCTCTTTACTATTCGTTCGAATGGTATTTGTTGTGGCGCCAAGGATCGGTCTTCGGCGATTCTAGCTTCCAGCCAGTCCAGTATCCAACAACTAGCCGAACCTCTCTTGTTCCTGAACTACTGATTGTTCGCATAATTCCACAGAAAAATTTGTGTAAAAAGGCTAAAAACAACAATTCTTCGAATAATACCGATGATTTAAACTCGAGAGTGTGAATGCATCCATGAAACTGCGTGCATTCTAAGCGAAATTTCAAATCTGCCCGCCGTAGTTAGACGTTCATCTTGTTCCCATTTCTTCTGCTCCTACTTTGCCAAAATATCATAAGGCTCCATTGTTCATTCACCTGATAAGCACTCAACTTTGTACATCACCGCTAGCGAAGTAATCTACAACTGACTTATTCTGGCGCTCAAATTATTTGCATCTGTCATACGTGCTGTTGGTACAACAATAAACACTGGTTCAATTTGTCGGTTTTTGGATTGCGGTCAATACCGTCAACTATATATTCGGTAGCCAAATACAATTATATAGAAGCTTAGTTTAAAGTGGTGGAGACACTTATGAGTTTCAACCGGGAGACTAGAGACTATAGCTAAAAATAGCCTGGATCAACGATAAATACGACTCCTTTTCTCCCGAAAATTTAGGCTCGGTAGTATACCTTCGTCTAGTAGCTAGGGCGAATTATGGGTCCTGATTAAGAAAATAGGCCAGTCCGATTTCCTTATGCGTGCAATCAATTGTCAAAATTAAAAACCCAGTAAATATAATACAAAACAGTTAATTCTTTAATCCGATGACCTCCGTAGAAATTACCAACGGTTACCTAGAAAGGGTTTACTGCGGTTGATGTCTCTGTCCAAGTGGTACAGTATTTAGTATATACAGCCGGGTACTGGAACAAGGCGGGCTAGTTACTATTGACCAGTTACATTAGGACGCTGCATAGAAGAAGCATAATTTCATATTTAGACGGAAAACCATCATGTTACTTAATAACAAATCTACATGTGTTTTTCCTACCACGCTGTTAATGAGTGGTTGGTAAAATTCAGCAACGACCATAGTTTAACATTTTATATGTACGGATTTGTATACTCGTTTTGCAGAAATTGTGTTTTTTCCAATTGACACAAGTTCTAGGTAGTCTGGTGAACCAGCCGGATTACACAAATAATTTTACATTCCAGCTGTTGTATAAGGCAATACATATATTAGAACCATTCGACATATTGCTAAACGATTTCTATTTATCATAAAATTAGCGCAGCGTTCGCCGCTTTTTTCTTTAGTTAATACTTTAATACTTTTGTCTGTATTGCGTGTACCACCCTTTTAAGCGTCCCGTATCCTTCGTCAAATATGTTCAGAGTTTACAGACAGAGATCTC
Organism: Varroa destructor; assembly: GCF_002443255.2. NCBI lineage: Eukaryota > Metazoa > Arthropoda > Arachnida > Mesostigmata > Varroidae > Varroa > Varroa destructor. The sequence continues at coordinate 12,003,547 of NW_019211454.1, read as the reverse complement.
TTTGCCTGCCCTATGAGTCGAGATTACCAAATCGCATTAGCATTAGAGGTTAATAGGTATAGTGTGTTTCCCGATCGTCCTTTTTATACTGAGCGAAAACCGTGAAACACACAGCCAAACAAACACATGCGCACACTGACGCCGATACACTCCTGCGTCAATATTAATTAAGAGCGTTAATGATAGACGTTTATATGTAGATGCAACGCAGACCGGTCACTAAATACTACAGACTGGATAGCTTGTCCGACAAGGAAGAAAGACAAAAACGGGGCGAAGGGGAAAACGGCAAGCTAGAGAACACTCGAGAATGGCCGGATAGACAGGTAGAAAGTGAGAGATTGCCAAACGAGAAAGCAAAAAATGGGCACCGGCTGTAGCTGCTGCAGTCTAAACTAGATCGAAATTATGTAGCGAAGATAGACAGAACGCAGCATCTAAAAGTGACATCATTGAAATTGCTTCTGATTTTGATCATGGTGTTCATGCTAATATTGCTGCTGCTGCCCCCAGTTTTGTGAGGATAAATCCTGTATCCGGCACAGCAGGCGAGTTCTGGCAGATCCGTAGGCAGAGCTATATAACCTTCCCGCCGTCATCGTTATCATCATTGTCTGATCTGACGTCATTGTTCTGGTAAAAGACATTGCAGTTGACATCATCAACCTAAACATATTTGTTTAGCATTACTGCTTATTCGTCAGGCTTGTTGCAGCAACGGAAATATATAACCGTGTTGGTGTTTGAAGAGCTGTACAGCAAGACTGATTGAAATATCTCTGAAATGCCTCCTTTAGGCCATTGTAGTAAGAGCTAAGCCACAAATCTAGATTCTCATAGAAGTGTCATGCACACAGACTTCTTAACTTAGTCTCAATAAATGCGAAAAAATAAAGAAAAAAACAGATAGTTCCTGTCCTCTCGTTTTGCACCAATCTACAGTACTATGTTTGTATCATGTGTCTGCCACAGTTGTTTGTGCAAACGGACACACAATCTCTAAATATTGGTGTTCATAAGTTTTTGCGATCATCTCAGGCATACGTTTTTTTCCCACCGTTTCACTGTTAACGTCAACAAAACAATGCCGAATTTGTCCCCATTGTAATTATTCTAGCATATTATCGGTTACCAAGAACCGCCAGGTAATCGGCAAAAACAGTTAGAGTAACAACCAAGCAAATAGGAACAACGGACAATGGTGACATGTATAGAAGAGCAATAAAGAATCAAGATGATCTTCGTTTTTCCTATTAATCCCCCAGTGCTCTATAACAGGACCGCTTCTATAGATAAGCGCAATCACCAAATGGCTTTCAATCATAAATTAATCCGGGAGTAAGTGAGTGCAGTTGGGCTGAAGCAATGGGAAAAAGCGCAAGACCGTCCGGAGGCGAAACTATTCACACTAAGCCGTCATGAGGGAACAACGGGACGGGTGGATAGTTGCAACACCAAAAGGCAATTCCCTTAGTTATACTCTGAAGTCGATAAAGCGTCAGTTTCTGTAGAAGTCGGGTGCCATCATATCTCATCTGCGGCTGGTATTGTTTCATATATATATATATATATATATATATATATATATATATATATATATATATATATAGCACGAGAGAGAATAGTACGGTGGAATGGGGGCAGAAAAATTACGCCAAAGGTATATATATATATATGTGTGTATAATCCAGCCTCTGTCGTCAGTCGCAGTCAGAAATTTCTCGGTTCGCGTCCTTGACCGACCCTATTCCTACAATGGTCGTAGTAATAGGAAATATTAATAAGGTCAGAGAGTAACGAGCCGGCTGGAGATGAAAAACTCGTAGTAGATTTCCAATACCGCCATCGTTGTACTGCGTGCTCCATACGCTAGTAGCAAGGGAGTAGAGAGTAAAGGTTATTTTCTGAGAAATCCGCAAGTGGCGATAACTACCATATTTCGGCGACTATTGATCGCTGAGAATAACTTAATCGTACTCACCAATATAATTTTGTACCCATCAGCCTTCTCGTAAAGTAATGATGGTTAAAGAAAAATTGATGCCAATACAAAACACCAAGACGTACCTTAGTCGCCATACGTTCTAACGGGCGTACTTATTCACGCAGATTTACTGCGATTACCAGTAGCAGACCTGATGCAAGAGCACAAAGCAGTTTGAGACGATGTACCTACTATATGCTACCCCATATGTTGTTAGGAATTGGGGTGAATCTTTTCAATATTGGTATCTTAATTTTGCCTACTTCGCCTAAAGGCTATCGTTTCAAAGCTTAGGTCTAACTTATAGAATTTAAATTTACATTGAGATTGGTATAGCTCAAATTATATGCTCGGTTAAACTGAATACAAGACGTGCTGTAGAAAACACGAGCTGTCCGTTTCAGACAAAGTAAATAGTGTTTGTAAGTAAAATATGTTGTCCATAAAGGGCCATTGCTGGGAACTAAATGCAGTATAACGCTACTATGGCGCGTCTACGAGTGACAGCAGCATTTTATATCTTGGCTAGATGGACGTCAAGTAGACAAATGTCTAAGCATCAGCGCCCACCAGGCAAAGGGGTTTTGTAAAAACAAATTTAAGCCGGACCACCTAAACCATCAGTTTGTGTTCCGCGAGTAATACGCAGATTACGCGGGTAGTTCGTTATCATCTAGATGATGTGTATTCGAATGGCGCTACTTGGCCTACTACTATTGAGCCTTAAGTACGATCATAAGCAGTTACCTAGATCAATCAATTAAATGCGTTCACGTACGAGGATTATCCTAATGAAGCGCACACACACACATTTAACAGATCAGACATTTAAGATGGCTTTTTTATTTTCGAGCGTCATGAATTGGAAATAATGAGCGAAGCAAAATTATCTTTTGAACAAAAGACATTTTTCTTCAAGACGCTATTAGAGGCGCCAAAGTGTAGCAGGAATACGAACTGGCAGGAGACTTCAGGCGGCTCTAGTTACGCGATCTACAATAAATCGAATAAGGTAAAAATACTTAGTCGGATAAGAAGACTAAAAAAAAAGATGAACTTCGTCAGCCAAGAAGGAGTACTGGAATGTAACAACGAAACATAGCAAAAATCTGTAAGGCAATGAAGTCGTGAGCCTCGTATCAGCAAATGAACTTGCCATTCTAAGACGCTGCAAATATGCATCAAATCCGAGCTACACAGAATGCCTTCCTGAACAGCGCGTAACCTAGTTATCATGTGAAGGTCTGCTTAACTGAATAACATAAGATGACTGATTGCATAGGCATAACAGCTTCTGGGCGAACCGACCTCGTTTCTACGTTCGTAGTAGTAGACCGTTATAGTCACAGCAGCAAAATGCTCGCGTCCCCTCCAAACGACATATAACTCTTCTTACAGGCCATTATATCAAGTTCAGATTATAGTTATTTAACTATTGTACCATAGTATCTTATAGTTGTTGAGCGACATAACTTTATAAGCAATAGCAACGCGCGGATGACGTGCCGGTGGTCCCACGCCGGTGGTATATTCCTTCTCAATTAGAGCGTATAATATATGTTACAAAATGCTCATTCATACGCCACATACATGATAAAGCATCATGAATTAAGCAACGGTTTCATCTTTGCCACTGTGTGAATAGCGGTGCTTCTCAATTCAATAATATATGATGATTATTTTGACAAACTGTGATAATAGCTCTTCAAATAAACATGCATTTATCAGTGTTTACTTTTTTTTTACACTCACACTACCCATCATTTGGTATATAAATTCTGTATCTAAATTCGGCCATCCAAATCGAATCAAACCTATTCGAAGAGGAAGGACGTAATGCGGAAGTACGGGATAATAGTTCCACAGTCATCACGGAGCACTAAGGAAACGGATGGGCTGAAAGTGGAGGTATTTGCTCGGAAGCACTGCATCTGCTTGTATAAGTGATCTCTAGGAACAAAAAAGGTCAGTAAGGTAGCGACACGAACGTCGGAAGTAATGTATAAGTGACTCACACGAGCCAAATGAAAAAGCAAGCTCCGAAAACACTGTCATCAATATTTTTGCTCCTAACGAAACCGTAGGCATTTGGAATCTATAGGAGGGGCTGAATCGGCTTAGGCGAAACACACGGGTTACCGAGACTATATAACGGACAGTCACTCTTGAATAAATAGGTATCGAGGACTGCTAGTGGGAAAAACGTCTAAGACACATTATGAATTATTTGTAAAATAGCATCTAGGAAAAAACTACGAGTGAACTAAATTGAAGATCATTACCATAAGCAACGATAAATTAAAAACGTCTGAAGAAATTTTCTGGCTTCGGCAAAACTATAATCTAAAGACAAAGTCATTATCTAGCTGTCCGTGCATACGACACGAGAGCTACTAACGATTCGGGCTGTTCATTATCAGAATTTTCTTCATTCTATCACCCGGCCCTCTTCAACCTTGTTCGACTCTAGGCACATATTAAACAACTAAAATACAATGATCAGTACGTTGCGCACGTACTTGTCTATTGTAAACACAGAGAAATTCTAAGAATCTGCTTCTACTTACTCCGTTCTGTATTTGAGAGTTTTCCTAATCGAGCGTCCATGATTAAGTGGCTTTAGTTTAGAGTGGAGAACCCTAAGTCGGATCAGAGTGGACGAATTTCATTGTGCATTAGATCAAGCCTGCTACATAATTTCGACTAATTTTCACATATTTCAATATAATATGTAGGTATATATAGATAACAGTTGCAATCTTGACGATATGCCCCCGTCGAATTGACACACATGAAAAAGGCAAATCAATATGCAATTGCTTTTCGACAACTAGCAAACAAAATGAATTTTCCGTCAATGTACTATTAAGACTTTTTTTTTTCAAATATTATTCATACAATATTTGCTATTTTCATAAATTTATAACTTTTTGGAAATTCATCGATTCTTAGGTACATGAACGTTGTGAAGGGCGTAAGCCGCACGCGAATGGTGTACTAATGAAAAAGACTTTCTTTTGTTTTCTTAGCTGGTTGTTCATTGCATTGAAAAGCGGTACCATTATTGTAGATAGCACTGTTGTAGTGGCTTGTTTTACGCTTTGGGCATTTGATATGGTAGAGCCAACTTCATCGTAAAGGCCCTATTTCTAGTACTAACACTGAATGATCTATAGAAATGCACAGTGTCCAATGTCGTCGTAAACAAACCGCTTGCGGCCGCATATGCACTTGGCCATTAAATACATATGAATGTAGCTTATAGAGAATGGGTTGGGGCTTTTGTGTGATGTCTAGAGGGGGTCAAAGCGTTCTGGACGGGGTAAAGGCCCAACACCGAGACCCAACATGAGCAACTTTAGACCGTCTTGTTCACGTTGCTACCGCTGAATTCAAAAACTGAATTAAGGAAGCATCAGAGCCGCAGCGATTGTCGTAACTGTGGCCTTTCACCTATGCATTGGAGATTCATTGCTAATTCGTATAATTTATGGCTAGAAATGAGGCAGTATTTGATCGTTTTCAAACCTCTAATTTTCGTCGAGCACATACTTGGCAAATGCTCTCGCAATAGTTCGTCTTGTGCTTTATCGATTTCATAACAAATGTGCTCGATAGCAGTAGGATAGTGGACAATCGTTTTGAGACACGCGCAAAACGTTACTAGACGTCACGTTAAAAAAAGATCGCTAAAAATACAACGGTACGACGACATTTTTTAGGATGTTTCCTGGTCGCGAAAAACGTTACGCGGACAACAACGTATTTACGTTACAACGTGAGGTTCGTGCTATTTGTACGATGTATTCGAAACTTGTCAGAATGAAAACTTAGAACTTAACATCTTTCGACAAAGACCCTTATCACAACGAATAGCACCCCGAAACATTTCCTAAATCACCCTACGTTAGAATAAGAAGGCCTTGAGAACTTTACTTACCTGCTTTAATATTGACTAGTTACCGTAGAAATAATATAGAGTAAGTTTACTGGCTGGCTGCAAAATCATCAAAACTAAAAACGATGCACATATAACATTTTTGACGAACTTATTAATGTCAGCTAGCTTTGACAACCTTCAAACGACTAAGTGACTGTGCTGGTCTTGTAAGTGAGATAGTGTTGCTTTACTGTTTTCTGTCGATCATACTCGGTAGACTTTGTGGGCAACCCTCAATTTTACGCCTGATCGGCGTTGCCCCATGCTGCCAGACAGACCTTCCCCCTCTTCGCTGGCATTTATTTTTCGTCTTCTCCTTTGCACAAACGACGAAATACGTCTAATTCCATATAATCTAGCGGCAGCAGTAAACGTACGAGTAGTGGTAGGAAAACAAAGCAACAATACGGGATGCTGAGTTTATGGCCCTGGTATTAGGATGAATTCAACTTCCGTTTAGAGGACAGCAATGGTAGCGGCACAGCGAATGAGACAGCGGAAGGTACTCAACGAGAGAAAAATGGGTTAGTGCGCCTATCGGAAAGAGCAAATAGAAGCGATCAGAACAGTAAGTGAACAGCAATAGATGGCTTCATAGGCGTTTCTCAGGTTGACTCAAGGCGCGCTACCGCAAGCAGCACGAAGAACGGATATAGTAATGAGGCGACGACCGCGAGTAACGACACGAAGAGGCCGTGTTCCTTCATTCCGCTGCGACAAACACCAATTTTCAAGTATCCCCTTACAGGAAATGCATCTATGACGTACGGGTGGGCGGGGGAACGGGGTTAGCCGGGAGCTAAACTGGAAGTGGCTCTATATATACGTGCATATGTAGCGAATTGGTTGCGCCTTTTTAGTAAGAAGCAAATGTGGCATTGCAACTACATGAATATGACACATATATTTAAAGTGGCATATGTAGTGGGCAAGCAATACTTTTTAAGGTCTGTTTTTCAAAACAGAATTTACCGTAGACGAAAAATAGTATTATCGTTATAGCGCTGTCTTCTCTGCATTGAGGACAACGATTCTGGGGCGACTATTGTGAACTCCGCCCATACACATATATATGTACGATATACACAATGTACTTATTACATCGTTTTTAGTTATGGGTGCAGCGTCTGTAACTTGAACGTGCATTAAGCTATCTTGTGATGGCTTTCATTAACACCTATTTTGACAGGCGATGATAACTTTCGACCGTACTCCCAACCTCTTTTACCGTAACAAGATATGGCACCATTCGGCAGCTGCCACAGGATGTAGGCAGCCGGCATTCACCTAATAATATTTGTAGCACGCATATCGTCAAGGCCTATTCACACTTCTAGATAAAGGCCAGTACGTTTGAGCAATAGTCTCTCCTCCCATCAGAACTATGGTTGAGCCTGCCTGCCTGCCTGCCTGCCTGTCTGTCTGTCTGTCTGTAGCGATAGCATCCTCTGGACGAACCCGCGGCGAAAGCATACACAGGTATTATATGAGAGGAACTATGTTATGAGCGCTATGAGGATTTTCGCAGCGGAGTGTAAGTGTCGTATGCACGATTCTGTATTTAGCCCGTTAACTATATTTCTTCAGTAAAGGGAAAGAAAGACTCTAAACGAAAGTGCTGGTTTCTTGGCACCAGTCTGTATATCTAATTCATATTTTCCTACGACGCCCGTTACCGCAACGCACGAAATGTCGAAGATAGGAAAACGACTAGCGAATTTCCTGAGCTGCTCTCGTGAAAAATGCGCCCAAAAAACCTCGACACCCTTATACGAAACGTCGTCAGGAAAGCTATACGTCTAGATGATCACCGCTAATGTGAAACGTTTAATGAGGTGGAAAATCAGCGATCCATGTAAGATGCTGAAAAACTCGTAAATGCTAGACCGCTCTAATAATGCTTATTTGGGATAGTAAACATGAAGAATAATTAGATTAGAGAACAGGGTGAAGCTGCGTCAAATTTCTATTGAAGTCAGAATATGATGCCATTAGGCATCCTGTCGTCCGAGCATCATATGGATAAAGCTAAACGGTAATGATAATACATTTCAGGATTCGACGCACCAATTTGAAATGATGCGGAACACGACGGCATTACAGTTGGCTTCATAAGCATGGTGCCAACTATTTGCGGTACTCGATGCCTTTGGCCCATGGCCAAAAATGCCCAAGGTAGATATACCCCAACGGTGTAAAACCATATTGTACTCACACAAACTCCCCAAACATGGTAATACATACATATATATATATATATATGGCTGAATAAAGTAAATGTTTCTATTTACCCCGGCCGTGGAGAGTTGACTGCTACAAAACTCTGATCGACGAACGAATGAGAAACCGCACTAACCATAATAATTGAGTAGCATTATTTATTATTATGTAATTACTATAATACACCTATATTACAGTAACGTATACAGACGAACGCATTCTAAATGGAGACATTAAAAAAAAAAGAGACTGTTTGAAGAGCAAACAAAAAAGCTTTAACGGCTCGCCCGTTTTGCCTTAATGTTAATTAATTATAAGCCAGCCTCGCTGAATTAAAGATCATACTTCCATCTATCGGTCGAGTAGGACTGACACAAGTGCCAACTACGTAAGCTCCGCGGGAGGCTAAATGGATGCCTAAATCGTCAGGTTCGTTATTGTGAACCCTTCACGCCCATTAGGTTTAGGCATCAGCTAGAGTCCATCAAAGTATTTTGCATATAAATTTTGTCTGTTGTCTACGCCAAATGGTGTCCTTGAGCCGGCGCTTGATGTGCTGCCTGTTCACCCGTAATTGCTGACGAGACAAGCCTTACATCGGCTGGACTCTTCGACTCCGTTCCAATTTCATTCGTTTGAATCTCGGCCCGGTAACCGTTCTCGTCAGCGGTATAGTGCACTGTACGGGCGCGCCCGTCGGCCAGCTGTAATACGTGATGGAAGCTGTTAGCGATTGCAAACGGTAAAGATAAAACGCGATATCTGCCTTCTAGTTAGTTTGCTTAAGTTTGATACTGCCATTATTAGCCACGTTAGGTCAATGTCCATGCATAGGGCATTCATAGATTTATCGCGCATCACGCAATAGCGTCTAGCAAATAGACGCTGGGAATTGACTATCTAACTATGTATGTTGCTATTACATATTGGTTACACCCCTGTGACGATGCGCTCATCTAGGAATAGACTGCGTATGAAAACGAAATACGCGCGTAAATTGCTTCGAAATTTAGCGCGTCCAAACATGTATTATGTCAAGTTACACACGCAGGTAAATTGTCCTGCCCAAATCGAATGGCATTAATAGCAATAGACTGTACTACCTGAATAGTATAATGACCCTGCACTTGTCCCTGCGCATCACTCTGTTGACTATGACCATGGGTTCCTTCTTGATCTTGTGAAACGTAGCTGAATTCGTACGGCTGTGGGCGACCATAATCGTCTTGTGCGCCCCTGACCCTATGGCCTGTTAGCGGCTGGGCGAGGGCACACAGCGGTACGAGGACCACTGACACGGCGAACATGGACGCAAAATGCTACGGTGATAGGGAGGGCAAACACTTGCGTTAGAACATGAGCGACAGTTTAAACAAATGTTTAATGCGAGTATTTATAAATTAAAAGGTCCCGATTCAAAGGAGTTCGACAAGAACCTAGCGTGCAAATAGCAGCTCGGGCGAGCAAAATAAAAAAATCTAGAAGCTTCAGAACATATGAATGCGTCTGAGACGTGTAATGAGGTTTCTTAGGTATGTCCCCGTTGAGAGCATGTTAGCTATACCAGGTCATCGACGCGACTTCGTTCCTTTTTCGAAACAGAATGTCTTCTGAAGGCTGAAGCTTGCCAGATTTCGTCTCTCAGATAAAACCTCTAGAGCGCCAATCTGAAATATAGCGGCTGCGTTTTACCGCCTGAACTTAGGGTATCCTTGAGACGATTTAAGCCTTTAATTCACCTGTAGAAGTCACTCCTTACACTATGTAATCTGCGCGTCGATACTTCATGACCTGTCGATTGTAACGTCACTTGTAGAAGCCAAAGACCTCGCTTCAAGTTGAATATTTTAAACTCCTTGCTTGACTTAACCCAGTTCGTAATCTTTGTTCGGCCTATCTCGTCGAATAGGTTCGAAAAGCGTTTCTCTTATTGTTAAGGTCCGTATGGCGTTACCATTAACAACTCACCATATTCAAATGGCTGTACTTTAGCGCGATCAATAAGGCAGGGAACTCAGTACAACTCCGGTCCTTCTTTTTGTTCAGTTGTTCGCTTGTACGTGAACTTCCGTTTGGTTGAAGAATGTTAGCTTCGAGTTAAGGACGAAGATTTGTAGCTTGATGCTAGATAAAATAAAGTCAAACGCTCTGGCTACCACTAGACGCAAGCATTTGCATTTGTATGATTTCGCTTTGCTCAATCGGCTTGATTTATAGCGCTCAGTACGTCCACACTAGCTCGACAAAGTCAGAAAGGGGATGTCCTCGCCACGTTAGACGGCAATTGCGTTTTAGCTCTGTGTACTGGGCGACGTCCTCGCAAGAATCACACACAAGTATAGGCACAGCAGAAGCGTCAAGGGTAGAAAACTAATCCCAAGAACTGCTTCGAAATGGCCAGTTCACAATAGCTGTACTGCCATTATGGTCATCGCCTCGGTGGGCCATTACATCGATTCGGGATGATGCCTGTAACCATATCCAGCAGTGCACAACAACGTCAGCTTTCCACGAACTGTCATCGGCCAATCAATGCTCGTTTGCATGTGACTGATCGTGATGATTTTCTACTATTATTTCCCTTTGAAAGGATTCGTGTTTATATGTAGATGGATGCCAATAACCTTATTCATTCGAAGCTAAGCTCGGCTATCCACTTAAATGATTCATAGGTGCATTAATAGTTCTTCACCCCATTTAAGTTATAGCAATATGTACTATGGCAAAACGAATTTGGGCTTAACTTAACTAACACTGTTCAACTACTCGGCTTCTGGGGGGCGGGGTGAGGGGGTAACTTCAACGTTCGAGCTATTGCATACACGGTCGACGTCTGGATAATGTAGGTAGACAAACAAGTTTGCAATTTGTATAGGCTGACCCGAGCAAAAGTTGCAGAAGACGTCAGTCTTAATGACACTGTTTGGCCGTTTATTTTGATTTCTTACAAAATGACAGTGGGTTTGCCTCGTTCCAAATCACTGACATATGACGGTCACAAATAAATAACGGTTCTATTTCGTTACGAAATAAAACTTATCACTAAAAATTTGCATTCACTGAATGTATTTTCGTTTTTCTGTATATATAGTATATTATAGTTCTGCAGAGATACGTAAAGTCAGGCCAAAAATACATTAGATGAATAGGATTAAAAGGCAGTTAAGTGGAGCACATGAAATGGAACTAGATTACAGATTTTACTCGGTTATTCAATGAAGGCTACTACGCCTAATGGTACTAATTAAGCGTTCCTGTTCTTACTGAGCCCTCGCGAGGCGTACTGAAATCGTCACGATGTATAATTGTCTACGTTAATGTTTTTCTGCGCATTTATCATTAACATTAAGCAGAGTTCTTGGTTTCATGTTTGGAAAAGTTTTGACAATATTATGTTAGTTTCTATTTTGACAGCACTTGTAAATAAAATATCGATAATTTATTTCTAATTAAGGTTAAAAAAATTAGTAAAAACGTGCGTTTAATCCGAATAGAAAAAAAATTTAGCGTTCTTTTAATAAACTAGTGTATTAGTAGTAGAATACATTTCACATTCTCTTCAACAGATGTTAATAAGCAGCGGCTTGCCATAGAGCTTTAGCTATTGTATGCAAGGGCCTCGGCGCTGCGCCGTTTCTACGTCGTTCAATTCTATATAGAACCTTTGTGAGCTAATAGGTGTAATAGGCCGCACTTCAGAGACGACAGTTTTCTGATCCATATCGATCTCGTGCAGAGCACTGACATCGACTACTGATTTGTGTTGGTGGGCGAAAATCTAAGAATATGAGCAAACCTCTGCGATTCAAATTATCATTTTCGTCGTTTTCGTTTTCTGAGCTACAACAAAGCGAGGTTTTTTTCGAGCTCGGTACGCCATTCCGTCGTCCGTTTAGCGGTTAGGATTATACTGCTGTATGCGCCGAACCGTTAGCAAGCGAATACTGAAATAATCAATTACGTCGTCGTTCGACCATCGTCTAAATAATCTCATATGCATACAGATTAGATTTTCTCAGCCTCGAATCATTTGAATTATAAAAGACAATCGACATCAAGATTGTTTGAAAATTGTCGTCCCCTCGCCTCAACTTCCAGGATGGACTTCTTCACCCCTTATAAATGAATAGTAGGACAGGTATTCGGCATAAGGCTGGATGGCTACTTGTTGAAAAGTTACCGGAATAAACGCCAATTACAAACTCAAAAATCCTTGATGAGCATTATCGTTGCTTTTAACTCTGCAATGGGCCGATCCACGTGGCAGACGATAGAAAAGAACCTCAACGGGAAACAGATGTCATTTCATTAAGGTCCTGCAGTCAGTGAGCCCGCCGATACAAATAGTACTGCCGTGTGGAGAGGAACAAATGGCAGGAACTGACGACCCACGACCTATTGCGATTCAATCGCGTCAAAAAAAATTTGAAATGTGCAGCTTGATGAGCCGACTTTACCGCTTGCTATGTAACCTATTTCTTAGGTCACATGTGGTAGGTTTGAAAAGGCAAAGAAAAACAGATTATCATCGCAGCTGCAGAAAACGACCTAGCTTGTTTTCATCTCATTAAGATGTTCCTGCGCAAATATAAGTTTAACACCAAACAGGGGTTAAACAATGTCCACCTCGGCTTAGTTTTTATTTGCTTTTAGCTGGCGACACGAGTCAGTTAGCTTGTTAGAATTATCTGGCAGCAAGCTTTCCTATAGTCGTTCATGGGCTGAAACATCGCTGTCGGACAGGGTGTCGCGCCCTACTCATCAGTCAAATAAAAAATGGGCCTCCGAAGGCCAAGCTGCACAGGCAGGCTCCCGTTAAGTATAACACTATCTTAACACTAGACAAGCGCCGTTTCCTCGAGAATTGAAGCTTCTATGAAGCCTTCGTTTTTTGCGTCAACAGCTGTTTGTGGGGCGGCTTAAACAACCGATAAACCTGACAAGACCCATGGCATATTCTTGAAAATAGATGAAGAATTGCTAGGACGTAAAGCCAAGCAAGATGATCTCACTTCTGTATAAAGTAAAACGTTTAGCGGATAAGTGTTTGTCCTAGGCCCGTAATTAACTCGTTTCTAATTTAAATGTATCAGATAGAGTAGCTAAATGAACAGCGTATTGTCACGTACAATAACGTAAAGAGGGTTCATCTATCGTCAGCGGTTTACACTCGAGAGCTTTAGCTTAACTTCTGTGGTTATGTGTCAATAGAATCAATATTGTTCATTATATAGATTCTCCTTTTCTGTGTATAGATATTATACCGCATTTACCACCAGCAATGTATTGCCATTTGTTTGAAAATTGTGTTAGATCGGCTTATGGTGATCGTGTACACCTTGACAATTTCGATAGGCGATCAATTTGGCTGTGCTGTTTTTTCCCTTACTAAGTTATAGGAGAGCACATGCATTCGTCATGACAATGATGATAACATATCATTTTTTTTTTTTAGTTTAATATATCATGAGATTGATGCTCTGGATCCGTGTTTTGGCTACTATCAGGCAAAATATAAAGTACCCTCGATTAAAACTAATTACGACGTTTTCTTTTTAAAATGACGATACCATTATGGCCGTTACCGCTATCTGCATTATTTTTCTTCGCTGCGAAGAAATCTTCTATTGCTGATGCCGGCTTTATTTACACGTTTACTACAGGCAATAGCGCAAGTATAGTGATCCACAACATTAGCTACTACCTGGTAATAGGTATTACCACTTCGTTGCCGTTATAACTCGAAATGCAAAATGGATGATCCGCCTATTATTTGTGAACCAAATTTTCTGGTTACGCCCGAATCCAGACATTAAAGGGGACGATATCCTGGGCACCTTTCTACTACAAATAGAACCAAATACTAGGCGGTATCCTTTTGCGGCAGCAGCAGAAGCGCCGCTAAAGGGTTGATACAAATCTATCCATACGCCGTGAATGGCTGACGACGTTTCGCTTTTATTTAGATGCTGTTTTTTGTCGTCCGCTGTTTGGTGCAAAAGAAATGATTGACGAAAGGACTCTTGTACTAAATATAGGTACACTATCACAGCACACAGGTAGCATTGAAAATGCTTGTCATGAAGGATGTGCAAATAGAGCATATTGGTACTGAAACGCTATGCACCGCGTTCACTTGTGAAATTTATTTCGAAAAGTAGCAATACTGATATATTTTATATTTGTCCTCATGTCCTATTAACTAGGTCCAGTTTGTACGTATCTGTAGGCTGTAAGAAGGATCAAATTGTTCATCTAAACGGTGCTTGGAGAGCCCGTTTCTGCTCTGATATATACGTATATATGATTTTACAAGCAATTGTAAATCTATGCCATTGCGAAAGTTGTAGTATGAAATCAAAGCGTAAAATCTTATGCGTCAATAAAAGACAAGAGTAACCAAACAGAAATCGGTCGCATTACGTTAAATAAGAGCTTATGGGCTTGAAGCAGCTGGCAACTAAAACTGTTCCCTATGGAAAAGCGGTGCAGAAGAAAATATTAGCCCACAATTCAACGTAGTAATCATTCTACGTTACGATTTTGTTGTCTCGATATACTTGGTCGTATCATTTACGTAAGTTCTATATTCATTGTTCATATGCGCCCACAATGGGCACGCACTGCTGTTCTGGCCATCGCAAGCAACGGAAGCCTATTTACATATTCAGATTTTTTGCACTCGTGGCGCTTGTCTTAGGCCTTGCAAGCTTTTCGATAAATAATTCAAATTCTTCGTCAGTTGGCCTTAAAGTATCATTTGCAATTAATGTGAACAGGCATCTATCGCCATTGAGATCAGTATACTTTCGAATCTCTTTTAGAACTGGTTGTTCGACCATTTATACCCTAGTGATGGCACTGCATCGAATGAGGAGTGGGCCGAAGCGTGGAAGTGATTAAGCTTCGCACTAAGCAATTCCCTTGAGATCATAATACTGAAGATGCATCGTATGAGTTTCTAGTCGCAGCTCGTGCCAAACTGCTTTGCCCAACCGTCGAAGACACTCCTGCTCTGCTCCGAATAATTTCATTTGGTTCTGTATGCTCCGTTACCCTACTTAGACTCCTGGGATAGCCGGTAGGATATAAGGCGTTACAGGCAGCACATCGAAAAGCACTGGCAGTATCGACAAACGACCTCTATCAACCTTAACGAAACAATGGGTCCGACGTCGCGGACACTTATCGTTCTGCGCAAAACAAGCATAACCAACGAAGGAGCAGTAGATTTTATCGGCAATGAAAAGCTGACGATGAGTTTTTAACAAGGAAATACTTACGTTTCTAATATTGCTGATTGATCCTGTTTACCATTGGCTACACGGGACGTCGACTAACTTAACACTATTAATAGCGACTCGGCGACCAACGATGCTAATCTAACTTCTCATCCTTAGCAACCACCTTTGCTCGGCTCGTGCTGCTCTATATCGAGCTCCGTCTTCGTTCCCGTATACTATCCGTTTCAACATCATATATAGCGAGCGGCTCATTTTTAAGCAATTTCATTATATTCAACACGCTTCAGAGATTAGTAGGTGGCCACGTTAATCGGTCAGGAGGACGAAATACGCTCACTTGGTAAGGTAAAGGCTATCGAACACTAGTAGCGACTAGATATGTTTATCTAGCAGGGCGGAACATTTCTAGCTTATGTTATAATAATAAGCAAAACTGCAGTTATTTGATGCAAAACTTTAGAAAAACTAATAAATTGTTGAAACAGTCATAGTCTGAAATACCCAAAAACACCAAAGCCATTCTAGGTAGATAGATAGAACAATCCTCTCAAAACCTTTCTCCAATCCTTTACCCATCCAATAGCTAGCATTTAGAGCTGAACGTATGCATGAAAGCGATGGCTTTACGGATGGATACAATGAGCTTTTTCCCCTTAACGGGCTGAACTGAACTCCTTGTGAGATATATAGCGTACGTATATGATAATATGCGTACGTTGATTCATACAGGTGCCGATTTAATTTTTTGTCCAAATTCCGAACTGTATTCTAACATATTCATTCATACTCGAGCTCCTTTATAATGCTAACTTTTTCGTAGGCCCTACTCTGCTAGCCCCGCTAACTGGTTATGAATCAATGGTGGTCTACCATTTCCGCCACGTAGATGCAGGTAGGATTTGCGCGCGTTCGTTTTATGGCTGTAATTTCCAGGAACGAAATGAGTCTCACAAACCGAATCGCCTATGATGTAACCCGGAGGGGAATAGCTCACCGAGGCGCCAATATAATAGTCATTTTTTCATACGTTTGTACACATCTAAATCGATTGGAATTTATATTCTTTTGGAGTATGGCGACTTCAGCGCAATAGCATAAGCATGAACAGTCTACCCCTCATATTACTTCATCGGGTTTCGTCCACCGAATTATGATCGAAGCGATATTAACTGCAAGCTAGCTTTTTGAGAAATCAAATCAATCTGCACATCTTTAAAAATTGACATGTTCAGAGGCATACGACGAATACAAATAAACATTTTCAACGAGAAATATCACAACTGCTTCTGTAATGCTCACACAAGACTTCAACATAAGTGCTACAGCCAGCGCGTACGATATTTTTAAATTTCGTCAAATGAGACATTGGAAACATGGAAAACTCGCGACGCGAGCACAGTCGTTTTCAGCTATATTCTCTGTTTTGCCTAAGCTTTCAGATCGCCCTCTATTTACGGCTAGTACATTCGTATACCATACAATCTAAACTTCGAGAGGCGGATGAATGTTGACAGGCCAAGACCTGTTGGTTAGTCACGCAGCGGGTGACGCTGAAGGCTAGCACTAACACAGTAGCTACCCGACGGCACCGTTGCGTAGCCATGAAATTATAGCTGGCTTTTTGAAGATCTGTTTCGGTTTTAGCGAAATTATTGAGATATTTATGGGAAACATCTGTTTACCATGTGCGAAAAAAGATCGAGCTAGTTGCTTTTTCCTAAGTTTATATCATGAATTAAAACATTGAAGGTATGAAATCCTAGTAAGAGATCAAAGCATATAGAGTTTTAGAGGTCTAGCAAGCACTTGGCTCTGTATCGTTATTTTGAGAAGAGGTATGCGAAAGGCTAAGCAAGACGTAAAGTAGGCCTAATAATTCGGCCAAAGCTATGAAAAGTTCAACGCGATATGGAACCAGCGAAACATAAGTCATACAACTCATCAGAATCATCGAACATACTATTTACTGTTTGAAACATCTGGTCAGGCAATTTTTATCTGATCAGTACTGATTGCACAAACGATATCTGTTCATATAGGGCCACTGCGATATTAACTGAATATATATTCCGTCGAAATTTCTCGCGTTAAAACACGAGAAAATACGTTAAATTTGCTCCTGCCCCCTTTCATACATCACAATCATTCGAAACTAAAGCCTTTCTTTAATAAATAGTAGAAAAAAAAAAAAAAAAAAGGTAAAAAACACATCTACTTATATGACATCTTTTTTCAACAATTTTAATTGCACTATAAAAGCATTTACTGATCTGATTGGCGTAAAATTATATTATTTTGTAAAAAAAAAACCTGTGCACATCAGACTATCCCTGAATGTTGAAATATAGCAAACACACTTATTTTCGTTATATTACGATCTGCCTATTTACCAGTGGTAAGCTCCGTATGTCTGAAAAAAAAGCACTACGCGTTGAAAAAAACGCAGGATACTGATAGTATCAGTAAACGTTCAGATGTTCCGCTTGCTAAACAAATTAGGTTACTACGCGATAGAGAAACTGTTGCCATAATTTCCACACCTTGTATCAAATAAGTCACATTGCTGATAGTGTTTTCACCTAACTCTGAACCATATTGGCCCTTTAATAGCGCCCTCTGTAAAAGCTTGAAAATATATCCAAGCTTCACTCGGCAATTAGAGATGACATAAAAAAGAAGACTCGTCGCTTTAGAACGTCACGTTTCTTTCTTGCCGAAGAGCAACGTGCGAGGCATAGTATTTGTTTGATGCACGACGGATGGCGTATGTCATGGGTAGGTTCATATATTTATACGCAGATGGTCAGCTGTATGATCAAATCAGGATTTTCATAGTAGATATCACTAACAAAACGATGTTGCTTAATGTGATCCCGCAACTGCTACTTCGGTTCGGAGGAAATTTTTATCCGCGTTTCAATTTTTTTAATATTCATAACCACTGAAAACTAAATTAATTTACAAGATTCCGGTTGAAATTACAATGACTGATTTCAATTGGCTGATGTTTTCAATATTAGCTTATAATCAGATAACATTATAAGCGTGAAGGACATCATCCGATCTTTTCCCTAATGGTATTCGAAACATATTTCGACTGTGTCATGGACAGTATTGTCCAGCTTTTGGAACACTAGCGCTAAGGAACTTTGGTTTTCTCAAAAACTATTTCAAAAAGTTTGAATTCTCAAGGAGTATAAATGCGTCGTCCAGTGAAAAGCATGGATTTTAAATTCAACGAAATGTCAAACCAGCCGATTGTAAATGGAAAAGGCACAACTTTTCCCACTTAGGAAAAACAACGCACATGTGTATGTATAGGCCCTTAGATGAATTCAGCTGAATTCGGAGGTGAGCGATCTATACAAGCTATTACACTTATTCCAGGCCTCTATAGAGGCATCTCTTTGTCGAAAAGTTCGCTGACACTCCGCAGACATGAACGCGTGTAGAAAACATTCAGGGAGCCAAGATCTCAGCTCAGGAGCTTGATTTGTCGGCCATGTGAGCCATCTAGTTGCCATCGTCGCTTGTCAATATACCGATACCTAGCCGGCTATAATATAACGGTTGTCGCCTTATTAAAGCAAAAAAAAAACAACGAAGTTGACGTTTCGCCAGAATACGTGCAAACTTAGCACAAGCAGAACTTCTGCTAGGATGCCCTTTATGCTCTGTGCGTAAACTCTTTTCAAGAATATACATATTGAAAAAGCGCTGCTTAGTATTCGTTAGTGTACGTCCTTCTGGAGAGATCTGTACTGGAAACTCTACAAAAAAGTGTCACACCCAAGCAAATGGACGGATGCGAACGAAACGCAAACCAGCCAACGTTGACATGATAATTGTAAGTTAGCACTATGGGACAGGGAACGAACGGAATATGCATGACGTAATTTACGCTCGCAGCATATTTATCCTGTGTTTTTTCGAGCAAACCAAAGCCCGTCTAAAACGAAAAAGACAAGCAATTGTTCTTCAGATGTAAGTTCTAGCGAAGAAACGCTACATTAAGTCGAAGCCGCGTTTACGATAAGCTGCATCGATCGCCCGTCCGAACTGGGCTGAACAGCTCCTCGGTATTGAACACGAATCGTCCATAGGTTAAAAGTGAAGACAAGAGTCGCTGTCTGTGAAGTGTTTAGGTTCGGCGCGCTAGATTCCGTATTTCGGGAAAGGAAACTGATGGTTGATTTACTATTTTTCTTGTGACTGAATAGTTCAAGTTCAAACAGTGTTGTTTAGATAGCGTGCTGTATGTTTAATCTGCATATGGAAAATCGATCTTCATTCGCATTTGCCCATCTCCGTAGTGTGTACGTGCCATATAAGGGCGGCAATAACGACGCCTGGTGAAGACAGGAGCAGGAGCAGGGGCAATGGAACGAACCGACGTTCATTCTCATGCAGTTCGCGTAATGATAATAACGATAGGAAAAACAGTACCAACTTCTGCCAGCGTTAACTAGCTTTTATAACAGTGTATTAGGGCTAGCAGCAGACGGAATATGACCGACCGACCGACCGACCGATCGAAGTTTCGATGCTACCGAAGTGCCATGTGAGCGATCATCGAGAAAGACGATTTAATTTTATATTCGTAAATTAAATGCTGTTATCGGCTAGCAGTGACCGCTCATGAAAGCAGTGATAGTGGCCGGTTACATCACAGATGGAACACTGCAACCAAGGTACTATAACGGTGAATATGGCCTCGTTATTGTCAAGGCTTGTCAGGTGCTATTCCGAAGGCGAATTGTAGAGCACCGACGGCGTAACGGACAATGTCAGCTCAACGTCCCTCTAGTCAGAGCATAGCCTAGCTTGTATATACAGTACGTGGACGTAGATACATTGTAAATTCATCAATAATATCATGTATGAGTCGCATATAGAAGTATCAAATGCAGTTTACGAGAACAGCCGAACCTTAGTAGTTATTAAAACTTAATTACTGAAATTATAAAAAAATTAAAAAAGCCGCAAAGAGGTACTTTTGCATGTTAACATGATTCATCGAATGCTGGGAAGCAATTGATTGTGGTTACGTTCAATGCGAATGTTCATTTTGTCTAAAATGGCCTGCGTCTTTCAAGCAGCTGGCAGACATAACTGTTGTCAGCGTCATACCAAGCGGCATACCTTCCTCTTGTCGACAACTTTATTATTGCAATGTTGTTGTTATGCAGAAGGAGCGTGGATTCCTAGTCCTAGATGCAATCCACGGTACAATAGTTCATTGGTAATGAATTCTCGGTAATTGCCTCCGCTTCACTCTAACTTGTCCAACGGAACCCCACTGTGTTGTAAGCCTTTATCAGTTCATCGTTTGAGAGAAGGATTTAATAGGTTTGAAAACTGTGCCGGATTGCTGCGTCTGGCAGTTTATAGTAACTTTGCTAAGTTAATATCTTTCGAGGTATCGATTCAGAATGACGTTTTGGCTTCGCAAAAAACAACGATATTTTCACATAGCTTGTCTGGTTCGTTAAACGAAAAGTGCTTTTAACTATAGCAATGGTTTAATAGAAATGCAAATGTGGTCTATTGCAATGGGAAGCATAATTTTCTAAAAGATCCAGTCAGATACTCTCGAAGTTCTAGCTGGGTGTTCTCGTTTATGTATCTAAGACGGCAGGTGGGAAGCTGCGATACCCAAAGCAATAAGCGAAGTAAAGCACAAAATACTCTGTTTAGCCACGTAATTCTCGTCAAAGGAATAAAACCTTTCTCGAATATTTGGGTTGTGCATCGAGGAGTAATTGTCGTCGATAGTTATCTAAACTTTATATTTTGAGAGGAGCCTTATAGACACTACTCTAGCCCTCGCTGCGTTTCAGGTACGCCCTGTAGCACTGGCCGCATTATCTACTGTGTTTGTTTATAACGTAGTCTGACGTTAGAAAGTGGGTACAGCCTTCATGTTTTTATGGTTCATGCAACTTTACTTCGGCGAAATTGATCGTCTCTGCGTTTCCCCAATTTAAATTCGTATTGTAATAGACCGATAAGCCAGACCTCATTCATTACTGCGCAGCAAAAAGAAGTAGAATACTCCAAGAAATTGCCCAACGTGCCACAGCATCACTAAACAGGAATAGACCCACAATTTTCGTATCACTGAGCGATGTTAAATTTTTGCCCCTATCTGTTTTGGAGCCTACAAATGTATTAACTTTTTTTAAAATGCTTATTAAATTAGCTAGCACAATTCCATTACGCCGAGTCATATTTATTAAAACATATCGAACTAAAGCAAGTTAGACGTGACCGAAATATAACTTGCGCCAGTAGGCCTCGCATAAATAAGGAAACTTTCTTATTCGCCCAAATTGTATTGTATTCAGGTAGCGTTGATCGGACTCAACCCCTGGTTTATTTCAGCCACAATTGACTAGGCCGTTGTATTGATCAGCACAGTTGTTAAAATCTAATACTTTAGCGAAGGCAACATTACTCTCATCTCAGTTCAGTCTCTTACTACCCACACGAGGATAAGGAACCCTCCCTCGAACGCTGACACACGGCCTGCGCTCTCTGTTGAAAATACCTAGAAGGAAAATCGTTCGAGATTTTCAAGGGGGCGTAGAAAATGATAAAGCTTAACGCGCGAAGGATTGATGTTGACAGAACATTTGGTTTCTCTTCAATAAGTACGCATTGTTGTGTTTGCGTGAACTGTGAATAGCACTGCACTATAGGCCATCGGTAGCGACTACACTATGCAAGGCTGTCTATCGGCTCTGAAGCATAAGGTTAAGTTTCCAAAGCAGTACTTAACAGCAGTTTCCGATATAAAACTCACAATATCTACAGAGATGAAACAGCTCTTTTCGTGTCCAGAATTTGCCAATACATGAAACCGAAGCAGCGTATGTTTCGCTTCGGGGTTACCATACAGCTGCCCCGAAGGCCGCCATTGAACGTTCTGTTGACATAGGCTTTCTTCACTGGTAGCTCTCTTCATGTGTTCTTTCATACCTCATCTCCTCGAGTTAGCTCCCTAATAATATACTGTATAGTATCGATACGGAATCCAATGCGATTTTAACAAGGACACAATAGTCATATTAGAAAAAATATTAATTTTCAAAAATTTCATTCCACTTTAAGTAACGACAAAATTATTTTGTAGCTGAAAATATCAGCGTAATAAAGGGTATTTAGTGATAATAAAAATTCTATTTGAATTCTATTAGTTATTCTAACAGCAGCGAACAGAGGCCTCAGAAAAACTGCAATCGTTATCGCTTTCATATGCAACACATGTTATATCTACCTACCTACACATGTTTCGTGCTTCAGAGAAAGCTGTTTTCTACAGTATAGATAGATTCGATTGAAATCGGGGTTTCAGTCAGCTCAAGTATCAAGCCTGCAAGAGGTTCATTGCGGATTGCTGCTTACGTGTGCTTAAACTCCCAGAAAATCTTGAGTGCTCATATTTTATACATTTTAGAGAGGATAGCTCATCATACATGCACTTAATCCTAGTATACTGCAGAAAAGTTTTTTGCGAAGACAAGAATCTCAAGTAAAGGATACTGTATTCGTCTATTTTAAGAGTGCTGCTTAATTAGCCTAATTACACAGCAAGGACGTGTAATAATAGTTTTGCAGGACTATTGGCTTATACCCTTTATCGATAAAGATTCTCGTATAATTGCTTGGCCTTCAATGGCTTATGTGTTTAGATAAGCGTCCTTGTGACGGGCCCTCATTAAGGTTAGGTTCATCGACTAGTTTTTGGCATGTGTCAAACAGGTACCGAACGGAAACTGTTCATATGTCAAGGCTAACTTTCTTGTCTTGTCTGGTAATAACAGTATATAGAACTTGGATTTTCATTGTAGAAAATCATACATCAATTTCAGTAAAGAGTACATAATGAACGCGCTTAACTTTTTCAAACAAAAATCAATGTTTTGTTGCCACTGCCACTGTATGACATTGAAAGATCGCCTGACTACTACAGCCCGTCTTCTAGTTTTTTAGTGAAATTTAACTATGGATTCTTTCATCTTTGTTTTTCTTACGCAGTTGAGGCCATTGTCCTCGAAAATCAGCCACTTCACGCAATGCCTAACGGCCGAAGTGCCGGCCGTAAAACTCAACACATTTGTTTACCTTTGTCAAATTTCCGTCTAGTGGCCATACATTCTGCGTTGTTTTTTTCCTACAGTCTGCTTTCGCTGGAACTAGTCTGTCCTACAAGGCCCGATTGCGGACTCGCGATGCAATGTGGTGGCCCGGTGTGAAACATTAGCAAGTCAGCGGCGACTGGCAGGCCGCGACCAACAATTTTCTGCCTTCACCTTTAGCGGCTGAAGGGGTACTAGGTTTGTGAATATTTCATAAGTGTACAGTACCAGAGCTCAAATGTAATCCGAAATACGGATCCGTTGCATATACAGCGGCCGGCCAAACGCACCTGCAGCTAGTTGCAGGAAACAATTTTTTCTTTCACAGAGATTGTGTAGTGGGTGCCATTGGCGGGGCCGCAAAAGAAACACGTCTCTATTGTGTTCCTGCTGCTACTGATATTCCTAGCTGGCGCTACAATTTCTGCCCCTTTCAACGATCTTCTAGATAGTTGTCCGCCCGACCAACGTTAGTTCGACACGGGACGTGTCGCCCTATGCACGCACTATAGCAAACACTTATACGTTAAACGATTACAACAAATCCTCCCTATGAACAATATTGCAGGACTGAACAACCCGTTCAATGCGTCGTCGAATACGTTCGTTTGCAATGGCTGGTACACGTTGAGGCAACAATCATTCAAGTAGCATCAATTTTTGTCCGCATCATATTTACTAGAGAAAAGCGTTTTGTGTTAGAACCGTAGGATCTATCACACAATTTAGGTTAACTATGGTGTAGATCTGATTAAAAATTGAACATTTAACTATATATTAAAGGTTCTGCTTTTTAAATTTATGTAGTGGACGTGAGTTACAAGGGCGAAAGCTAACCTTTTCAATAGAATAGTAAATCTACTTGAGTACGAAACGTTCTATTTAAACAATTTCCATTGCTAAAATTATCCAAATAATGAGGTATATCACACCAAGAAGTTAGCCAAATTAAGCCAAAAAAGTTATTACCGTTTATTTAGTTATACACATCTAAAATACGCTAGAGTTTCAAATGTCCTCCACTTTCTATCCACGCGACAGGATCGTGATTTGTCCGTTTTGAATAGAGGTAAACATTTACCATATCTATAATATAAGAGAAGTGTTTGTAGTATAAAATGGTGTCTTTAACTCTGAAGGCTAGAAAGTGAAGTCAGCTTGACGCCCGGCGTGAGTCTAACGCTAGTGTGTACGCTTTAAACCCGGAGTTTCAATACAACTTGTATTCTTTTGCAAGATGAAGTTCGTATATAAAGCTGAGCTTGGTAACCGTGAGCATTGTCCGCAGACACGCTAGCCAATGTCGAAATGCTTTGCTAGCAATATGGCCGTTGTCATTCCATACACGTGTAGTGACAATCGTTTCCTTGGCGGGGGGTTTCCGTCTGCTCGGAACGTTTCTTCATTAGTAAATCAATTTAAGATCGAGCCAGCCGCGATTGACATCACGCTAGTTAGTGGCTACGGGTATCTGGCTAACGCTCTTCCCGAGCAGTAGAAGCAGCAGCAGCAGCAGCAGCAGTAGCAGTAGCAACAGCTTGGGCACGTTCAGCAACATGAATCAAGAATAGGGAAAAGGGCTGCCCACAGACTCGGATTTTCTGTCGCGTCTATATTATGCGACATGAGATAAATCCCCTGCCGCAAGCAGGCCAGTCCTTCCACCGTTGAGCCGACAATAACAATGGCCATGTGTACTGATTAGGACCGTCCTCGGAAGGGTTGTTAGGTCTGCAAGTTTCAGAATAAAACCTTTTGGTAATATGAGGCCGACGAAATACGAACCGACAAACTGAAATAACTGAAAAAGAAGATTCTGCATGTGGGCCTCGATGAAGGTGAACTTGTCTTTTTGCTAAGTTGACTGCTGTACATAGCTGTTAAGATATATAGTCAGTATCGGTCTAGTCTAGATTTGCTATCCGAGTATAAGAAATATGACCTCCTGGTCGCTTGAACGTATAAATTATAATACAAAGACTGTGAAATAAACAAATGATAAATAAATACACTAGTGTTGTTGTTATTATTATTACTGTTGTTGCTGCGAGTATTTCAGAAAAAAAAAAACCAGTACCGTTTCAGCCATGTCATTGGACTTCCTTTACGTCGTGTCCCATGCTCTACGCAAATATGACGCAGAGAACTCTAGTGTACAAGACTTCAACAGATTACCACAATTTTATGAAATCAGCTAGGCTTTGGGAGATCAGGACAAAATGTACGGCCTCAATTAAAAAGCTTACATTTAGACAATGTGGTAAAATCGATACGTCTGAGCGAAAACTATATGGGTTGCTGTGCTTTTCTCAGTGAGAAAAGCATAGACAGAAGCATAGGCAGAAGAGTCTGCCTTTCTCGTGTAATACTAGATGTAACCTTGTATAATGAAATGCTATCTTAAACTCTTCTCTAAACTTGTCTCTTTGAACTCACTCACAATACGTTTCGTCGGACGACATAATCCGCGATAGAAGCAAAGGAACTGTTGACCATACACGTAGATTCCTATTTGCTAAAGTGATATAGGACTGTAAAAAAGTAGAGCCAATCGTTTATTCCATAATTCGATAAATTCTCGCCATCTCTGGCCTGCTCACTTATTCGGATAAGCAAATTTCAGAGCAAAGCTCAATCAGATTGTCCAAGAAGTATCGAAAGGATAAGGCTGAATGAAAGACGACATGAGCAAATAAAACCCGTTACAAAATGACCTACGCGCCCTGTGTAGCTTAAATTAGCCTGAAAGTGTTAAGTTCAGTTCTCTGATGGGCACACTCGGACGGTGCGTTACACCCCAGACGAAAATAGATACAAGGCAAAATCACGGACAAATGAAATTGGTAAGGAATCAAAGGATTCTGCCGATGTAACATCTGTTCCATTGGCTATTACTGGCAAGAGGGCTGGATTTAAAGTTTCACCGATTATGAACAATGACGAGGTACAATCACCGTCGTATTTAGATATACCTTTAGCTTCGGGTATGTATTGCGTAGGAAATGGTATATATGGTTTTCGGCGACGTATTTGAAATAGTCAGTCGGTTGTATGACAGACAACCCAAAATTATTTTACATGTTCCTAATAAAATTTACTTAAGCAATTATCCAATTACACCAAGTTCCTATTTAATTTCGATAGCTAGTATTGATCGGAAAATATCACTATTGAATTAAAATCAATAAGTTCTTTCTTGCATTGGGAAAACGACTTATATACACCGGAAACTGCAGCATTCAATAAGCTCAAACTAAGCACCATATAGCCTTGCATAAAGTAGTGTCGGTACAGAACTGTAAGAGACCAATGAAGAGATTATCAAAGCTTAATTTTTTGCTATTTAACTAGAGATTAGCTTATAGAAAAAATGCCTGAATAAATATCATGTCACTGTAATACGATTCACTATACACTCTACACTAGCTATGTAAATGTATATGTAGAAGTTGTCAAAAGCTTTATTGCTGATAAAATAAGATATTATCTCATGTAAATCCCTAGAACTCTTCGATGTTGGCTTCCATTAAACAAATTTTTACCTATATACCTCTTCACCTTTTTGTCTTTTTCCTACATCTTTTGATGGGCTGAACTGTATAATCTTGGTTCGTACGGATTTTAAAAAATGAATCTTTACGTTTCCTGATTTAAGTTAGCGTGCTTTTGTCAAGGTCCTTGATACATCGTAGACAGTAATCACTTACAGCTAGTCCTCTAGTGCTTATAAAACACTCAAGTCCGGAGAAGCAGGCTCCGTTTGTACAATCCATTTCTCGCACTTTTTCCCCATGCAGATTGCTTTATTTCCCCAGAAGTCGTTGACATGATTTGAGTTAAATCCTGGTATCGTTGAAGTCTTCGTCGAGCAGTTATATCGCTTATCTCGCTTTCCCAGATACCGACATTAGAAGATATCGATTGAGGGTACACTTAGAGTACACTTTGAACCTTACGAGCTTATTTTTAAGATATTGTCACGCGAAGTATTGACTGCGCCTCCAAAACGATCCTGGAGTCGGTTCCCTGATCCTCGATTACAAGAAGCTCTATTGCTGTTGAGACCATGCAGTTTCTTATAAAAATATTAGGTTCCTCTAATGAGCCTAAGACTAGTATGCTGATTACGCCTTCACTTCGGTCATGGAAGCCATCGGTGAAAGTGACACTTATAGACCCTATGACCAGTGAGTACATATAAACGTCCGCAGTTACGTTAATCTTCCAGACATCGTAATTCCTTTTTTACTGGCAAATCTGGAATGCTGCCTAAAATCAGTACTTATTCTAGGCCCGTCAAGAGGACAACACGTTTTTCTGGACCCCGAACTTTGCCATCGTTGATAGAGTACATCTAACAGGCGAAAACGGGTTCTGAATATATTGAACGACTTTAAGAAGAGTGCTAGGTCCATTGCGAGTTTCAGTATCGGGCACCATAAGGACAATCGGCCCCGAGTTGGCATAGCTTAAGTATCATTAAGTACAGCTTGGGCGCGTTCGTTTTCTTCTGAGCTTTTATTTTATAAATTACTCATGAGAAGAGGGGCGTATTCTAGTTGAGTACAAAATTATGCTTTCGATGCTTTGATTGCACCAGTCGGCGTGGTTTTCCATTTCACTCGACCTAGGTCCAAGGGAAATGTTCACTACCTTTATTGCACATCCCTTTAAGACTCCTGCTCTTTTGGTGTAAGTCGTGCCTTTTTAGCGATGCGCTCTGAAGAACCTGATAGAGTTGACCTCCTTTATTAACGCGCCATTAAGTTTCATGCGCATTTCATATCTTATGGCTACCTATT
Organism: Varroa destructor; assembly: GCF_002443255.2. Classification (NCBI taxonomy): domain Eukaryota; kingdom Metazoa; phylum Arthropoda; class Arachnida; order Mesostigmata; family Varroidae; genus Varroa; species Varroa destructor. Next base: position 11,975,216 of record NW_019211454.1, on the reverse strand, counting down.
TAATGCTGAAAGCCAATAACACTGCCCTATTTCCTTCAATAGCCAGATGAGAAGTTCTGACTGTGTAAATTACATTTTCAGCGCCCCTCGTAGTTCTGAAACAGTAGTACTTTGCGCTTGAAATAGATCGGGCCTGGCAAGCTTGTAGAAGTAGTTCCTATTTCCAGCAATTTCACTTGACAGGGAAATTATTAGAGTCGACATAAACGATTTTTACATTGAAGAAAATCACTAAAACATTGTCATTGCTAATACGAACTTTCTCTATATCCGTGCCGATACTAAGTTGTTGTTTCGCAGAGAGCGTAACGGTGGTCTAAATGTTGCCATCGAACCAAAACCAAATTTTTTTCAGCCGGCACCATTGGCCTTCGCAATTGTATTTGCAAATAATTCACTATTATCCGATCTTTGTTGTCTTGCTTCGGAATCGGCGTCCTTTTATCTAAGTTTTAATTGTCTAATTCCAAAATCTGAATTTGTTTCCCTCTCAACTGACCAATGTAAATAAACAATTTACAACGATGTCAATAGCTACCCATTTTCAAAGTATTTGTATGATCGCATTCGACTTTGACTCTGAAGCTCTTTCTCCAGTTTCCTACTTCAGTTCTCAATCGATTTATTCATCTTTGTCCTGTAGGTTGTTCGGCCTTCGAACAGCTCCTTTGGCGAGACTCATTGCGATCTTTCCCCTCTTCTAGCATGTTATTAAGCCTGATATGTAGCATCATTCTGCCGGTGGGGTGCTTATCTTTTTCGCCGCTTGCTCATATACTGTTCCCACCATCGTGATTGACCAATGATGGGTGCCACGATGAAGACCGTTGTCAGTAATTGGGTAATTTCATATACAATCCTCTCAGTCCATCAGGCAAACCACATTTCATTTCAAAGTGAGATCAACCAAACACCGACCTTCATTGGATGGTGCGGACATCGACTGCACCGGAGTCGCAGTAACGACGCCACCGAATTGGCCCCGAAAGATAGATTATCAATATATATGATGCTCTAACAGTTTGTATATATTATGTGTGTGTATAGCCGTCTGGATCAAAATCGACATCGCCTATCTTCGATCGTCTTTTTTTGCGAGGCAATAGAGCCTTATAAATTCGATTTTGTCCCTGACAGGGACTTCGTTTCGTACATCTTTTTTGCACAGGATTGTGTCTAAGTTACCCAAGACAATGTGAAAACGTATGTATGACTGAAACTAAGTTTAGTGTGTATGAACTGTGTTGATTACCGCTCTAAAGTTGGAGGCTTTATAGTTGTCAGTCTTGCTAATCTACTGATGTCGAACATATACGTAACGTTTAATGAATGTATACTTAAGCCTAGGTACAGGATAGCTTTTGATGACATTATTAGCACAATGCTCCTCAGGTTGAGTTGCTGGGCGAAAAGTATCAGACAGCAATTATAGTGTAATAAGTGTGCTTCTAGGGTGCAGAATCAACTAGTTATCCATGTATGTTTAATAGTACCAAGACTCTGTCAGAAAGAAAGACAAATTCACGTATTCCACTTGAAGTATAGCTAGATGTAAATTTCTTACTGATATGTTGACATACGCGACGCCTTGCCTAAGGTTCCGCGTGGATTCGATGGGTGCTGATCTCGAATCTTTTTAGCTCGACCTTCATATAGTTGTCGTAGCACCACTTACTGTCCACGTTATAAGATAGAATAAACGAGTACAGACGTTTAGCTCAGCGTGTGAACGGCCCGTTTTTGTTCGGTCATAGTTGCAGTGCAGCTTCTCCTGAGATTCGCTTTTGTTCGATTAGGCGTGATCCGGACCAATCTCTCGGCTACGCTGTCCTCCATAGAAGAGGAACTGTTGATGATATATAACAAAAAAGTTTGAGTTGTTTAAATAAGTCGGTCGAAAATGGATGACGGGCGAAGACAGGAGTTACAGGAAGCAACCTCCGGCAACGAGTCTGGTTCCGGAACCAGAGTCCTACGTTCCAAATCCTATGTACAGAGGATTTCTCTCGGCAAGTGACGAAAGCCGGGAGCAGTGGCAAAACTTTTTGCGATTTCGTCCACAAAAAGGACACCGCAACTAAGGCCATGAAAAAGCTACGAAAGACTTTGCTTCTAAAGCGTACAGTGACATTTTCGTTTTCTACGAGAAGAAGCGATAGGCTCTAGAAGACGAGCAGCAAAGCGGGTATCAACACCACGTTGCGATGATACCAAAATCATCCCAGAAGCTTGAAGTCAAAGGAAATAATGGCAGAAAGGCAATGTAGTAATAGCCTAATGGTCACGTTCGCTCGATACTCAGTATCATGGTTTTAATGCTATTGCCTTCGTGAATATCTACAGTTTGATTAATGGGAAAATAAAAAAAAAAAGCTACTTTCTAGTGTGACAATCGCATATGTATATTTCGCATTCGTTTTCTAGCTACAGATCGGATTTGATGAAATCAGATAATAACTAGCTACACGTAAAATCTGCTAATGAGCTGAACCCAATTCAAGATGAGAGATAATTAGTTTTCATACAAAGAACCTTACACGTGATTAAGTTCGGAATAGGCGTGCGCCGCCTTTTAAAAAAAGACACCATTACAGACTTGAGTACTACAAATATCACACAATCCCAAGTTTAGAACATATGGGTTTGTTCCCCTCCCTCTTTTCAAGTGAAGAAACAAACGCGATTCTCGATGAAGTGAATTTTTAACGATACCAGATGTCGACAGGTATAATTTGATAGTAAAGTTTATCATGCAGAGCCTTGATCATCTCTTACGCGGTCGCCCCACAGAAAACCCGCTCAAGTTAATGTCCTTTGAAGCGCTCTGGAAGGAAGTAGACAGAAAGGATTCATCTTTTTGAATTGCCGCTTGGCTGAATGAAGGCCTAGAGACTGCACAGCTTTTTGAATGGTGAATAGGACATGCCACATCTTTAACGATTGCTAAGATATACACTAAGTCGGATAATAGAGAGAATTTTTTAGGAATGCGGTATATCTAATATTTTTAAATGGGTTTCGTATTTCCTTATATCCATTTTCGTGTACCCTTGGTACGACGTGTTTCTTTTTTTACATATAGGGTATTTAATAAAAACACAGATAAAATGTTCCATTCCAAAAAAAAATTCTTATGAATGCAGCACTAGTGAATACTTACAATATACGGTTCGAATCAAAACTGTGGTGAACTTTGAAATCATTTTTACTATTATTAAATAGGACCTCATATTAAGATTTTTAACCTTGAAGACCTTAAATTTGATTTAAATTTCCCAGATTTCAGCTTAGCTTAGTAATAATAAGTTATTTAAAGGTATTTCCTTTTATTTACTTTTCAATATACTACGTGAATAAGCGTGACACACTTTCGAACTCTAGGTATTTATAGAATTGGATGTTAATAATATTATACTATCATACCAGCCTCTTCTCTATCTTTGCCAAATGAGGTAGGTCAATTCAAACGATGGTGCGCCAAACGCCTGTTCGTGTCCGTTGGAGAAGTTGATCTAACATCCTAAGGAAAGTCTTCACTTGTATTTGGAGGAACTTACAATTTGGACAGATAAAATATACCTACCTATATTAAATTTCTAACTGCAGGGGGCCACATCGAGCGATGAATAAAATAGATGCAAGTGCAGAACAGACCAAATACAGGTAGGTAGCTATCTGCGTAGCGTATATAGTGACAGGATCAACAACTGATCAGCCACGTCTAGGCACATACAGTATAGAATTAAATTTCGTCTTGATTTGCAGCGTTCAGACTAATCGGTGAAAACAACTTTTGACGATTTTTGCTTACAAAAAAACAGTAGTCAGGAATGAAGAACTCAGATAGGTATGTATAGTTATATATAGCAATGTAAAAAAATCACGTTGTCTCTATGCGGGCAATGATGTCGTGTGATATAATGTGTGATACGTCTCAGTGTCGTAGCGTTTGTATTGAAATCGATTCTTTTCAATAGCTTCTGTGTGCCCATTATTATAGGATAGGGTCCTACGGAGGCTCAGAAGGGTTTGATATGCTATGCATGTTTGGAATTCACTGTATTCATCAAAAAATCTCTCTGGAATATTATAAAAAAAAAGCGTCTTTTTTTTTTATAACTAGTTCAGCTACAGACCTAAAAGATAGGAACTCGATTGAAGATGTGCGGTGGGTATTATTTTAATTAGAAGTCAATAGATGATTTAGTCCAAGTAAATAAAATGAACATATTGGGTTCATCGTGGTCGCAGAGTATATATATATGTACTTAATTAACCATTAGTGCAACTTTCCAATCCTTCAATCGTCCCCCTCTCTCTCCCGCTCCCTCTCTTTACCTTTCTAATTTTCAGAGAAAGAAAACTGAGAGAGAATTGCCCGGCAAATGGAACACGCCTGGCCCGATTACAATCAGATGGCATTTCCACTTCCATTTCATCCTCAGCTCGACCTTATACACAGATATCAAGGAAACCACAGCTAAACGCACCTATTTAGGTTTCAATTACTTCGATGGCATTAATAAAGAGGTTCCAAACTGGAATTCTAATTAGAGCTTCAGAGTGATGGCTTAGCTGCAACTAGGTCTCGAACGATTACAGATTCGGCCGGATTAACCATATTGGATAGCCTATCTCATCAAAATATCAGTCGGTCAAGCCATGGACTCTCTATCAGAGCAGATTTCGTTTTACAATAACCTAGTTCTTATCATGACGTGCATGCTTTCAACAGCTAGGTAAGTCTCAAGTTAACGATTATATACGAACATAGATAATCAGCCTTTGGGTAATAGCGACGAAGAATGTTTCTGAATTTGAAAAACTGTGTTGAGTATATAGAAACATTGTCAGGCGTACGCAGTTATATATATATATATATATATTAAGACGATCACTACCTCACAAGTGGGTGTTCCCTTGGGCTGTCAAGAGTCGAAGGAAAATCGACGGTTTCATCATATAGTTTCAACTGAATACTTGGCGGAAAAAATGCCGACATTATTAACGATTTCAAACACCTAGTTAAAAATAGGCTCCTAGGAGTATCGTTATATATATATATAATCTTATAAATTCTGCAGTCGTGCCATTTTTTCAGCGCCAGCTTGACATTTGAATAGTGACTGTAAATATAATATCTCACAGATAAAATAGAAGACATCTTTTCATCAGGCGTACGCGCACTCCGTTGCGTAATGTAACTCCAAAATGTACAGACATTAGGTAAGTTCATATCTACGTAGGATTACTACTGCATAATCGTGTTTACACTCGTTGTAAACTTAATGCTCTTCTACAAAGTTATTTTATGTCGAAAATTGACTCGTTCATCAAACGGAACCACCCACGTCTCGAGCGTTCAACCTGTACATTCGTTACTGATACAACGTCTACTGAAATCCTCATTCGATTGATGGATGCATTACATATATAAGCTTGATAAGAGAATTGTGGGCAAGACATCAAGCTGTTAGATAGATTTGCAGCAGCTTTGTTGATTGTACGAAGTCTAGGGAGAGCAACGAGACACGCTGCTAATAATTCTTCTCCTCTATCGGCTGACGTTTTGGTGGAGCTACCTTTGATTTGGCTCGTGGCTCGGTGAACGTTTCTCTTGCCCATCTCTTAACCCCAATTTCGCTACATGGGCTCTCAGGGCTATAACTTTGCGAAGAGGATGATTGCCACGACGCGCTACTACACAGAGCTAAACGAAAGACACGATGATGCGACTTTCGTTGTGCTAGAACGGGCAGTTTGCTGCCCTCGAGGTCGGCTTCTCTTCGTTTGTATTTCGGCGCCAACACCGATCTGCCCCTGCATCCTAATGTCTGCTGTCCGATAAGCCTCTATTGTTGTTTCTATATTTTACTGTAATAACGGACTATTTGAATAAACAGGTTATGCCGGAACGAGCTCTTTCCTCGATAGTGTGTAGAGTGATAGCGATAGTCGCTAAAACAGGATCAATGTTCGGAACTGACTGTTCCATAGATAATCCAGTCGTTTTTTAAGCTGCGTGCTAATGCAAGCGACGTATCCTCTATCTGACGTTTAAGTGCAAGTATGGTATTCTTTTGTGTAATCGCGACGTAGGGCCAAATTGATCGCCAATCCTTTTGCTTCAGGCAGAAGGTTGTATTCAATGTATTTGCGCGTTCATTTGTTTGCAAACTTTGCAGTGCGATATAACAGGCACACTGGTTGCTAGTAGTAGCTGTGGAATAAGGACAAACAAACCAAAACAATGGTCTGACCTGAAAAATAAAATAATTCCTGTTTTTCTACCGTTTCCTAAAAATAGATTCGTCTACTCGATTTAATACGGCTGACTAGCTTGTCTTAGGCAAGAATTTTCATAGACCATAGGGACAAACTGGCGTACGCATCCCATATTTTTTTAGTATTTAGTATATAGGAAATTTTACAATGAATATGGCTGACAAAATATGTGAGAAAAAAATAATAACAAGATAGTACCCCATTTTTTCAATCGAGATTTGTTACACCGTGTAACAGTGTAGCGCTTGTACATTAAGGCTGATCAACACTGTGTAGTCATTACGTGTCATTCGTCTGTTGCATTTTCGTATACGTTGTCAAGGTTTGTTGGGACCTTACAACGAAAAGTTGTCTCCATTATGATGATTTTTAAAGTCTATATATAGATCAAGGAAACATGTAGGCCTAAAACTGAGCTCAATAGTGAGACTAGCAGATACTTTCGTTCACTGGTAGTACTGCCGCCGTTGTTACTCTGCTGTCCACCAGCTGTCTTCGCCACTTCCTTAAACATCAGCGTCGATAAGGGAGACACTCTCTAGCCACTAACTACTATGAGCCAAAGACAAATCCTAAAAAAGATTCAATTATATTCAACAACCGCAGACAAAGCAGTTTTTTTTTTCGGTGTTCGAAACCGATCCCGATTTCCGGCAGGAGAAGGAATACCAGAAGTTCTCCTATTCTGCCGCGGTCTGTGTTCGTCTGTTACGGCGTAAACAGTTTCTGTCCCATTATCTTTCGTTGCCTGTTTATTGTACGTGCCAGCCGACTAGTTCTGCAATATATGCTATCATGCTGACCATTGTTAACTTAGCCAAGATTCGCTGATTTCAAAAGCTCGCGTTTCCTCTCACACACTGATCGTCGTTCTGCCTGTGATGACTGCAAGCAAGTAACTGTTACGGGAATTATCGGGGCTAAAAGTATCAGGGAGGCACTCGGCCAAGCTGCGGACGATTCGAACAACCACTTATTTTACAGTAATAGGAACTTTAGTTGGGCAGGTCGCTAGAGATATCAGGCTTTGCTGACTATCCACTATGCGGCCTACCTTGCACATACATGATGATTCTAGTTAGCTGCAGGGATGTACAATTTACGCTCTTTTGGTAAGCAAACGGGCTGTCGTACACTGGAGAATGAAGTAATCGGGCATGAAATATCAGAGGGTATTAAAGCTATAAGTGATGCACAAATCAGCTGCTATTCTCTTTTGTTAAAAATCGTCATTTATATGGAAAGTAAATTTGTGTCGCGAGCAAACTTCGGCGGAGCTCCACTATTATTAGCGGGCACTTCATGAACCCGTCAGATTTTTATCTTTTAACAAAGCATAGTAACTATATGATGTAACACTGGTTCTCTGCTCAACATTAAGGCGACGTTAAATGGAACCGATTTTGTCAACTAAGCTTAATATGCTTTAGAGTCATTAAGCTCTGAAAGGGCATATGAGCTAAATGATCGCAATGAATCGGCCATCATTTATAAAGTGCAGTAAATATGATATAAAGCAGTTAGGTACAGGTTTATTCACGAAGAAAAGCTTATACAAGTTGATTAACGCGGAAAAGAGCCGGAAAGACCGGAAATGTGATATCAGATTATAGCCATATATATATAAAATATAAAGAGGGTGCGTGTAATAGTACAATTTATAATGAGTAAGTACTCACTTGGAACTTTGCACCTACCTAAAGGGGCGGAAAAGCTTTACAAAGAGGCGTGCGAAACACCATAGTGTCGATTTCAGGGCGCATCCAGTGGTGTATTTAGACGTCTTTTAAGTGCTATTGTTTGTGAAATATTAAGGCAAATATCTCTGGAAACAGTTGATCCAGCAAAAGCTCGATTCCAATATGGAACCGCATTGAACGAAGCTTCAAAGTAACATGCTAACTACAGCAAAAGTACGCTATAAATTATGGGGATTAGTAAAGGCTCCAAATGAAGACGACGTTTTTTGATAGCGATTGTGGGCGGACCCATGAACGCCTCCAACAGCATATTCCTATTCATCTCATTGGTTAAACTACGCCTCTCCTAAGTACCTTAACGTAAAAGCGTTGCTTATCAATGAAATGCAGGGCTATCGAAAAATAGATATTAAGCATTTATGCTTTTATTCAGTCGGCACGGTTTAAGGCAGTGCTACCAAGCCTTCACAACTGAAGTTCTGGCGCATCAGTTTCCCCTCTAGCCTTAACCACAAATAGTAATAATCGAATAAAAAAGGTGCTATACCGCTTCTGACTGCAATTTCTTTTTAAAGAGAATCATTTCGATCTGATTCGATCGAAGATCGAGATCAAGCGCAATACCGAGGACCTATACCGAAATGGCATCTATTATAAAAAGTGTAAACTAGTATTTCAATGAGCAAACGATTTATGAAACCATCTCCTCTATCGAGGATAAAAATAACTGAATTATTTGTTTTTAACTACAGTCATGATCAATGCTGAATACTCGTTTAATACGTCTTGAAACATACGCACTTATATATTTTGTTTCGGGCCATTAGATTTTCCTCAACGCTTGACAAACTACCGGATTTACCTATAATCAGAAGTCGAACGTGTGTACTTCTGTGAAATAATAATAACATCTCACGCTTAAATGAATATGTTAAAGTGATCGAAAATTAATTTTGTTTTTCATCGTATTATGAAGTCGTGCGGTTTTTAATTTATTTGGATGTATGCACGTGTTCCACGGAATAGGACTCCTAATGACGGCTATCATACGTGAATTATATATATGCAATACTCGTATGCCGGCGAGAACTGGAGTTGAGGATCGACTACATACAAATGTGCCTACGTTCCATCGAACTTTATCAAAATACTAATTAAAACTATATATTGTTAAATGCTGCTTGTAAACGCGTCAAATTCACAGACTACTTATTTTCTGTACCGCAACTATTGTATTTAGTCATACGAATATTAAGGAATATAAAAACAAAGAACATTTCTGCAAGTCTACATGCGAATTTCCTTAATAAGAAAATTACTTTAGCCACGAACTCGTTTCGTTTCGGCATACGCGCTGCAGCACAACTTTGTACAAAAACGGTCGGTTCACGCCGTGCGCGTGCGTAACATCATTGCGTAAATTGTCGTTACGCGCCAGCCTTTTCATGTCCCTCAAAAACGGAGGGATGTTAATAGGACTTGACTTGATAGCAAAAACTACCGGCAAGTAGAAAAAGTTGCAATACTGCCACATCGATGAGTCACGGCAGATTGCCGCTTGGCTTCAGCGAAAAAGCATAAAAGAGGCAGAATATACACAACAGGCTAAGCAAACTCAGAAGCAAAACAAAACGTTAGCCTTCAAAATAAGGAAGGGCCTGCTGGTTTGCTGCGACGTTTTTGGTAAAACACCAGTTACTCCTTATGAGAATCAGCATAAGCGTTTAGTGGTGACGCCAGCAGCGGTGGCAGTATGTGGAATTGCACGAAAAGGCCCAACAACCTACCCTATTAACAACGGCAGCAAAAGCAGCAATGTTTGCAGCGCAAGAGACGTTGCTTCTCCTTGTGTGTTTAGTAAATGGTTCCTGTTGGCACCTACGTAGCGGCTATAACACGGAGAGCGCAGTCTGCGTTAGACCGGCAAGGATGGGAGACTCTCGTGTTGCAGCCGATTTCTGCAATAGCAGCTACCAGCAACGTAAGAGGCCTGAACAGCTAGGGGCCTAGCTGCTCGCTGGTTGTTTCCAGCACCTAAAGAGTGTCAGACGCATGGTATTTTGAGTCAGCTAGTACCGCACTCCCGCCTATTGGCTGAGTTGCGAGTCTGCTAAAAGGGGCAACACCAGTAACGGTAACGTTCTTTGCAGCAACGACAGCGGATGAGCTAGTGAAGCACATGATCCGTGGGGCTTTCTAGCAGATGAAGACACTTGAGACCGAGAGAATGAAAAACGCAAGAAGCGGTAGGCTGCAGGCGGCCAACGGGGAACGGCAAGTTCCTTGTCCAATAAGTTCCTGGTTTTGCGCCCTTACAATTACGGACCGAGGGGTCCTAGCCCTCTGACCGACTCTTTTTGTCCGTATTGGCTTTCCCCTATAAACTGCCCCCAATAGAAGACAGAGTGTCACGAGCTCCTTAGGAAGCTTTACAGGATAGGCTGACTATTGGCAAGTATAGCCACCGTTCGAGCTCCGTGGTGAACGAATTCACTTCCGCCGCGGCTGCTTCTCGGCGTTTGGGAGCGAAAAGGAGCAGCGATAATTCCGGGGCATCAGTACGAAAACCAGAAACTAATGCGAGCAGAAGTGAGCAGAGGAAAAAAGCAGATGCGGTCGAAAGTGTGGCTATCCTTGCCGCTTTCATTCGCAATAGAAGTAGCGAAGTGCTATAAACGCTTTCAACATACAGATACCGAGAGCAGGAAAAGTGCGATGGTATGAAGGCCGAGACATCTTTCGTGACCGCAGGAGCATAGGAGCTAGCCTCCCTGTGTGCGACAAACCTGTGTCCAAAGTGATTTTGGCCTTAGAAGACAAGTGCGGATGTTTGTATGTCCGAATACGTGTGTTTTTACTAGTAGGAAGAAGTATAAAAAAGGGTTTACGTTAGGCTTCGTTTACGCTAAAAGGATAAGCTAGTCTCGTCTGTGCTATCGGCTATCCAGAAAGTTGGCAGATCTCCAACAGGGACATCGTCATCTACCCTTTTTCCTTCCGGTTCCACTCCTGATACAGAATTCGCGTTCGTTCTGTCAGGCCCTGTCCCATAGATCACGCCTCTGCCAAAACCAGCTAGATGGTTTCCGGAAGCGAAAACACATGGAGGTTGGCTCTGACAATGTGTACATTGAACCGCATCAGTTAGAGAATCTGAATCCTTCGTTTTCTGCTATGGAAAGCGTAGATGTAGGCGAACTGGCGAACGACCTGGGCATTGATACGGACGAAAGAGACGGCGACAATGGCAAAGGGTAATGAAAGTTAGATGAAATGAGAAAATTTGCCCTAGTCTGCACCCAACTGGTAGTAGTGCTAGCAGTAATTCCGCGAGCAAATCCACGCTGATCAAATGACGATAATAGAAGACGCCTAATGTGGACCGTAGCCCGTTAGCGCCAAAAAGTAAACTCTCCCGGTATATTCAGGCGACCATGGTCACCAGTCACCGCTCTCTCGGGGAGCACCAAAGGGACACGCGTTTCAGATAAAGAACTAGGGTTAAACGAATGAAACAATGTAGCGTTATCAGAACTTCAGATCATCGATATATCGAAAGTACGAGGAAAACGTGCAACTGGCAATCATCTGTGATAATGTTGTATGTCTGAATTGACTGAATGTTGTTTTATGTTCGTTTGTAGCATTTTTGCGTAGTAGAAAAATATGTTTGATGGTAATGAAAGACATTCGTTTCGTATGTCTTGACTCAAACTGCATGAGCTCAGGTCGTGTATCCTTTGTATATAGAAACCATGAACCCTAAGAAGAGCGCAGAAAAGCAAGTAGTTGACGGAATATTAGCAGATGACAGAATACAGTCGGAAAAGGAAATCTGCTTGCTACTTAGTCCCTGCTTCCCCCCTCGCTTGGAAAAGCGAGGTACATCGTCGCCATAGTTAACGATGAGGACGTTACTTGCAGACGAAGACACCGCATCTGCCGGAAGCAGTAGGCGATATACTGTTACTTCAATAACTGCAAGAGCTACTATACAAGTTAGGCTGCTGTACTTGGTTATTATTACATTACAACTTGGTCTAAGGTAATCATAATGATAGTCACTCAACACGCATTAACGCATAGATAGAGGGGAAAGGCACCTTGCGCGCAGCATAATTATTCGCAAGATAAATCAACATAGGATCACGCAGTTCCATTTACTAGCATAAATCGCGCTTTATAATTACGAGAAGGCTTATCCTCGGCCTGCTATCTACAAGGCAGGTCATTGGTATATCAAGTAGACCGTTTGTCTAGTTGGGAAAAATTAAAAGTCAATAAGGAACTTATTACACGTTGATCAATCCGAAATAGACCGAACGCACATGCACCCCCCTGAGACCACCTAACTCATAAATAAATTTATTTATTTAAGAAGATATTTTATCTATATATTTTAGTAATAAAAATCTCATCGATTTCTACATTCCTGTATAAACCCAAATAAGGCACCGAAGGTCTTTAGCACAGCAGAGGCCCCACACGTTCGAGTTGTGAGGGGATGAACTGTACAAATGTTCGTTTCAATGGCTAAAATTCTCAACGCCAGCTAATCAGCTACTGAAAGTCTAATGACGGTGCTGCTTAGACCAAAGGATTTGTCATAGATACTTTTGATTGTTCAGTTTAGCCACAGCAAATCACCAGCCTTATGTACGCGTGGCAGTAATATAAGTGTCAACTGTGCATGGCTGCGCACGCACCCGAATCGGCCGAACTTCGAAAATATTTCATAACAAAATTGGCGCCATAGCTCACAATCGAAGTATTTATTATTCGGGTCTCGAACTATGCTCTAGCGGATTGTGATGTAAGCGTACATCCCACAGATCTTTCCAATGTGTGACTCACATTGGCTTTACGTAGTTCTATAATTGTATCAGTTGGTCAGTATGCTTAGTTTCTTTGGCTTAGCAATAAGCCAGACAGCCGTTATGTCAGAAATGTTCAATGAAAAATACGGTCGATAAAGAAAAACTCAATAAGAACGAGATATAACTGCCCGATAATAACTTGGTTGTGTCGAACATATTTATGCAGACATGTGTAAAAATTCAAGCCAACTACGTAAAGCATATTCTGCTCTTCGCGAGCCATAACCGCTATAATACAACATTCATCTTTAGTCAGCACCGGCGTAATTACACTTCTAATTAGTAATACAGAAGAAAGAAAAACTAGAATTATAGCTAGATACAAAGCGTGCTTGCACTTGGGACAAAAATAGGCTGCGATCTTTTCCTAGCTTGTTCGGCCTACTTTTCTCTTAAATTTCGACATACATTCTTTTATTCCTGCCTATTTTAAATAATTGAAATACGCCACCCTACACCCTCTTAATTTCGAGCGAACCGTACCGGAAATGAATCGGAAACTTTTACCAAACCTTCGGTGAATTGATTCATTCGTCTTTTTATTAACTTAATAATACGTATGAATGGTTGGTGCAGACGGAATTGATGCGAAAATAACTGGTCAAAATTTCGATTTATATATGCCAGAAAGATTCGTTGTTGGAGACAAGTAGGTTCTGACAAAATCAGCAATAAACGGCCTATTTCAATCAAGCGAATAAAATGGATTAAAATACAAATAATATCGAACGGACTGTGACGTGTATATATATACATCCGAGTTACACTAACTGTGTGGAAATGGTCTCATACGAAGCGCTAGAAAAAACGAGAGTGGCAGGAGTGACCAGACAAATAACGGAAACGGCGCCAGATCTAGATAGTTCCGAAATTATGCCACCTAATAGGCAACAAGGAGCAGGTACATGGGACTCCGCCACACAGATGGGTATGTTTCAGGACTGGGCATTAACATTCCTTATAAGACTAGCACGGTTGGCGAAGCGGGACCCCTACAAGAAGAAGTACCAAGGCGCGACTCATAAGTTTACAAACCCACTGGTCGTTCACTTAAGCTTTGATTTAAAGTAGTATTTGAATTAGTTCCAAGATCCGAACATGTCAGGCCTAATGTTTAGTGATTGAACATCCCACAGCACAAGGTAAATGCGTTAGAAATGAAGCCCGATGTGCATAATGCATTAGTTTTCAACGTTCTTATTAAAAAAAGATTATATTATATAGGTTTGACAGCAACAGGTAACAATAATTTAATTTGCGCTTGGCGGTTCACCGCAGTAAAAACTGGTCGGTACATTTAATTTTACACCGTTTTTCCTTCTCAAAAGTTACTCTTACCAATCGATATTTTCGTCGTTCTTTCTTTCCCCGCACTACTTTCAATGGTAGCCATGAAGGGGTTCGCGGAATTGGACCCCTTTGAATAGCTCTACCTTTTTCCTTCGGTAATAGTCGCTCGTACATGAACTTCGTTAACAGTCGTCGTAACCCGGGGCCTAATACGAATTTGATAGTTCTTCGCCATTTTAGTAGAGCTATATTTTTAAGTGACGTAATTTTGCACAAGAACTTGAACGAGCATATATATATATATATATATATATTAGTTAGCCTACCTCGGTACGTGTAGATGATTGTGTCAGTTCCACATCTAACTAAAATACTTTATTATTAAAGAGAGTAACGTATTAGAAATCTAACCACCTGTTTATTGGCAAACCCGTTACATTAAGTTTGAACAAGAACTATATAAGCTAACAAACTTTATACCTATTTAATAATAATTTAGTAATCGATTCTCTGTCCGCATTATATAAAAGTTAAGCTTTATGCAAATACACATAAAATATATACCGCAATATATAAAAATAGTCTGCATCATACAGATCTTTCTTCTTCTTCAACATTTTATTATATCCCTCTATAGTCTTACTATACTGATCTTGCTACTTGTTTCCTTCACCTATCATTGCTACCATAACTTGTAACTTTATTTCTAATGATTTAATAACACTATTTGTTTACCAGTTTGTAGAGCTCCTTCTTGTGTTGCGTACAGCATAACTCTAACACCGAGACAACATTCAAAGTGTTCTTCAAGGTACACCAATTAGCGTAGTCGTATTTTTTTTTTCTGGGTATAAAACGGCTTCATAGTAGATTTTCTAGTACAACGGAAAGTGATCCTGAGCTAAAGGCAAACCCTCCCTTCTTTTAAGTAAATTAATTTTAGTGCTTTTAATTGATCCAATCTAACTGGTCGTTTCACTCCGCGGGCTCTGTTATGTCAAGCCTAAATTGCTTGCCTGCGTGTCAGGTTCAGCATTGACTACGGACTCCGCTATCAGATGCGACTGGTAATTCGTAAATAAATTGAATAAACAAAAGTCGGCCAAACTTCAGTCAAAGGGTAACCAGGTGTTCTAGTTTATGCTCACACAACGCAATTTTTCACGTTTTCCCAAAGGAATAGCGAAAGAATATCGGTTAGATACCAACCCCGTGAAGACTGGTATATGTTATTAGAGACCTTTAAGACCAAATCAAAATATGGTATCTAATGGTTAACAATGAATGAAGGCACGTGTTTAAAGGTATGCGTTCCTATCAGGAGGTTGAAAAAGCCCCTCTTGTTTGTTTCAGGCCGTGAAAAATCACCGTACTAGAATATATTATATAATTTCAATGCATGAATGCGCCTGTGCCCGATTTTCAGTACAGGACATACTATATCTAGCACAGTAATGCGACGTGAACCAATATAAATCAGTGCGTTGGTCCCTGTCTTTCGGCCGAACTAGGCCCTAACAGATGCGTAAAGGCTCGGTGTTACTAACAAAGTCCCGGACGAGTTTACTTTGTGAGTGATCAACTAAAATCGATGAGTTTCTATCGAAATTTATTCTCATTGAACGTCTCGGCAGTACAAGCAATAGTTCGAGAACGAACCTGTTTTTTATGTCGTTTATAAGCGTTCAAAAACAGTTAAAAAAAAAAATACAACAGCAACAAAACAACAAAAGTCTGCGTGGTTAACAGGAAAAAAAAGCAATTTTTACCTTATGAGAAATGCACTTCAATACTGTTCAGGTTCATCGTCAGATTTGACTACTGTGATATTTACCATGTAGATGGGTTTCAAGCTGGTAATCAGCTCTTTCAAAGTCATACCTTTGTTAGTAGTATAAGAGAGTTCTAATGCTGTTCGGTGTATATCTCATTAGAATTTTTTTTAACTGTGTAAACAACCTATAGTTGTGCTTGGATCAATTGCCACAGTTCATCATCGGACTCTTTCAAGGTCCAACATGGTCGAAGGCATTCTTGCCTCTGAAAATCCCCGGTTCAACTTTAATTGGTGTATTTTTCATGACGGTCGATATAACTCATTTTTCATTCGATATACATATTCGTATAGACCTTATTGTTGATAGCTATATAGATAATAACAAATGAAAGCGGATAATACGCGTCAGCTGCTTACACAGAAATAAAGCGTTGGGCAGCTTCACAGGTATGGGCACCAATATACCCTAAATGCATCACTGCACATTAGTAACGGTTTTTTCCTTTTGGGTCATATAAAAATAATACCTACAATAACTTCTAGCGATTGCCCTTTCAGGGTTTGCCATTGCAATATGCTAGCGCCCGTAGATGTCGTCCACTAAAGGCATATCGGCAGCTTTGCGATTAAAACTGCAGTAAAGATAATACGTTAAAGTCTTTGACGCCTTTTAAATATACAAATTAACGGGCACACACCGAAAATTCGCATTAGGTTTATTTACGCTTAGAGCGTGAGCAAATATGACACGGTAATATGTGACGCGATAACAAGGCTACGACCATAAACTAGTTCGGACAACCGCACAAAACGTAAAAAAAAAAAAATCTCCACGTCGAGCATTTCGTATGCAGGTCACACATAATAGTCACGCATGATTTTACTGAAATAAAGGGACAGTGAGAAATGCAAAAGCGATTCAACAGTTTGAACTGCACTAGGTACTACTCCAGGTACGTAGAGGTGGCGGGGAGATATAACATCCACGACCTGAAATACTAGGTCGTTATGGGTCTGACGAGAAAGACGGTGGCGTTTTAAAGGAAAAGGAAAAATGGTGCCAATGCTCAACATGTCCCCCCCCCGGGCGGGGGACATGTTGAGAATGAACGGCTACGGGGCCAAGCACGAGTACCTGATGGCTTCCGTAACAATGTCTACAAAAATCTTCTTCGAAAATCTGGCGGCAATCAGGCCAAAGAAACATTTTTAGTCTAAAGCAATTTATTGATTGCTGTGGCCCATGACACGCTTCCACTTGTACTTATGAAAGACGGAACATAACTTAATATATAAATTCCTTACCCGCCTGAACATCTACACTAAGATATAGCTGCTAAAGTATTGACTATTGTGATAGTTAGGGCAGCTGGGCTCTGAATTTTTAAGACTGAGAAAAACTCAATTTCTTAGCTATAAAAAACGTATCTTGAGAATATAGTTATCAGCTAATTTATCTACTGCTCTGCTTATTCAGCTGACTTTCTTGGTACCAAGAAGAACATCACTTCAATCACCTTGGCCATCTTTTCCATCCAGCGAGCAGTAGTTCTAGTAGGGTTCTAGTGAGGCTAGCCACCTCAGAAACCAATTTAGTAGTACAGTGGTCGATATTAACTAAATGGTATTCCCCGAACGCTCGATGGTACTGTGACCTCTACTTCTGCTCGTGAGGCCTAATGAGTTAGGTTGAATGTTCAGTACGTTTTCTAATTGCCTCGTCGTGCTCGCAGGCATGTTTAACACATAGCCGAAATACGCTAGCCAGTCGCTTGACAAGACTAAGAAATTTCAGCAACTTTATCTAGGGCGCCCTTGACTAACGATATTATGCTTTTCACCGTTGCCAAAGAGCGCAGTATGCCTCCCAATGCAGTAAGGAACGAGCCAAAGGTACAGGGTCATGAGTTCTCCGCCAGGTTATCTGGTCTAGATTAGTTAGTGTAGGCGCTTGGGTGGGTGATGGTTGAAAAGGGCCTCGCAGGTTCTGTACCAACGTGTGAACAAATGAGACCTCATTAAAGGAGCCATACACTGGGGTAACGCTAACGCGGTTTTCGGTGTATTTACTCTTCGGACGGTTGAAAAAAGCTCCTTGTCAGGTTGGAACTGCAAGATTTTTTGAGTATTAGGGGTATTAACCTTAAGCTTCCACACAACGTACGTTCACGTATTTTCGAACGTCGCTTAAAAAGTTGATGCGAACGCGTGATCTAGAACATGTCTTATCGCTGAAATGATTAATAAAAATAACTGAAATTTGTTTGTGCGCCGAATTGGACAAAACGAGTATGAATGTTGTTTCTTTGAAGGTAAACTCACTGTAGAAAAGTCTTTTCAAGTTTACCGATTTGAAATTAAGTGTATCTGTCAAACTTGTGGTTCGTGTTCATATAGGACTTGTACGTAGAAGACGTTTATATTTTAGACAGTATATAATGTAAAGAGTAATTATAGAAAAAAAAAAAAAAGATTTAACTCGAAAGCATTAAGATTTGCAAAAACAGTTATTCGCTGGCAAGCTCAAGCTACTAAATAGAGTTAGATATTCAATAACAATTCCAAGATGTTCTGTTAGCTCCGATTGTTCTCCTTTACATAGAAGGATGTTTGTTTTAATATATTCTGTGTAGCACTTTCAGCTATCCGTTCCATACGAACATACCATTCGAAATCACCTATTTTAGGTGTTGTATCAAGGACTTGCGTTCACTATGACTCTAGCCCAAGTGAGCCTTGTTGACTTACCTGTGATCTCAGAACTATCAAACGGCGTCTCAATCGTGCAAGTAGCTATTAATTCTAGTCCTGATTCCTTGTTTTCCTTAATTATTCGTGTTTTTTGAGATATTACATATAATCAATTTAAGCTGAACGAATTCTCCAATGCTGATGTAAAAAAATGTATTTTTAAGTTAGCTAGAATTTTGGAATTCTGCTAAAATTCAGGATTTCCTTTGGCAATTATTTGAGTATAGTTACTTCGAAGTGTATTTACGATAGGAGTTTCCCTACAACTGCATACGATAGTTCTACAACAAACAGGCAATAGCAAGACACGGTGAAATGCTCTTTGTCTTATTTATTTCAGACTTATATTACTATTAAAAAAAAAAAAAATATTGATAGTTCGCTTTCGGCGATATTTGCATGCCAAATGGCAACGCTAACGGGGTTTCAAACCTTTTATCCATAGCGAATTAATGTCAACACGTAGAAAACAGTGATAGTCGTAAACAGTTTTGACCAAAGAAGAGAATTTTTCCTGTCAACTTCATTGTTTCTATCGTAAACCCGAAAAACTATCTGAGTAACTACATTGCAGATATAGTGTTGATAACATTTAAGCCCGTAAAGTATCATGAGATAATTTCAGGCGTATTACTTACTGATAGCTCGATGCACGATTGTACCATCGAAACTAATCACCACTATCTGCAGTTATAATTGCCTAACCGCAATAAATCGTATTACCGTTACTCAATCTATTATATTCGTTGGTACTTGGCGGTGACAGGTGCAACTCTTTCCACTAAAAACTAAATATATATTTTGGAATAGGTATATAAGGTAGAGGAGCATGTAGCATCAGCTCTACGACGCATAGCTTCTAGTCGTGTGTCAAACTTACAAGTTGTGGCCATTTTGGTGTGATAGTCATTGGGCTCGCAAATTCACGTCTGAGACGTTCGCTCGGTAATACCTATGACCGGAAGGGTTCTTCGATATTTCACAACTATAACGCACATTGCTGAAGGTAATATCTGTGTGTTTTCCTTAATTCCTTCGTCTACACCTGTTCGGTCGATAAGGTCTTGAAAGTATCTCTTCTGTATAGCACTAACGATTTACCACAGCACATGGGCGGTAGCCTAACAGACCTATAAATCTGCGTGGTAATCATATACCCTCACGATCATTTGCCAACGCTGAGATTTGAATTAGGGATGGCTATCGTAGCAACGAATGCAGAGAGAATGAATGCGCATCAGTCACCCAGACCACGCCGCCTCGTTGCATCCCTATGTTAAATAATCTCGACTACTGATGATTATCAATTAATTCGAGTAACGTACGACATAAGAATACCGGCACATCAGACCAGAGACGCACTGAAATGGTAGAGCCGCTGGTGCCTTAATAGACCAAATGGCCCACCGTAAAAAAACAGTTGTTTACTATACCACTGCATAGAAAATGACTAGTTAGCAATATTCAGACGCTGAGTGGCCTCCTGATAGAAGGAAGTACAAGTGAAGGACAAGTGACAAATGAACTTACCGACAATGTTCCGATTTTAAGGCTATATTAACCAATCGATCTTCGATACTCGTGTACCACTAAACAGGTGATAATCGATCCCTTTTTTCGTCATTTTATTCGACGCTTTCGTCCTATGCCATTCCTAGTACAAACCTTAGCCCAAAGCTAGCGCAACAAAAAAGAAGAAGGTCGTTTAATGTACGTATTTTATTTTACTAGCTGATATTGCTTGAACCTTTCAAGCTGGCAAGTCTAGTGGAAACGACTTATTTCGGCATTGAAAGCCCTGACGAGAAACCGTGTTGGCAAGCCTTTAGTTTAACCTTGTTAAGAGTTTGTCTCAATGAATGCTCTCCAGAGTACAACGGGGTTATCTGAATAATCAATTCAAAGCCATCCGGAATCATAGACAAGATGGAAGCCGTCTATCAAAATCGTTCATCATGTAAGATTATCAAGGCATAGTCAAAAAGCGAAGTTCAGGTGTAGATGCTAAATGTTCATAATCCAACCAAAAAGAGGACAAAAAATAAAAAGAACAAGATAACTTACCGCCTGTGCGAACGTATCTTTTGCATCATTTAAGAAAAAAGCTAAGAACTTGCATGAAGGAAAACAGAATCTCACTTGTCAAACTTAGCCGAGCCATCGTATCAATCTATGGGATTTTTCTGCTTAGACCCTACGAGAGCGTATTGGTAATCACAATAGTGTTTCGGCCTTTGTTGCTGTGGCGTAACGGAAAGATAAATCGCATATCCAGGAATAGCATTTGTACACAACGAATCCAAGATGAATTATTTCTATTATACTAGCTTTCGTTTGGGGTTGTCCCTAAGGATTCTCAGTAAATTGATCGACTGTATATACAAGAACACAGATTCCACGTATTTTGCTTTAGAAGGCCTGACAAAGTAACATCGATATCCATTTGTCCAGATGAGCTATACTTCATCATGTGTTATGTTACCCCATATGTCTAAAGCTTCTGCTGTTTCTCCGCCATCGCGTCCTAGGTTAGTCATTTTGAACTTTTAGTCTCAACAATGGACAGAGATGTATCTCTTATTCGTGACGTTTGCATGCTGTCATCGTCCGTAGTCTTCTTCAATAGCTCTGACCGCGCGGCTATGTAATCGGACGAGAGCTTCTCTCTTCTATTTTGGGAACTCAAGCAAGCAAAACTGGCAATGCTCTCGTATCAATTAATTAATTCTCGGCCTAATCGATATAGTCAACTTCTTTATTTACACAGGTTAAGCTGTTCGTGGGACTTCAAGCAGGGACGCTCGGTCTCTTTCAGCCAGAGGATTAGCAGCCCAAATCTATCTACACACATTACCTATTTGCAGTATACCTTTATCTATAAATGAATAACTGAATGCGTCTACACAATAAAGTGAGTAAAGGTAACGAAGGGCCATTTCCGTGTATTAACTCAACGATTAAAGGAGAACGCGAAGCATTTTTGGGAAAGGGTATTTTAACTGGGTCGTTGAGGGTTTAAGGATAAGCCATTTTTATCTTCATTCTACTAACGTTATTTGATTATCCGTAGATTAGCCGAATAGGTTCTACGATTATTGAAACTCAGCATTATCCAGCGAAAGTTTACGGTCCTCCTGTAAGGCCAATGGAAGATTCCATTTCGTATGTTCCCTATGAGATTCTTTTTAGAGGTAGACGCAGTGTGGTCGTTAGTGAACGCAACCTAATAGATGACTAATGGCGAAAGATGACGCCGCTATCCGTTCTTGCTTTTCTTAGTATCATTGTAGGCCCACTTAGATAAATAAAGAGTTGTTGACGGTAGAATGAATATCAAGCGATCTCATTGTATCTGACTGGCCTTTGTGAATTGAATGATTTGAAAGTTTTAACTGACGCCTATCAATAGATTCACGTTACTTTCATTTAATATTTATTTCACTATTTGATTTTTTTGCTTCCCAGTTGATATCGGACTGAAGTACATGTTAGTGTACGCTAACATTTTTTTAAAGCAGTCAACCATTTCTCCTCTAATTTGTATGTAAAATACATTTCATTGGTAAATATGTATTTACGGGACACGGATTATTAAGGATAATTGTCTTAGAAAAACCTGGTTTGTGTTTGTCTATGATTTTCTCGAAACGTGTTTAGTAGAAATGATGAAAAGGTTAGGTATTGGAACGGCTCGAGAACAGCTATGAGTGCATGCGATAAGAAAAATAAATTTTTTTTCAGCTCTTGCTATCTGTTGCATGTTATCGTCTTTGAAAAGAAGCTGGAAAGCTAAGGTTAGTACTTCATTCCTATTAGCAAACATGCTCGTTCACCTATTTTATACCAGAAATAGCGCTGACATATATTAATATTATACAGTCAAATCACACTGCTGCCGAATTCCTTATTTGCAATAATCCGTTCTTAACGAGAATAGTAGCTCTTCGAGCAAATTCAGCTCTTTCTTGAACTTAGCCTTCTTGGTTGTCTTTCTAGGACTTACGCCCTAGGATTACAACCAGCAAACGAAGTAAAATGTAGCCCTATTAACTTCACACGTTACGACTACGCTGCTAAAGACTTTAACCCTGGGTGCCTTTAACGTTATAATAATGCTTTTCTGCCTGTAAGACTGCTAGAGCATTTTTCATCTAGTTGGGTTTGTCCGTCGTTGACTGCGCCTGCTTCAGCTCTGTATTATTCTGGGACGCGAAATTCACCCATACGTAAACACGTCGTATTAGGTTGTTCTGTATACTTTTTGCAGCATCGTTAAAGCGTTCTAACTGTAGCAAGAGCTCGTTTCTAATCCGTTGACAATATTTCAGTAGACCGCAGTATGCTGACCACCGTTGCACGGGCAAAAAGTGAGAACTAAACGAGAGACCAACAACAGCATCATGGCCAAAATAGGAACGATCCTTGAACAGACTCACCGGCAGCTACGCTGGCGTCGGCGCCTCTTCTGCCTTTTCCGAGATTTCTTTGCGTCAAAGCTTCCAACTACCCCAAAAGTTCCTAACACCCGAACTTAAAGTTTAAATTAACTCGTTCTATGTGCTGAGATTTTCACCGTCCGATGACTCTTGGATCTCGACCAAAGCAGCAGCGTTGATTACGAAAGAGACTTTTTATCAATCCGAAGTTAACCCAGGGCGGCATGCTAAGTAGCAGTTTTGGAAGTTAACGCACAATAATATCGGCTATAGCAAGCGAGCGTGATTACTTATCCCTTTGCACTGAAATGATGACAGTTTGGCTGCTATGGACATGTCCATTTGTAGACCGCGCGTGTGGGTGCACGCAAAATGAGATGCGGTTTTTACGAAAATCGAGTAAAATGCGTAAATTCTTAAACTGTACCAAATTCTATCAGTTAATGGCAAACTTGTATAGTGGCGACAAAGGGGCAGCGGCTAATTGCCACCCCTCGTCATTCGGATCTTTGACTGGCCTACTAATTGTACTACTGTTTTTCCACAAAGGGCTACATTTTGTTTTATAGAAAGTCTGTAATTATTGCGCCCAAATACAACCCTGCACAAGCAGCCCATTCAATCTGTGTCATCAACGATGAATAAGCAGATACGACCAGTCAGAGTCACTATAGCTGAGCTTCCACAGAAGTCTGACTTCAGCCATGTTTAACCAGTGACTTATTATCCTCAATTAATGGCCGATGTCAGTGGAGATAAAGCTGAACATTACCATCATCAAATCTGGTAATAATGTATATCAATGATATTTACTCGGTATATTGCAAGAATCACCATTTTCGGGATTCTGGCACTCACATTCTCCAGTGGAAAAAGTTAAATCCATCAAATGCGGACCTACTCTATTTGAAAGGCTAGGCTCAAATAAAAGTTCTCACACATTTATTCTCTGAAGTTTGTGTTCTTCGATAGATTTGAAATTTTGCAGTACTTTTAGTTACTGCTAAACACAAGTAGCTCAGAGTTATTGAACCCGCGTTATGACCGCGATACTTCTTCGCATGCTTAATCAAAAAGCAGAAGCAATGCATATAACAGTATTTCATGGATTTTTTTTGGTGAATCTGTTCATTCATTTTTTACTGTTATATGTATATTCAATAGTTATAATAATAAGTTCCACAAAATCCTTAAAACTTTTCGAAAAATGAAAAATCCCAGATATTTTAAGAAATCCTACGACAGTTCTGCAAAATGTGTGATATTTTCAATATTTCTAAATTTATTGAGATTTTGTATCAGAAGGAATAGAAATCATTGTAGGATGGCTATTCTTTCTAAACTAAATCTTCTTTAAAAAATAACCACACGAAATAATTTCAATAGGTGAGTATTTTTGTGCTGCATCGCAGCTGAAATCCGGTTAAACATAGAAAAAAACAGTAATACCTGTACGCACTAGCGGAATATCTCACCGATAAGTGCGGCTTAAACTAGTCGATGAATTATATTCCGACTTTTCTCTGCAAAATTCGAAGGCCGCGATACGGTTTTTGGCTTAAATAAGTGACTATGTATATATATTATAAATTCTAACTTTTAGCCATAAATAATTTTCATTCATGATCTTGCAGCTTTCTTGTACCAGCATCTTGGATCCGACGTTGGTTTAGGTTTGTCAAGCCTAGGCTTTTTTGAACGTCTCTGAGTCTTCATTTGCGATGACGCTCTCGCCCGCGTTGTACGTATATGTATATTTATATACATATACAATTTTTAATCAGGCACATGTAAAGCAGAAATTTGTTTGGACCGATTTTAGGACAAATAGTTATACCACGCTATGACGCTACGTGACCAGAACGAGCACTTTACTGTTCAATCAAAACCTGTTTGTGTATAATGCGTTGCGGTAGTGGCTTGAATGGCTGTACTTTTTGATACATACAATGATGGGAGACGACTCAAAACGTCTCTTCGATTGCTGACTCTTTTAGCATAAACAGCTGCTGCAAGTGCTTAATTTTCCTGTTTATGAGATGGTTACATCGTAAGCTTTGGTGTGGTGGATTTTAAACGGCGCGTTAATTTTTTCCCGTTCCGTAGAAAACTAGTATATCAACGGATGAATAACCATGGTTGACAAGGTAAGGCTGCTGCTGAAGTCGATATATGGATCTAACATCATGTTGAAGACAAAGTTGGCACAATCCGGTTTCATTGCCATTGCGACTTTGGCTTAGATAACAGTTTGAAACAACTGGTTCTTTACAAGATCCCTCGTAAGAGCCATCCGTTATCATTTTTCATTATGTACTTTGATGGACTCCTGCACAGGTTTCTGATTTAATCTAAAAGATGTTCAACCAGATTTAACTTTAAGTTGAAATGTCTGACTGTTAGCGAAAATAGCAGAATAATATATGCTATATAGATTGTATGTAGTTTTTTTTTTTCCTTGTTTTGTTACAGCGCAAAGCAAGACCTTCGTTGCTTGTTAGTCGAAATCAAATGGGCACCACCTGTCACTAACGAAAGCTTTTATAGCAGCAATATTTGATATGCGCCGAAAAATATGTGTGTATAAGGTAACTCTGCGTTAAATATCGATTCGATGACAACTGAGCTCTAAATAAAGATGTTACGAAATACTCTGTATTCGAACCCTGCATGATTATATCAATCTGTCCATCGATTTTTAATGAAGATACGGCTAAAAAAATGTTATCATTACTAACCATAAAGCTTCTAGTTATACTCGTCTGATTATGCCTACAAGCACTAACAAATGACAACATATTCGTTCAGGTTTGTCTTTTTTAGAAAATGCTTTTTTTCGCTCTCTGGACTCTGTTTCCCTATTGTGGTTTAGCGTCCCTATTCGTACGTATTGGCCTCCGCTTCCTATTGCACTTGGCTAACGTTGCTTCGTTTCGCTTCGACGCTATCTCGTCATTGCTGTATTCCGTATAAATCTGTGAAGCGTCCGGTCAGTTCACATCTCTTTGGCAACCTCTCCACTAGGTAATGTTACTGTTCTGCCTATTAAGGTCGTGGTTCGTGAGTGGTTCAAGCACCAGCCAAAATAAGGAAGTGATCGGAAAGCACTCCTTGGAAAATATATTCTTAACGTCAACATGGCATACGGGAATATGGGAAAAGTAGGCAAGAATATAGAGGTGATTTTCTAGCAGAGGAAGTAGTTGACCAAGAGAACACCGAGAAAAGACAAGTTTTGAGGACGATTTTTGTTTTGCTTGTTTCCTTTTTCCGTTCTCCTCCTTCTCCTAAGCCTTTTTTCCTCTTCATACGTTTAACCTTCGGTGTCTCTCTCCCCTGCCTCTCGTCGCTGTCTCATATAAACTGCGGACACAAAGGGGCCACGAAGGCATCTTCTCGGACAAACAGGACAAATGAGTAAATGTCGACGTATTGCCTTATCGCTCTGGCCTACGACGAAGCACAAATATGCACAATGCGCAGACACTACTGCTACATTAGCTCGCCAAACAGCGATCGCCAGAACTGTCAAAGTTGAAAAGTTGCTTCCCATAACCGCAAGTGTAAGGACGAAGACTGCTTGTCCTGTGGCCAGCGACAGTGATAATCATTGTCATAATTGCTACAACTTGCCATTTAGAATGAGCAGAGCGTCCTGCTTCCTTTGCTTGAGCCCATTCTTTCCGTGAAATCCTGTAATTAGTGTTCAACTTTAGTTCACTAGTGGTTCCTGTTGAAACTAAGTGTTCCAATGGCTGTTCGTTTAACACCCATGCGAGTGTAGAAGCCGCGCAGGCTTTATTTTACTATCACATCGGCCAGCAGCACAGAAAGGACTTGTGCTCTTTACTGTGAATGTGCTCGGCAATCAGTAGGACGCAACTTGATTTTTGACTGCAGTTTCAATGATTGCCATATTACCAGGTCGTACCACTAAATGAGACCGCTTCTTTGCGCTTGGACAATTACTCGCGTCAAAACCTAAGACGCAGAACCATTAGGATAACGGCTGACGATGGGCGATCATGGCTGTACGACATGGATTTCAGCTGTTCCCACAGAACTGTACAACCGAATAGGCATGGCAGCGATGCGACGCATTACTTCCTCACCCTGAACCACGCAGATCTATAAACCAGCGACAGACTAAACAATGCCATCGCACTTCAGCAAGCTTTTGATGAAGTGTATTTAACTACCAATTAAGAATTAATGGACCTATGGAGATAACGCACGCCTATTTATTTCACTTCATTAATTTGAAAGAATTTACGCATTTGGTTTAGTGAAACCCAATCGAAGTACACAAATTTACTGCTCTCCCTGGATCGGTTAGCAGTTCAAATGCAAATGGACAATGCAGAAACATTTATAAGGACGGTATAATGGGGAGTTGTGTATTTGTGTTTTTGTTTATTCGCAACACCGCACGTATGCTAGCAGTGACGAGATGTCTTACCCAGGCATTCTCATAATTTCGTAGCGAAATATCTTGAGTTTCCTACACCGTAACGACTATCTTACAAGTAAAGCTGTTAGGCAATCAAAGTTTTGAGCTGAAAGCGTCTTCCTCATGCTTCAGAGGAGCTTTCGTTTTCTTGTTCTGAGCCGTATCTAGCCCGAAGCGCTCTAACTACAGGTTGGATTTCATACTCAAATCATAAGGCATTATATAAAAGCTTACCAGATGCTTAAGGCTTATCGGAGGGCCAATTTGTCGTAAGAGCGTATTTCATGCTTGTGAGATAATCAACACGTTTCGGTTATTTGAGCGAGTTCGGTCAATATGAACGACTTATTTGTCGAAGGGGCCATTGACATGGGGCTAGCCAGGTGGGCACAGCCCTAAGTGCCAGACCTAACTATTATGACAGATTTTATGCAGTTTAGTTTTAACCCGACGTCCGCATTTATTCGCATTAGTCTGTTCCATGAAAGATACTTTCTAGTCTAATTTTTCAATGGAACTCAACAGCGCTAGCGATTGGTTCGCATAGGCATCTTCCGCTAACTGTCGTTCCCCTTATTGCTTATTGTTGGCTCGTTGGCGTTTTATCTGCCCTTTGCATCCTGTAAATATGTTGCGGTTACATGTATGTATGTGCCATTACATCATATCTCTCCTTGGCCACACTAATACAAGTAATCATGTTAAGTTCATCAGCTGCTCTGCCTTTGCTTTGTCTGAGCGCTGTTCTGTTAGTTTGCGGCGTATTTGTTGCCTCCCAGTCGCCCAGTTATTTCACCGAGCAGCTTGAATGGTTGAAACACGATTTTCAGCAACAGCTTTCTAGGAATAGGGACATCTCCATCCACCAACTACGGTACATTAAAGCGTTTGTTATTCTGTGAAGTTATCAGAGTGGACACCTTTCTGATGACTGAAAGAAATGAAGAAACTGATCACCGATGCTGGCCACCTATTCTAGATAAAGGCAATCGCTAGAGTGGACTAAACGAGCGATTGTCACTAGTTGATTTCGGTCGATGGATGCACGAACCAACGGATGGACTTATGCGTGTATGTATGTGTCTTGGCCTGGCTGCACCGCCGAGAAAGGTTTCGGACGCTCGTTCGCTTGCTATTAGATTTGTCTTTTCCAAGCTTCAGCGCTCTGCTTTAGGTCTCGGTTTATTTTAATTTTTTAATTTAATTAAAAATTTAATTTTGTTTCCAGAAGCATTTATACTCCATCTCGATCCTCGCATGTACCCCTTCCTCTGATCCTTGTTACATCGTTATCTCGTATTAAAAACTCTGCGCCTTTTTCCAGTTGTCGAGCAAACTATCTGACTAAAAGTTCTGAAATAATCTAGACTAGCCGATTACTGGAATCGGTCGGAATATAGGCAAGGACAGGTTCCAGGGCATTATTCCAATACGGCGGCAATCGAGGGACTCAACTCATGACAGTAACCCGGTTTTGTCGGCGAAAGCAATGGGATCCCATGAGGGCATTTTGTTCCTTAGGACGGATATCTCGTTGCTCCTGTAACCACGGTTGACGCCATTTTTCAGGTCACTATTCACTATAAAAAAGGTAACCCAAACTGCTTGGTTTGGTCAAAAGGGTTTAACCAGTCAAAAAGGCATGGGAATAAGGGCATTTCAAAGCGTGACACTGCCCTTCTGTGTCTGTATATACACCTGCCTCTTCACTGAGCTAAACTATGTAGGGTTATAGCTGACACTAAGAGGAGGACGGAGTGTGTAGATGAACGGGATTACGTTTAGGGACCATCGCACGGTGCACTTACTCACCGAAAAGTGAAAAGGGAGCTCTCAAGCGTAGACGTTATAGAAAGAAGAGGCGGAAAAGGGGAGAAGGTGGTAAAGGAGCAGAGCAAACATAATGTCGGTCATAAAGAGAAAACATGAAAAGCAGACAAAGGTTACATTTTCGATAGCAGAGTTTTCAGAGGTGCAGACGTACGATACAGCAACGAGACGTTGGACGAGGAGAAA
This sequence comes from Varroa destructor, assembly GCF_002443255.2. Classification (NCBI taxonomy): domain Eukaryota; kingdom Metazoa; phylum Arthropoda; class Arachnida; order Mesostigmata; family Varroidae; genus Varroa; species Varroa destructor. The sequence goes on along the minus strand of NW_019211454.1, from coordinate 11,945,634 downwards.
GAAACAAAAGAAGCGGGGAGCATCGACTTTCCAAGCGTTCCAGACCAATAGGATATGCTGTATTGAAGCTCACTAAAGTGGGTTACTGTTAGGGTATTGTCACATAACAAGAAAAGAAGACATTTTCAAGCGTCTGTCCAACGCCGCTTATTTCTAAGTCTAAGAATTTGTCTTTATGGCAAGTATGTATCTAAGCTGAATGACGTGCACAGAAAAACGTTTAGTAAAGCATATTTTCGCATTGGTGATTTAAATGTTACGAAACTGTAGTAGCAATCCTATTATAATGCGTCAGCGAAACCCATTACACTACTAATTATAGTTACTAATTATGATATAGTTGTCATTGCCCATGTCAATAATAATCATGATGATTATAGCACAAACGCATCATCTTCTAGAAAGCCGGTCTCTCCGCGGCCGCTTTATTAGTAATACCAATAAATATAACAAATCGTTAGTAAATAAAAAGCAGACAAAACAAAGATATTATATAACACTGTAATTTGTACGACAAGGCGTAGAGTTTGTGCGTGCAGTTGGTTTATCGGGCTACAAGCTTAAGCTAATAAACACAGTTGCAATTTCTAAATATTTCTCTTAATTAAATCTGTTCAAAGAGGCAGGATTGAATACGTCTTTCGACGGAACAGTCGGTGGTCCACGGGGATGGGACCATTAATCAAATGGATTTTAAGGAAAAGAGGTCACCCCGCTGTACAAATGCTACGATGTGGTAAAATCGCATAGACTTAGCCTTGAAGTAGCCTTGCCGTTATTCGCTTATCGTTATCGCAGCCATCCTTATCATTTGGACGAAATGTAAACGGCTCACTCTACCATTCAATAGTATTGCGGCCGTTAACAAGACTGGTTCCTGCAGCTGCTTGGTGACACGTACCTCGTATACCATATGGCACCGTAGTAGGTTTTCGCGCGTTGATCAATGTCGACGCACTGAACAAAGTGTGACACGACATAAGTTACTCTTAGAAATAACATTCACTTTCTTGTCAACTGTCGCACTTACTATAAGATACTAGAAAATACGGCAAATTAACATTGGTAAATGTTGAGTGAAGTATTGCGGGCCAAGTGCAAAGCAAAATTATCAATAGCTGATAAGTGAGGGCGTTAAATAAAAGGGCGGTGAAAACATCGAGTCGAAGTATGAATATGATAGAATTCATTCAGCTTACCATATCTACTGTGAGTAGTAAAAGCTTACCAAGCGGTTTTGAACAGCCGAGCAAGCCGATCATACATAATTTCGATGACAGATCATTCAATTGATATTATAGTTATAAACGTTTCATCCATAGTCGTAATGTTTATAAGGAACCGTGAGATTAATCGGTATAATTTAAGTTTATATATACAGATGAATAGGTTTACAGTTGAGACAGACTGTTTTGTAGGCCCAAAATCAAGACCAGAATAGACTAAATACTTATACTCTGGCAGCTGAAATTTAACATCCGTAGGGCAACATTTGCCCTTGCCTTTTCATATTTGTGTCTATAGAGAACATCTTTTTTTTGTTCATTTCCTGCGTCATGCGTTCTGGCTGCTTCAGGTTCTGGCAAAACATCATACGCATATAGTAGCGTTAGGGTGGCAATTAAAATATAGTTTTAGTGTGATTTTTAATAATACACTAGTGTTTTTAATTGTCAACTGTTCGGCTTATGATGATAATTATTAACAGGCGAAAATTCTTTTATCGGTTCTAATTCAGCTTCAATTGTGAGCTTCTATATCTGGGAAGTCCGTCACTCTATCTCCTGCACATGTCCTGTAGTAGTTTTGCGTGTCTGACAAGATCGCGCCTACCTTTTTCGACTTTTCTACAATGTAGCCATTTTATCATATAAATGTTGTCACTAGATCGCCTAGTCAATAAGTGATGGCGTAGCAACTGACTGAAGCCAACGACGCACGTAGAAGACCCGCTCTTTTTGAAGCTTTAAGATTTTTTTGTATTCGTTTAGCTCGCTGCTGTCGCCTAGCCAGACATGCCGATGTTTTCGGCATGAATGAAATGAAGACGCAAATAAAAACCTACTATCAGGTAGAAACACAAGAAAACATGCCACTGCCTAAACAAAGGCTGATACGATCAGCCTTTTTTTTTACCTTCAGACGCTCCGGTCAAGTCCAGCTACGCTGAAGCACCTAATTCGTGAAACCTCCACACCGAAAATATTAGTAAATGAGTTCAATAGTGCGGCGGATTTATAGTTTAATTAGTAGGTGTATTATCTTTGTTCTGTGCCCGTAGTATGTGTGTGTGGAAATTCATTTCTAGAAAGCACAATGTGCGTTAAAATTGAACGGAATGTCTTTAACCCATGTTCAGAGAAGACGGTGTACCGTCGGAACTGGTAGGAACTAGTGGTTAACACAGTCCGCTGCAAAATGAATGATATGCTAACTAAACTAAAAAAAAAAGCTAAAAAAACAAACGCACTTTCATTCACAAAATTCAATGGCAATTTCCTTCGGTCCCACAGACGTTTCGGCTTGAGCGAACTATTATCAAACGTCAAAGCTTTTCACCGTATTCGTCACTGTTCGACCTTGCAACAAGGTAAGCATGATAGCTTTAAATATTTGGAACTTACATTTTTGAAAATTTACACAATTAGTGTAAGTTGAAGGTAGGTTAATATTTCGATGATAACAGTTCAACACCTGATTCACTAGAAGTTGAAATGTAGAGGTGTAAAATATAAAATGTCTAATTATAGACATATTTAAACTCATACAAATATGGCATGAATAATTGTCTCTATCAATAAAAGAGTTTACTATGTATTATATCAGTATAGGTAGACAGAGTGCTTTGCTAGAAAAAAATTGTTGATCATCGCTCGACCAAGTAGAAATCGCAACCCATTTGCAAACGGGCTATTTGTTAGTTCTAAAGTTTTGCAGTACAGATACAGGCTCTCTCTCACCTTGTACAGGACCGTTGGCCTGGAACAGGTGAACAGTTTATATCGGTAGGGGCCAACAGCTAGCGGAGCGGTTGTCCGTCAGAATTCAGCATAATTGCTATCTCGTCCTTCCGAATATATTACTAATACTATCACCGTCAGTGGCATAATTGTTTCAATGCAAATTATAGAAATTTCTAGTTAACACGAATTATAATAGGACGAATGATTGAAGTTGGCATTTTGCTCATACGCTCTTTCATAGTTAAAAAGTTTGTTGTTGTTGTTGAAAAAGTGTACATCTATGTAGAAAATGTTTCACGCATGAAGTATACACAGTCATTAATCGTGCCATCAAGTAAGTATCCTTGCGAAGACAGCATTAGAAAGCCGTAAAGCTTGGACTGCTAACGCCGTTTCGATAACTCGGAGTGTTATCATTAAAGCAATATGCCCCAAGTAAGAAGCCCTCTTAACGGTAGTAAGCAGTAAACTAGTGGACAGTAAAACAGCAGTATCCTTACATAGTAACAAACAGTGACTGCTAGTTCAAATAGTCGCAATTTACCGACTCTACTACAGTGCAGACGGACCTCAATTAAAGCCAGTTTCCGTACCAAACTATTGAAATTCATGTTACACATAAATGATGGATTTTCAAATTAAAGAACAAAGGCGAACAATTCAAAAGTTGGTTCAAGTCTTTTCCAAGCAAAATTGCCTTAGCCCACTTCAAAATCTGTTTCGAAGGTGTCGAAATTTATCAAGATCGGAAAAACGCAGCTCAACTCAGCCACCTATTCAATGAAGCTTCGACAAAAAACCAGCAAACGCTAATGTTTCTTTTCGTAATTATAACATTTTTTTTTAACTTTAGTTAGAATCTACCTGGGCCAATTTGTATATGTACTTAACAGAAGGTTCTTAAACAGATCTCTTTTTTCCCTTATACTACTTACGCAGCTTAAACGCTTCGAATTTAACGCCTGAAACCAGTATACAGACCTGTCCTATTTATTATTATTATTATTATTAGTTATGAACTGGTGAAGAAATTCCTTTTTGGTGCCTCCCGACTTCGCTGACTGTTTTTAGCTGTTTTGATTACGTCTAATGTCCCTTCATCATTACGACGTCCGAAAGGAAGCGGTGTGATGAACGCAAGGTGAAAACCTTTGTCTCTTTACTGCTTCTCTTGCTGCAGCTACTTCTATTGACTCTTCCGCTTAGCTGTAGTAGAACGGCCAAAATCCCACCAGGCTCTGTAGCAGCAACCGGATGAATGGCCTGATAGATACGTTTAGATAGGCTACGCTTGGCGAATTTAGCTTATGAATAGCTTATGAATCGTGCCTTGTTAGCCCTAGGTTAATAAGCCACCAACAATACTGCTTACTACGATATCTGTGGCTATGCAAAAGTTGCGAAAGCGTTGGGATAAAAGGTGTAGACGAGTTTATAATATAGAAAGGATAAAGGCAGATCAGCCTTATTAGTCCTTACTGTAGGGTGACTTTGTTCTAACTACAACTCCACTTCTGCTTTTCATCTCTCTTACATTGAGTAGGTGTGATCATAGAAAATTAGTCGAGTGTATAAATCATTTTCGAAATGGTCATTTCATTAAACAACACTGGTAAGCAGCAAGAGGTTGAAAGGCCTTCGCACACCTGTCGTCCACTTCTGGCAGGACATTCGAGAGCGTTTTCCATGCCCTATCAGCGGACTCTAACAGGGGCGTGTTGTGAATGCAGTTTCGATTCAAAATTACTCTCAAAAATTAATGCTCCAGATGGAAAAAGGTTCGTTTTCGATGCCTTCTGTACTATGTAATTCGTTGTAACGTTGAAACACAGTCGAAGCAGGCCGAGACCTTAGCCTGGTGTACGGTAACGCCGCAGAAAAAAGTGCTCAAAAGTGGTTCGCTAAGCTTGAAAGCTGCATTTGGAACCTTAAAGATGCCGCCGCCCTGGTCGGCTGTCTGAGTTGCACGATGACCATCCGAAAGCACCTTTGATCAAAAAGAGAGCCGATAAAAAAGCTCCGAAATTAACTGAAAAGATGGGTTGCAGCCATAATACTATCGAAACTACTTCAAATCTTTTTACTTGAAGTTTGGACCCTTCATGGACCGTCTGAATCCTATAATTAATGCTGCACTTTAGCATGCTGCACGACTGCAATGTCCGATTTTAGTACAAATTTGTCACCATTGTTGGGAGGTAGTGTCTGTGGATCAATGTGAACAACAGACTGGAATGGATAGTTTCAAAAGAAAAGTTGAGACTTAGGGCCCAACCAGATAAAGGCTTACTTTTGGTAGGACTGCAAGAACCTCATTCGTCCGAAATTAGTTCCTAAGAACAAGGCAACCGGTTGGCTCGTTTATTTGTATGAGTAGCATTGGCTATGTTAATCAAGATCCGGCAAATAATTTCAGGTCACCCTGTTCCGTAGCAACATAAGGTCACATACAGCAAGATTGTTAAGGTCACCCTACTAGGCTTTGAAAGGATGATTCTGCTACACACTACACATTCTCCGGAGCTGACTCCAGCTTACCAAATTACAAACCCTTCGTCTAGCTCTGCGTATTTGCGCGGACAAGTTCTCTAACGCATGGCTGAAAATTTCTGGCGAAAAGGAATAAATAAATATATTAACAAATAGCAGAGAATCCGGAGCAGTATGTAATATAATAATTTATTATTACAGGAATAATAACTTGAAGTGAAAGGTGCATGAACTTTTTCCAACCTAACAATTTAACCAATTATCGCCGTGGTTTTAGTAAACCGGTGTCCAATTAATATAGACGTCATATTACTTATTATTATTTCTTGTCTCTTGGTCTTTTATTATTTATTATTATTTTTATATTTTTATTATTATTATTATTATTTATTATTATCTTTTATTATTTATTATTATTTATTACTTATATTATTTATTTATTATTATTATTATTATCTTTTATTATTATTTATTATTATTTCTTGTCTCTATTATTATTTCTGGTCTCTTGTTATCTCTTGGTTATTTCTTGTCATATAACGTGTCCTTTGATTGATCATGTGTTTCCAAGTTTAATACGCATACGTAATATATACTGAAACTATTTAATAACGTATCAGTTCCAGTTCATGGTCCTTAAAATACGACCCGTACCCTTATCTCTTCGAGCCGCCATCAAGTAACAACACGCCTTCTTGTTTTTCTGGAGTTGATTTACTGATAAATTCAAAAAATTCAGAAAACTTACAAATTTTGACATACGTTTGGCAATACAAATGGTAAGAACGTTGAACACGAGCATTGTTTTGGCCACGACGTTTAATCAGCTGTTCTCCACAAGATTAACATCCTTTTGACTGTAGGGCAAAACTATCAAGTCATTTTGTCCTGCCCTTGTATGGACATATGTTCATTATATACCACGTACTCCACTCTCCATTGCGTCGACGTTAACGGTAAGGTTCTCGTAACTTACTCTATATTACTAAATGTTTGTTTGCCAGCGACACAATTAAACAATTTATGGTGCTTCTCACTTTCCTTTGTTCCATGGCCTTTTATCGTTGCATGCGCATAGTTAATGACCCAGTTTCCCGTCTTTTTCTTCGGTCGGAACTGGAAATAACAATCCAACTTCCGCGGAGTCTTCATCGATGGTCACCGCTACATCGGCGTTTTCTCTTCTTGAACGGCCAAAAATATATCTAGCAGAATATCAGCCATAGTATCCCCCTACGATAGCTAACAACATTGCACCTGAAAACAGAGAGACAGCGGAGGCTGCTTGTGCCATATCGAAGTAGATTTTATAGACTCGCGCACCTTTTGACTCTCGCTCCTTTTTTGCATCTTGATTTGTTGCCCTTGGACGATCTTTCTTTTTATGTTTCTCTCCCTTCTTTGCTTCCTCATCAATTATCTCGGTTGCAGCAGCTATCAACATGTCTCATAGCTTTGTCTTCCCTCGAGATACTCGCGTTTATATAACCAATTTTCCCTAGACCCTCTGGTATCCCCAGTGCTTCGATGTGGTCATGGTTTTTCATGAATCCATGACCCTTAGTGGCCATTGAAAGTGATGGCCGGTTGCCGTTAATTTCCTCTGAGCCAGCTTGGTCGACCGTTCTCTTTGATATCCTATAACTCGCACTCTTCCTTTTTTCTGCAAGGCCAGTAACCAAAAATGTAGCGCCCACGCCAGTCCTTCCCCGCTTCGCCCTCTGGTGTCCAGTGATATAAGTAAAGGCTGGCTGTGCCAAGAGAGTCCCTGTAGCGCCATCGGTAGTGATATCCAAGTGAGCAGTATGGCATAGAGGCTACTTTTGTTTACAGCCATTTTCCTGCCTTAAAGCAGCGACGTCGACTCGGTAAGCAACAGCCGAACTGGATGAGCCTCTTAAAATTCGGTAGCAGTTTGTTATAAAAAGACCAATACGTTACTACCATTGAGTGGCCTGCTGACTGTCCTATTGATGCAGGTATCGCTACACTGGCGCCGCTCCACATCACCTTCATGGGTTGCTTGCTCACTCCGCGAATCTGTTTTTCCACGCACCTGTTTGTGCCGGTTGCGCGTTATTGTAACTTAATGTGTATAAGCATTTTGTGAGATTTGAGTAAACTCACAAGGCGGACGCACCGGTGCTGCCTCATCTAATACTGAGCGGGACTGTTCCGGCTTTTCTTATAAATCTTAGGGGGGTTAGGCCCAGAGTAGGAAAAGGAGAAAGATGAACCAAACCCATACATATGCGGGTAAAGAACTGAGTTGCACTTTTGTGTGGATGTACAGGACACGCTAGTCACGAGAAAGCAGATTTAGCTAGTGGCGCTGCAGAACTGAAAAGCATAGCAGACGAATCAGCCTAAGTCCGCGAACGGAATTATGTGACAAATATAACGGACGTATCCTTGATGTTACTTCTCTTTTACTCACAACTGTGGCCTTCGTTAATTTAGGGTCCCTGGGGATGCTGAAAGTTTTCTTAACTCGCCCGGTGGTTCCTTCTCAGCCACTGGTGCGCAGGTTAATCATAAAACTATTTTGCAAATTTTAAGATCTCTCAGTTCTCGAACGCGCTATCTGTTTCGCGAGACCAGAAAGGAGTATTATGCGGCCGAGGAACTTGACGAAAGACAACAGGTTGACAGATACGCTTGTTAATAGCGGTTTTATTGTATGTTCATTCAACTATGAATATGAGAAGCAGGGTTGGTAGATAGCAACGTTATACTAGTCATGCTTGAGGTTCTGGCATTAAAGTGCTCAGAACTTCAGAAAAAAAGCTGGAAAAAAATTATCGGTAAGTGGATATTTATTAAGAAATGAACTAATTATTATCATATACGATATATAATTAAAGCTTAGGGTGGTTTACCTATTGGAAAAGTTATTTAGAAGTAGACACATTAGGTAAGTACTACATGCTCACATTTGCAGGACGACTCAACTGAGCTTTATAATACTAACAGTGGTAATAATTTCTCAGTATATATACTCCTTGCTTCTAAGAAATCAATTACTTTGGCTTGAGATTCGTATTGGGTACATATAAACATATAAGAGTATTTCAAGTGGCTTAAACGTCGTGGATAATGGCGGTACGGTCATCTAAATTTGGCACGTTGGATAAGTTAGAGATATTTCTTTCTCAAAATTTTCACCCAGTATCTTGAATTTCTTTTTTAGCGTTCTCCGTCACGTTATGCGTCCACCAAGACTTAATTGATAGGATAGTCGGTTGCCTTTAAAAATCCCCCGGCACGAAGGAACCCTGCAACATTAATCCAAACTAAGAATGGACTGAATTTTTTAATTTTTTGAATTTTTGACTATTTTTATAGGGGGGTCGTTAATTTTTGCTCGATAGCAAACACTCGGCAAATTTTAAGTTTGGAAGCGGCCTTGCGATACGGTAGGATTTTAGTTGGATGTAAGCGGAAAACTAAAAAAAGAGTGCACGGAATCAAATGCTGAGCACAAACTGACGTACAGGAAAAAATAAAAAATGTATATGTTTATCACAATTTTTTAACGTCTCATATAAAGAATGAATTTAATTAATATTCACATATATTTATACGAGAGACAACAATTATAGTACACTAGTTGATCCTCGCCAGAGACTGCTGGCGGAACGACGTTCTGTAGCCAATGAAAACAGAGCTGGCGGGAGCAATGGTGGTTAGTTGAGCGATCCCCTTTTCTTCGATTGGGACACTTCCTGATGAAAATGCTACATGTACTGAGGCATTTTAGATGCTCCCTGATCAACAAGACTTTCGACTTATGTAAACCTTAGATCGACTTCGGGCTTCGAACGGCTGGATCCTTCATGTCACAACGCCTGCGCAAGGATAGAAATACAGGGAGACAACTCGAACGTCATTATGATCCCCGTGTGAAGTGGGGCAGACTTTCTGTTCCACTGAAGGGGCAGAGAGCTTTTGTTATATTACGGACGTGAACCGGTTGTGATATTTATAATATTCTTATAATAATAGCATATGTGCAATAATGTTAAATAGTACAGCATACGAAAATATGCGTAACTGAGGATTTGTTATGGTAAAATGTAGTCATTTGAATTTTAATTGGTGGGGTTATTTATGGTAAGAGATTTAAGGTTTTACAGAGCAAAATTATTTACGGCAATTTTTTTATGGATAGCATTATTAAAATTAGGGGGACGATCTTAGAATCTTGTCAAACGATGTTTTCTAATATCTCCATGGTGGCGCAAAGGATAACGTTTAAATTGGGGCATAGATACACGGTCCGTTTCATAAGAAAAGCCATTTATTTGAAATCATGCTTTACGGCTTAAATATCGGACCTAAAACACAAAAAAGCAAACGATTTCTAATAACGAAATGTTGATACATTTTTTTTAGATATTTAATACGCATTTTGCAAAATCTTTAGAATTTCTATCATTATGAGACCATAATGAACACATACTTGCAGAAAAGTCAAAACGTACCTTTTTCTATAAGCATTGGGAAGTCTCCTACGAAGCAGGCAGCCCCAGTATACGTTAAATGTTTCCCGGGGGCCGTTAGCAGATTCCACATCTATTGTTTGGTTGCTGAAACTGAAAACCGTGTGGATTGAGTCCCTAGGTATTATTAACATTTAAGATGCGACGTGTCCTAACCCGCTTAGGGCCAAAATTTTGTGGGTACTAGACAACAGACAGAATATTTTTCACAGAATTATATGCAAGCAAAATCTTGGCAGATTTTTCCTGCACGTTTTAGGTTGCGAAATATTTCGCAAAACGTCGTCATTCGCATCGTGAATCCTATAGCTACGATATGTTATCAAACATGGCAATATAATTAACTTTCAATTACGCATTTGTCGATTGGTTTCAAGAAAAAAAAATAGGTAAAGATTGACTGCCCTTGTTTTCGCGAAGTGGGCGAAAAAGGTTTTATGTGTGGGAACCGAACGAGAGACAACTGGATACGAGAAAGACTGTAATTGAATGGAAACTGGCTTTGCTTTCTGAGATTTAGGTTATTAAGTAGCGCGAACGCAGCATGAAGAATCGTGCTATGTCAGGTTGTTCAGTTTTTTTCCGCTGAATTCGTACCCTTTATGTTCATTTGCCTCTCTACCGGCTACTTTTGTTGCCCCTTTGTTCGCTTGCGCGTCACGTGAATTCTGTTTGCCAACAACGTTTTCTGGCTAACGAGGCTCGATTAAGATTGGGTCGACTGCAACTGTCCAACGCCGTACGTGCGCTGCACCGTGCACTGCAAATCGCCAAGGGCATCCAAAGTCGAGCCGTATTTGTAATGGTGCTTCCTTCGCTTTTTTTTGAGCTGCTTAGAGGGTGGACGCACTCTAACCTCTAAGCTGCTTACGAAAGGGATCACCCCGAAATCGATAACTGTTAATACCCTGTACCATAGTTTCTGTCCTGTCAGAAGATGTACGTACATATATGTAGTGAAACGTATGAGCTCACTGTCTGCCTGTTAAGCTTTTTCTTCGTTATGGTTTTTACGTCGAATGCTGTATATCGGACATTATGAATGGACTGAGAAGATATCCGTATAATGCAAATTTGTGGTACGACGACTTAGCCGAAGGCAAAGGAGGTCGAGCAGATTATATGCTCTTTTAAAGGAAGGAGGAGTTTATTAATTGTTTTAATAATTCAAAAAAAAAAAACTAGTCTGAAGATATTTTTGAGCTAACGCTGTTTTAATGTGCAAATTTTTCAATTAACAAAATAACTATACCGCGTAGCATACATAATGCGTGATTTTCAAACAAGTACTTTTGTATTCGAAGGTATGACCTTTAATATATATGAGTTATTCATTCATAATATGAATTTTACTAGAGACAAGTTGATTTATCGACTAGGATTGTTATTACAAGGAATACAAGGACGAATTTTACCAGTAGGGTAATATCGGTATAAAAGTTTAAGAGAAACGTCACAATCGGAAGCAAAGTGGCTTTATTATGCCGGGCTAGAGTAAGAGAAAGAGAGAGCAAAATCTTTTGTATCGTATGTATTAAAATATCCTATGTACCAGTGTGTTCTAGCGCTAAATAGTCCTACAAGTTGCCCTTAATAATTTTTCGTTCGTCGGATCGTACGTTCGTTCATCGTTTTCGTTTTTATAAATAGAAAAACTAAGCAGCCCCATCTCATTTGCTCCAACGTTGCTTGTGGGCCATTCAAAACTCTGAAAGTTTTAACTCTACTCTGTCAGCATGTGCGATTTGCAGGCTCCAAATACTTTTATAAACACTGAGCAAGATTAGCGTGTGTGGATTTCGAATCCCATTCGGAACTCCCGGTTTAACCCGATCAAACCTGAGCCCGTCTCTCATCTAGTTATGTGAATATTACGTCAGATATTACGTAAAACATACTAGTGACATGGAATACATTATGCGATTGAGAATGTACCATTTTTTTTACTTTAAAAATAAATAATTGAATTAAGGGGCTACTGCTCGACCTCTATGGTGGCAAACATTAATGTATATATGTACAAAACTAATTTGGGTTTACCTATAACCACCGAGACTCATGGATTTATTCACTCCTTTGTTGGACACGATATGTACTGAATTTGCATGCCAAAACGCTATGCGCCACTATCCTGTTACTTTTCCTAATCTCGCCTAGCATTAATTCAGTCCTTTTTTTACCTAAGCCCTCGTTCTAAAACCGAAATCCAGCCATTCTAGGACTCTGTTGCACTACCGTCGGCACCCCGTTACAGTTATCCCTAAAAGTTCATTGCAGTTCAGACTGTTTTAAGTAAGCCCACGGTATCACTTGAGGCATCTCATTATTTTACTACGTGGTACTGTCAGTTTACATGTAGCAATACGACTACACTGCCCTAGTAATTCTGCTTTCTTGCCGCGATTGTTCAATTATTTCTATTTTTCTAGTGAAGCGCGCACGAATCTTACGTTGATTCAATAATCTGCCGCTTTCCATTCGCTGATAGAATGCTGGAAAAGAATCTCAGATATAATCACTATATTGAGCACGAAGTAGCAGTTTATGCGCAGACAGAACCAGCGGCGCTTGAACGACCTCGGCAACCTGGGGCGCGAGGCGACGATGCACTCGAGGAAGTTCTCTGTGATACGCTAAGGGAAAAAACATCCAAATACCGCTCTCAGTATTCTCGCAAGAAGCTGTATGAGAGCTGCAATAACTTGAATTCATTTCAGAAGACAGCAACCTATTTGGCCAGAATACTAATAGAACGAGAAAGTCAACCTCCCTCGACAAGAATGTGCCAGGACACGCCAAAGGATAAAGCGAGCAAAGGCATGGAGAGATAGCCATGAAAAGCTAGTGGCTTTACTGGTAGAAGCCAAAAAACGCAATTAATAGGACCGAGCATATAGCTGAAAACAACGAAAATAATGGAGAATTCAGAAACAGTACGAAAATTGTCTTTTAGTCACCGAACCTTTGGTAGATCGAGATTTGTCCGACATTCCATACATATATATTCCATACAACATATGAGGCTACGGCAGCAAAAGAAAGAAGCAAGCCGAGCAAGGCATCAAGTCGAGATGGCATTCCGGCGGCAACACTGAAGGTTATACTTATGGAATTTTTTCTCTTAGTGGTTAAACTTGCTACGAAAATCTTCAGAAAGGGAGATTTCTTCAAACAAGTATTATTGATTCCGAGGGAAGGCGGCACTTACAGACGCATGTATCTCCTAGGGATTCTGGTTAACAAAATGGAACCCATCATAAAGAAACGTATACGAGGCCTTACTGGCAAGCATGGTATCATGTAATCTATCCAGTATAGTTTCCGAAAACACCGCTGAGTTTTAGCACACTTCAAGGGTGCTACTGTAGAGGACCATTGTGATATCGCTTGAGAGAAAGACGGTACCGCCTGATCTACTTAGAACTCTCTCCGGGTACCTTCAATGCTCTGACATGTTGAATTTTTCAAGGACTGCGGGAACTAATCGTGGCTTTAACTTAATTCCTCCTGCCAGATGTACTCGCTTGTTACATTTATGATTTTTGAAAGCACGCAGACCGAAACTACGTAAAACAAACAGAAAGCAAAGGTTATCACTGGTTAGAAGAAATAAGTACAAATCTATTCGGCTTCCTTTTAACCGCAGGATAATTAAGATAGTAAATACCAATGGGCACCTGGCGACACGTTCAAATAAGGTAATGAGAGGGGCATAGGCAAACGATGACAATGGCGACTCAGGTGACTGGAGAACTTGCTTGGATGAGGCCAAGTATACATTGAAAAATAAAGGGAGGCTCCTCATGTCGGTCGTCGAATCCATTACCCTATTTGAGGCTCCAAATTGATGTCCATCGACGTCGATGGAGGCAAGAAAAATGGCGCTATTGCGAAAAGCCCGTGGCAGCATATCCCTCCACTCCGTATCGGCCTTAGTCCTAACACGAGCAATAGCTTAAAACCTTAAGTCTACCAACAAATAGCTTAAGGTCGACTAATGACGAAAACTGGCTAACGCACTGAGAGATGCGACCATAGAGATTTGGAAAGCGGAATAGGAGGCAATACCATGCCAGAAACCCGAAGTCGCGGTGACAGACACAATCTCAGTAATCGTCGACCGTACCGATAGACTTGGAAGCAAACTGACATATTTTATGACTCAGTTCTTGAAGGGACACGGGAACCTTCATAACTACGTCCACAGAATAGGTAAAAGAGGTTCGCCGATATGCGTAGACTGTAGCAGTGTTATCGAGCAGAACTGCTCTGCGCCAGCCTTGGTGTGGGGCCTGACTGCTTAACGACAATTCGCAGAACTAATGGGCCTCAGTTTTGTTCGGTACAACAATGGAACAGAGAACAAGAACTGATTAAAGGTGTACTGGTCAAGAAGAAGGCATTAGAGACAAGATGACTGACGAACCAAACAGGGCAAACATCGCTGGACACCGACGGCGCCGCAGGATTTTAAATTATGCAGCCTGATGGACAACAAACCACAACAGTTTACTATAAAGCCGGGTGCTTTGGAAGAGGAGGGGATAAGACTTCCCACGAGACTACTGTTTGCTGGCGAGTTCGAAAATTTTACACGCGGATGGACCGAAAGGTAGCTAATCAATTCACAGATCCACTAGCCATTTCTGCAAGCTTTGGTTTGAAGCAAAATTTGAATCAATTTCGAACCAACGGCCCAGCGTACGGGGTCCGGATCTTAGTGAGCAAGAGTTTCTTGTGCTAGGGCCAAACCGTGAAGTTTGATCTGTATAACACATTAGCGCTTAAACTTACTTCTAAAAAAATATTCCAGAATTGTGCTTTAATAATCCTGTAATCCTAAGGCAGATGTTCCATGACGGTCAAGTCTTAGCTGTATCTTCTATCGTCCCGGTTCCCTTCTATCCCGGTATCGCTGTCCGGCACAACTTCAAAAACTTATCGGAGTAGGATAAGCACAGTACCAGCTATCTGAAAGAGTGAAACAGGGCACTTCGAGTAGAAGAAGGGATTTTGACTATATTCACCGCTTGTTCTACTACTGGAAAATCAAAGCGTGATTTTATTCAGATATTAGGCTGCTTTAAAAGCCACACATATAAACAATGTATGTAAGAATGACAAGGTTTTTGAGGAAGTCTCTTGAAGACAACAGTATATTTGACCCCATGGAGTTTATTATGTCGTTTTTTCCTTGTCGACCAGATGCTTCGAAAATGTTTGATAGAAATCCTCCGTCCTAGGGCACAAAAAACCTTTTGATAATTCTAAAAACTTTTATTTTAAATCTTTACGCAATATGTATATACATGTAACCTACATATGTGTATGTTACATGTATGTACAATATACGATATAGCCCTCTCAAGCAGTTTCTACCCCACTTGTTACAGATTTAAGCCTCCGATTGAAGGAAACCAACATGCGCTATTTCGAATTTCGCCAGCGACGCGTTAATACTGCACAATTTATATGCATAGAGAAAGTCCATTTCATACGAACTATGAAGCGGTAGAACGCGATTTGACCGATTTATATTAGCTAGAAAAAAATACTCGTATAGCTGACATACGAAACGCAGCTCTAAGTGTATCAAAAACAATAACAGAATAGCATCAAGTATAATTTAATGCTAACCTCAATCAAACAATGTCAAGTGCGAGTATTTAGGGTACTCGTTTCCCTAGCTCATTAAAATTGTAGTAGAAAGGTAGTGTCCTATTCAGTTGCATTACCTTCATCGCAGGCTGTACCTGTCAATATAATTCCGGTCAATTTTTGCCGTCCTGTAACACTAATCGTGTTTACGTCCTTTGAAATATATGTGAACAGTCGTTCATTCCTTCCTAGATAAGTCTATGTTTTTCATTGTCATCGCACCCAGATGGAAGCAGTTTTGTGTATTCTTTGCTTCGCTCAGTTGCTCTGTTGAAGATGGAGCCAATATCTCCCTGGCACAGGATCCTTGAAGCCCCCCGTAATCCTCCAGGGGCTCCAAATCGAATTCTCACACGCGAACCATTACACGCAATGAACGTATAAGTTGGAATTTAGTAAGTAACCGTCCGGAACACCTGAGAGAATAGTCGAACGCAAAGCAACTTATGAGACAAAACATTACGGCTGCTTGTGCGTTTGTCCGGAGCTCCGAGTGGCGTCTAAAGACTAACCGTTATGGTAAATCAATTATTACGACATGGTGCTAACAAAGTACGCGAATGCGACAGCTCTGGTAGTAAATTGTTTCGCGGGTTGTGCAAGTCTACCTAACCTGACATTATATAACCGACGACTGCAGTTGATTTGTGAAGGAAAAAAAGTTCGTTGTGTTTAACTCTAATTAAAATCGGTTATACTGCGCTCGAAAGCTCACCCAAAGCGGAGCACTTCAGCTCTTGGCCAAGTTAGATGCAGCGTTGAGTGCTTATGTTGTTACGTAACAGTGTCAAGCTTCTCTCGCATGACGGCAAACAATCCCTTGTACCGCTGCACCGTGTCGGATAGAGGCAGCCTTTGATAAGAATAGCGACGAACAACGTTACGAACGCGCCAGTACGCAAAGGCCATTATTGACAGACATGGCCATCTATTTTTCTTGGAAGAACTTGACGTTGGCAGCGTTCTATAACTGTCACCCGCCTCCTTACTTAAAGCTAAACCTATAAATCGATAAATAAAAAATGATGAAAAAATCCACGAGAAAAGTTAGAGCTGCACCGCTCTCGTGTCTCCAGATCATATTCAGCATACTTTATTTTTAGTATCTGAGACGGTAAAACGACTCCTATTCTTTTTTAATCCACTTTATAAATATATGCAATTTTAAATATGTCCAATGATCAATAACCAATCTCTCTCTTAATTTCAATAGGAGAAAATTAGGCTTATTTATCCGAAAACAAATTGCCCAGAGGATATCGGGCGACAAAATCTATCCTATTTCATGAAGTTGATACCGATTTCGTATATATTGTAGTGTAGAAAAAAGTTGGTCTGGAAATAGCAATAGAGCTGACTGAACGCGTATCTGTAAAAATTAAATCGAATTCCTTTCAACTCTATTCTTTGAAACGGTTTTCTCGAAAGGGCCCACTTGGGCTCTTAGAGCTTCATATGATAGCATACACAGTAATTCAAATGTGAAGTTGGGAACAAATGAATTAGCAGTTAACAATAGTTCGCGCTCGTAGGCTTCGCTGTTCACTGCTATTCTAGAGGAAGTCCTGCAGGCTACGGCCTTTTATCTCTAATAGAGTATAGTTTTTATAGACACTTATTCACTGTCTGCTTAGCCTAGGAAGGTATACGGACATAATTTCATGAAAAGACAGCATTTTTTGGATATCAAACGACGTCTAGTGTAATACGAATTTTCTAGTAGAATCCGAAGGGCGTTTTTGGGCTTCGATAGGCACTTTCCTTTATGATGTAACTTTTTGTTACCTTTACGAAATACGGCTTCTTTAAAGGCTTTAAATTGGATAAGTACGCGCGTGCAGCGCATATACCAAGAGAAAATGTGTATATTTTCTCTTGGTATATATATATATATATACAACTAGAGCATTTTGTGTTACAACTGATGTCACTTCCACTTGTGGGTAAGCATAGAAGTATATATATATATATATATATATATATATATATATCATATAAGTCTATGATTATTCAGGTTTTTCATTGTTTTACAGCTTCGTTTCATTGATTACATTTCCTGTCGAAACATCCGTCTAGTCACTGAGAAATATGTTTTCTGTATTTTTGTTACTTCGTCGTATAGCGTAATATTCTTGTTCTGTACTGCTGCGCTTGAATGAGCGGACACAAGACATAAGAGAGCAGTTCGTTATATTGCATCGTAACGCCGTCGTTTTTTCGTGCGGGCGTCAGCGAACGTTCAACGAGTGTGCCGGGACATTTTTGGATCAGAAAAACAAACTAATTTTAGCAGACGTATATATGTTCTTGTGCAAGTAAGCCTATGAGCAAGTTCGCGTATATGTGTATTTAGATATGGGTCAGTCCACCACCTATTGCATGCACCTTTTTTTTTTTTTTTTTTTATGGCACCGTAGAAGTTCTAGTGGTACTAGCAGAATGTAGCTCCTGACAAAAAGAACAGCTGGTAAATTAGCGGAGGAGCTGCTTTCTCCTGTCGGTCATTGCAGGACATTATCTCGGTGACTGGCAAGGCCCCAAGGGAGGAGTGCGGGCCATGTGGACGGCTATGGCGCGAGACGAAGCTGGATTGCTAGCTACCTACAGCTATCACTGACTGTAATGACAGCAGTAGCAATAGGCAGTAGCACTATCTGTGGTACCAGTGAAGATAACAGTAAAGGTACTTTTCATGCACACTGCAGTGACCTGCAATGCATCATGAACAGGACTTATGTGGCCGGCCTGAAGAAACCCGAATTCATACTCTGGCTAGCCGGTGTATAGTCACGCCTCATAGAAAGGGTCGAAACCTGAACAATCGATTTTTAATTTGTGACAGCATTTTCATTTTCATATACGTGTATGGAAAAATGGCATAGGAAAAAAAAAGTACGAACAGAGACCGGAACTAAATCCTAATCATTTTGAAAGATTTCAACAGAATTTTGAACTGTACGTAAGTGGTATAATGTGTTTGAAGCGCCTTTTAGAGAGCTACCCAATTTGTGTAACTGGAAGAAAAATTAATGAAGTATTTTAAAAATATTGTGGCTTACGGCTATATTTTTTTGTGTTACGTTCAATCAATTATTGTCAGATTCTTTGCATCGTAGAAATACCTCACGACTTTGCTATTAGTAGTCTCGGGGTTGAAAGTCCGCCTGCTTTTTGTTACGTGAGTATCTCTGCGGTTTGTTATAGAAAGCCAGGATTTATACTAGTTTTTGTTATTTTTAGTTTACTGCTTAAATAGCTGAAGGCAGTGGCGTCGATCTATGATTACTCTTTACGTCCACCATGTATTTCGTGTATCCAAAAGTTTCCTACTTTTCCTGACTTGTATAAGAGCTGAGCCAGCCTCGCCCAATGCTATCAATATATTGCCGACTCAGCTCGTCAGGGATGAGTCAGGAACCAGGAGACAGGAGCATTAACAAAAAGAATCGAGCGTGCAGTTATTTCCTAAGCAGCTACTAGCCCTATAAAAATGTACCGAAGTGTTTAGATCAACCGTGAACACATTTACGACATGTTTTTACCCTTTGTTTCAGAGGCATACATATATGTGTTAAGATTTAATTTCAATTGCTGCACTACAGGTTGAAAATAAATTAAATTTGGGTCGATGGCTATCTGGTCTTGTAAAGACATTTTGATACTGGATCGACGCACGTACAATCTATACTGCTATCTTTTATGTGACCGCTAAACAGCAAGTACAAGCCCTGCTTCGTGAATTCCAGAAAAGGTTTCAGATACATTGCAGCTACATAAATTTCTCTCTCTCTCTCTCTCTCGCTCTCATTTTAAGGTCAGAGGACTGCCACTGCGAGTGGTGCTTGTGTATGCAAAGCGCGCAGTATAGAGCACTGGAGCTCACCGTGTAAACCTTTTTCTCTGGCTTAATTTGTAACCCTTCCGCAAACGTGCTTATAATCCGTCTTATCCGCAATCAATTGCACTCTAAAAGGATTGTCTACAAACAATCTATGGTAGCCTGTCGACGACTTGGGTATATTGTAATATGTTTTCTCCGTTCTGATTCATAATGTTCTAAAATGCTGTCAGCAAATTCTACTTGAAGAGATCTATTTTGAGTCTGCTATGAGAACTAGGTGGAAATACACGATCGGAGGACGAGCGCATAAGTGTTGAGTTTGCTTTCGGCCTCCGACAGAAAACGCTAGGGCTTACACTGCTCTTATTTCACTACTATAGAGCTATTAGTATTTAAATGCTTTAATAAAAAGATTAAAAAAGCCATTGTATATCTAATAGACGCTGCTAATAATGGCACGAAAGTACAACCTGGCACTGCGTAGCATTTTACCCTGCGAACGAGTGTGTGTTAGTAAGTACTCAATGTGCATATGTCATGGTTCACCAATAAACATTATATGAATTGTTCCCATATGTGAGTGGAATTGCTTAATAGGGATAGCCACCTGCAACGGAACGGGCTCTGGCTGTTATCGATATGTGGCAAATTATAAATTAGCGGGATTCAATAATCGCACGTGGTACCTTTTTAAAGAAGACAATTAACGAAATCTCGTTCATCAAATTCAAGATGACGTTCGTTCTTCAGCAATTTTTAAATCAACGGCATAGTGGACTATTACATGAGATATTCAACCTGACTCAATTAAATACTTATGTTTCCTAAGAAAAATTCTTGACTTCCATTTTCAGGCTGGTATCTCAGGCAAAACTGGCACAGTTTTAGCTTCTGTAACTTTTACGCGTACGTGTATTTTTGGCAATCCGCAGACCTCCTTCCACTTACGCGGATTATGGATGCGTTTACCTGTCGTAGCAACAGATACTCTAATATCACCTTAATCTAATATTAATCTTAGCTTTTAGGCAGCGTAGCGGAGCAGACCAAACAACTGACGTATCTTTTCGGAGCAGAATTTGCATCTGATAGTCATTTTGTCTTTATAGTACGCTTTTTCATTCTATCACTAAAAAGTCATAGGCTTCAAGGCAAATATTTCTAAGGTAAGCGAAATATATTCGGTAAACGTGAGCGTTGTTCTCGGGTAAAAACGTACTGCTTCTAAGGAAGAAGGTGGCATAACATGATGTCTCGTTTTTGTGTGCCGTGAAAAAAATAGTCGGTAATTGATTACCGAAAAATGCTCCAAGGTATTTCACATGCAACCTAAGTAATAAAAAAAAAAAAAAAAAAAAAAAAAAAGGAAAAAAGAACAGGATACGGCGATGTCGAGAGCAATATTTGTTCTATTTTCTATTCTGTTGTATTTTCCTAACAGAACGAATTGTTAGCTTGTTATCAGTAAAGCGCATTTACAAGTTTTGGGTAAACTTTGTAGAAAGTTACAATGTTAATGGGTTTCGAGGTCGCTAAGTTCCCAGAGTTTACGCTTGGAGAGAGTTTTTTGTAACAGTATTGGCACATCTATTCAATGGAAGAATCGTTCATTTACATTCGGAAGCGGGAATTACGATCGTTATGGCTAGCGCTTTTGTAATGCTGATCCAATGTCGGTATACCTGCGGTGCGATAAATCTATCTACAACTGACCTCAGACCTGTGCATTATTAGCGACGCAAGCCAATAACCGGCTATTTTGCAAATATTTGCTGATTAATGACCCAGCCTAACCCTTTTTTTCCAAGTTGGGAGGATTGAGTTCATACAAATAGTAGCCATATATTAGACAAATGAACGGATGAGCATACGGAAGAAAATAAGCGTCTGTCGTCAAAAAGGCCATATTCTACATGTTTGATGTATGTATACATGCATGTATTTAGGCAATTCCCATCACATTTGGGTATGCGTACGTATGCTTCACCCCGCACTACCGGAGCGAATTGAAATAGTTTTAAGTTAATTGATAGACAAACAACACTCACATGCAATGGCGTCATTCGTCAAGGTCCTAATTTAATCGTTGGTTATTAAGGTTTGCAGGTAGACGATCTTAATGAAGGCAACAAGCTTTGCTTAGCGCAATACGAAAAGTGTGGAGGCTCGATGCGCAAGGTCAACTTAGCGCAGGGTATCTCATGAGTGCGGAAGAATATGCAAAATACGAGAGCTGATCAGAATCCTATGCGCGTTGAATTGTCTTGGGAATTATTCTTTAAATTTTTTTTAACTGCTTTTTAATTAGCCGTCTAAAAATACTGATGATATTATTTGCTAGGGTCTTGATGCTGCTTTGCTAGTAGTGTAAGAACAAAATTGCAATGCGTGTATAAGTTAACGATAAGGAAACCGGCTTCACGTTTCTAAGGGGCTAAGAAGTGTCCTTGCCACCTTGTCAGCTGTGTCAAGGATTCAATGTTTTTGATTTTATTTTAACAATTGGGTTTAGTAATTTTAATTTTTATTTATCAAGATTTAGATTTCTCTAATCATTCCATCAGGAGCTCTATCTGGCACTCTGATAATCTTTCCCACCTGACACCAAGTTTTCCGTCTCCCACTCATTTAACAAAATGGGCTAAAAGAACTTACTTAAGTTACTTCTGGCCACCAGTCTAGACAAATTCACCACTAATTTTTATGCAGAGATCGTAAAATTTTCGCACCGTAGTAGACTAGTCCACCGCCAGAATCGCAATTTGCAATGGGGAGTCGCAATGTTACTTTATCATGCGCTACGATTTGCTAAGGTGCATTTTGCAGTTAGGACTCAACGAGGAGAGTGTGGTTCTTTATGCATGTAAAGAGGCCTCGTCGCCATAGAACGGCCACTGTCCCTTGATACGATTTCCGGCTACATAATTGTCTCGATTAATCCGTCCCTGAGTAAATCTCTATGAGTTACTGTCTCTTCTCCGTAACTGTGCTTTCCAGTCGACTTCGTAATTCTGACAAACTAAGTCTAATCAGCGTAATATAACTCTTATAAAGTGCTCGCCGGGTAGTCGTAGGCGAACGTCGATCAAGATAAACGCTCAAAATGTTTTAGATATATACAAAACTACGTCAGACTATTCCAGCTCTTAATTTGTTCACGAAAAACATACTGAATTTCAATAATGATTCAATGTTGCTAAGTATAGTTTCCTATTTGATGAGTATTGCCTTATGAAAACATTGAATAACCTGGCTGAAATTAGCTGGTTCAATGTAGTGTATCACAAAATCTACCCTAAACCAGAACAAATGGTCATTTTAAAATTTCTCTCTTACTGAACAGATGCTATGAAATTAACGGCTTAGTGCTCCGGCAGAAGATGTTCGATGAAATTGACTTTTTTTCTCAGATGGTGCTTCCTTGGTTGGATGGAGCCTTTGTTTTACTCAAATGAAAAGACGGCAAATTCTGAGTGAGATTGCTCTCAAGTACTAATACCCATGCATAAACTAATTTAAAAATAGTCATACTCTTATGTGGGCAATCGAACTTGAAATTTAGATTCTCCGTTGAACAAATTATGCATGTTGTTCAAGGACAAGATTCTTTGTAACCGGATGCAGAAGACAGACCTATGATTTGAAATCAGCATTCTAGCGGCCGCAGACGCTGAACTACTACCTCTGCTAGGGTTATTTGGGCCGATCGGCATAAGGTCTCAGGATAAAAACTCTTAAAATAGAGCATGAGTCTGCACCTAAACAGCACATAAGCTCTAGTAAAACAGTAAAGAAAATACAAATCGTGGGATCCAGTGTGTGCCATTTATCATAATATTCTATAAGCGATTTATGATTGTTAGTTGATTTTTATGTTACTTGCACCTAATAATGGAAGCTGTCTTTGCAGAATCATCAATTTCGGGTGAAACTCATACTTGATAGCAGAAATAGATAGAAAAACGCATTTTTTAAATACGTTTTACGTCCAGTATCGCCATTAACGAAGCCCACAATGTCTATGTTCCGGTGCGAACCTGGGCGGTTTAACCTAGTCATGTGATAGACATGCCTATCAACGTACTCATTCGCGCTGTTTAAATCTATCACTGTCGCCACGGGAATCTTGGTCAAATTTTAGTCCGCACAAAATGCTAACGGCTCAATATTATTCGACGCTTCCGTCGTTTACCCTCAACACTCTTGCCCTGGGTTGTTTTGTTAACGCTACCTCAACCTTTAATGGCGTCAGTAGCTCCAAGCAGTTGGTCAGCAGGCCCGCGTATTTCCATAGCATATCTCAGCAACATAAAATCTTCGCTCTTGAACCTCTCATCGAGGGCAACGCTGACGACGACGACCATCACGTCCATTCATTGACTGCATTTTTGGGCTCTGACGGCAGCACAGAGTGGCAACCGAGAGATAATCAAACAGAGTGACACTTCTCCGCCCGCTTCGGCTTCCGCCAACGTCAGGGCGGCGAACAGCTAACGACTGAAAAAGCGGACTCCTTCGCCTGTTGTCTAAGTAGATGGCTGGTCGTGACAACGATGCGGATACGATGTGTGAGTTGTTTGATCTTATTGTTAGATCGGCATAGTTGTCGAGTCGTTTATGTATTGCCATTGGCAAAATGGACAAATCGAAAGTGACTTATGTTTGAGTCTGCCCTAGTTCCTTTCCTCTTAGCACTAGTTCCCTTCGTCTTCTTCGCCCTTTTCCCTGCGGCATTCAACCACATCCACAATGAACACTTTCGACGAGCACGAAACAGGCGTGCAACATACATAACTTATTTACTTACACAGTTAAGGCTCAGCCGCATAGAAAACGCGCATTGGAAATGAACGGTTGTCCTGTGCGGCGTGTGCTAAATAGGTTCAAAGAGAACAATGACCTGAATGAGGTTGAAAGGCGACAGAAGAATACCGAGAAAAAAAATGAGAAAATGCTTGAGGGGCTTGTCTAAGCGATTCGAAATAGGGTTCAAGGGTTCAGCGAAGGATTTGTTTCAGTATCTCTGTTGGTAGCCAAAACGTCTTCCTCTCTCAAAGTACGCTCACGGTACTGCAGTGCAATGGTTAGTTGGGAAAGACAAGAGTTTAAAGGAACCCTATACCGCTTTAAAAATAAGCTTGATTAGAATAATAAGTTCTATTGTTATGAGGAAATTTAAAAGTTAATCTCTTACATCTACCTATAGCAATCAATATAAATAATCAAATGCCACATAAAATATTGCATAATGGTTGAAGATTCAAAAGAGATAATATACAAAACCGGAACGTACACATAAAAAAAATTATCACGATTAAAGTAGGATTGAATTGTGCGCCAGAGCGAACAACGAAGATGGTCAACTATGTCAACCTAGAATAGGCATAAACTACTGTTTATGCCTATTCTAGGTCTGCACTATAACGACATCGTTCTGTGAGATCTTTTCTAACAAAACGCAGGCAAAAGTGTTCTTCGATAACGTAGAATATCTGTGCTAGAATAAAAGTTTGGCTTTTTAATCTTTTCAAGGTTTTCCCCTTTCTAGGGCCGAAAAATACTAACATTTAAAATAATACGAAATATTTAAATTGTACATGTCCTTGACGTTGCATCCCCTTTTCTACAGTTTTACCACTGCTTTTTTTGAGCTTAATTAGAACATGTTATCATTATTTGCCGTTCTTTGAGCTACAATGAAATATATAATTTCTATACGTTTAATATTTATAAAACATTTTAGAAAACGGCAAAAGCGAGCTAGACTCGTAAATAAATCAATCTAGGTAGTACTTGAATGTGTGCGATATTCTTACTTGTAGACCGGCCCAGCGGTCAAAGATACCTATCTGTTTCCGTTTTCGAGTAATTAGATTTTTACTCGTGTGGCTTGTTCACGTCTGCCGAGCGTGTAGGTAATATTTTCAGCCTGCACTTTTATGTTTTATAGTTGGTCACTTGATAGACCGGTTCGGATTGCGCTCTTCGATTTCATGCTGGCCTAGCCCTGAAACGTTTTGCTGTTACACAATCACAATTATTTTGCCCCGCAGTAATATCGTTATTATTGTTAACTAGATAAACACGGATTGTTTCATGTTGTCGAGAAATAGAACACTCGATGTGGGGTAGCAAATTGCGATAGTAGGTGTTAGCTACCCAGATTAAGTGATTCGTCCTAGTGGAATTTAATTCGAGTTGAATTTTTGTAGTGTACGTGGGGGCAGCGAGGTAACCCTGAAGACTATGCAACAAGTGGAGTAGTTAAGCGGTAGCCGTGTCTGGGTGTGAACAAATTAGAAATACATGCTAATCGGGATGCTATAAACGGTGGGGTTCGTTACGTGTATCATCGTTTGGCGGCCTGATACAGAACCGTAGTTGTTCTACTTTTTTCAGAGCTCTCCTATGGCTCCAACAGAGTAACGAATAAGAATGCTCCGGTCTGTTTCGTCCGACCTTAGTAACAAAAGTAGCTTTGAGAAAATGTATGTATTAGCTCAGTGTTGATGGATCTGTGTCGGAGCTCGTTGACTTCGGCTCACTGGCCTAAATCAAAGGAGCCTAGACCTCAATCTCTCAAATTCGACGCCAAAAAATGCATAGACGCATAAAGGAAAGCCTGTTTACGTGCATTAAGAAAATATCTCGTCTGTCTGTTAGATATTAAGATAGATACATTATATTTTATAAAAATTGACATGCGCGGTAGATTTAAAGAATATTGAATATTTACGTCTGAATGATGAAGCAAACCTTTGCTGCGAAACGAATTAGCATAACATGATCCATCTGACACGCGAGCCCTCATGCAGAACCTACTTTGCAGAACGCTAATTAAAATGCACATATATATGTAATTTTTTTCTACAGAGTCTCTGATGTAGGATGTAGAACATTAAGTGTTCTACAAGTTTGCATTTACTCCCATAGGGTAGCTATATAACTTCAATGACTTTTAGCTTTGCAATCAAGATGACCGATACGACAATATTAGAAGGGTTTAATAGCCATTGTGGGAATTACATGAATTTTTAGGGATTAACACGTTCACAGATACACGTTAGCATTATCTGTCTCGTCTGTTCTAAGTGATTTTAGCGGATCTTGTTCCAGCTACAAAACAACGGTCTTTTGTTAAAAGTCGATATGTAGCTGAATTATTGATATGTATTAGAGATAACAATGTACATGAATCACGTAAGTAAATGAGCGTTTCGAGATTTGTTATAGATAATTTTTTCTGCGAAGTAACCAGACATCAATGTTCGACGTGGCATTGTATGAGTCCTTTAATAGGTCGAGCTTTGTTAACCAGTAGAGTATGAGTAGACACGGTCATATATTTACGCTTCTGACGTATTCAATGGGGCAAAATCAGCCACCCTTAACGGATCCTATGCATTATTTATGTTCCTACCAGCTGGATCGTCATTCAACAGATTAGATTCAATAGATTGAACGCTATTTTAAATAGCGCTTTTACTATCACAATGAGCTAGAATGTAGCTCGAACTCGAACGTTAATAACATGACCTACAACGTAGCATCCAGTACACAGGTTATCTAATAGGATTTGCAAGTGATTAATTTTCTTTTTTACAGTGAGTCTATAGAATACAGGGTCAATAGTTCATAACGTATTCTGTCTAAGATTAATTATAAACCTGTTAAGGCAGCTTTTCCTACCGCACCTCAGTTCGCTGATCGAGATAATTTTTTTCTACCTTTTACGTCCCGATCCGCGCCACCATTCCCCTAGATGGCTATCAGCTCGAAATCAAAATTGTTATACAGACATCTTACTCACTTGTGAAAGCTTCTGTGCGGCACCTAGTAAATGAGAAAATAGACTGATTGCCCCTACTCTGTAACTAATTCAGTACATCACTGTATTACAACTATACACGAGTAGATATTATGCAAATGGCATTGATATATTGGCCCCCCATTAATCCTAAATGGGTAGACGTATTCATTAGCTTTCCATACATCACTCGATAGGCCATAACGACAACGATAGTCCGTTCACTTACGTGCGCACTAGCCATCTGCGAAGCCTTCTCCTTCTATCCTACGGCGTTCTTTTCGCTCTCCCCAATTATAGACTCCTCCGACAATGCTCGACGACATTAAACTTTTCCGTTCCTCCCCTCAACCTTTGCCCTACACAGGTCTCTTACCACCACTAGAGTCGTTGCCTCAGTTGCCATTGGCACTGCTATCAATTTCTTGCCGCTTTTCTGCTGTTCTTTTTATTAGCTCCATATAGCCATCATAGGATAAGACGCCTTTGCTTCGTCCGTGCTCGCCCGCCGTTTTTCTAAGTTCTCGCGGCGCCTAGTTAACTGACCGGCTGACTTAGTAATTAGCTTGCAGTGCCTGTTGTTGTAGAAAAGCGGCTATGCATTATGTCGGCCATAATAAGCTAAGACGTAAAAAATCCGTGAATCTTCTGACGTTCTCCGGAACCGTCGCTCGACTTCAATGGGTTCGCCATTGGCTAAATGGTCGCCGCTCCCGCCCGTCGAATCCTTCTACGAAAAATGCTAGCGTTTATACTTCTCCGTTTAAAAGCTACTCACCATTGCTTCGTTAGTTCGTCGACCTACGCGCGCTTCGCTATGGATCACTAAATCTTACGCCTTTTCGAACGAAAAAGGCAAAAATAACTATGATGATTACGAAACGACTGACTGTAGTGGTCGCTTAGTCCGTCGATCGGGGGCCGGCCAGAGATCTATAATCATATCGGCAGCGGCAACTCACCGCGCTGTGTGGCATTAATTTCGCCTAAAGAAGAATCTAACGGCAGAAGTAAAGGACGGCGAGGAAAACGCAGTGACTGGAATTAATAAAAAAGCGACGATGATGGGCACGGCAGCGAACGTATTCGACCTGAAAAATATACTCGGTTCGTTATCTTCGTTGTAGGAACAATCAGTTTGACTACGGTGAAGAGAAGCGTACCCGTAGCGGATAACACGTTGGTTCTACGCGTCTAAAAATGATAGAGGTGAATCTCTAGGATATTTTTTCGAATCTGGGCGCCCCCGCCTCTAACATTTCATAGACGTTTCAGCGGCAGTAACCATCTTATAATAGGAAGTATCTATCAGCAGATTTTGGCATCGAGCGGAAAATTTGCGAGGGCAGCGACGGCATTGGCTGCAGTCCAACAATGGAGTGGAAACTACCTAAAAAACTAGAGCTTTTCCTGTCAACTAGAAACGCCAGGCCAGACTGCCGTAATCGAATACATTGGGTTTATCATCAACCTAGCTTCAAGAATGAGACGTTCCACTTCTTATCAGCCTCCTTTGGCGCGTTCAGTCATTTCGTCGCTTGGCGATCCTGTTTCTCGGGGGGGGGGGGGGACGCCAACGTTTCTTCTTGCTGTGAAGAACCCCTTTGTTTCTCTTAATCAGCATCACGCGACCGCCACCCAATGATAGAGAAGCATAAACCGCATCGCCGATACCCCAATGATTTCCTTGTGATACTATAGGGTCCTGCCGATGGTCTCCTGAAATTTTCTTTTTTCCCCATCAACCAATATAGCAGCCCTATACGTAAGATAGACGGGAGAAGTAGGCAACGACGTAGAGAGGATAAGGCAGTCGGAGGGACGAGTGAAAGGGAGAAGAGTGACCAAGCACGTTTGGTGCGAGGCCCGACCATGAGAAGGGCCTCCACCTCCGAGTACAGCCAGAAGGATAGAAGAGATATAAATAATCAATAAAGAGAAAAAACAACAGAAAAGGTAATGTGTAAGGAATGAACCTAGCTACGATACCTGAAGGCAAAAGGATAGAAAAGGCGGTGGGGGAGAGCTATGAAAGGCAAAGAGGAGGCAGCGTAAAGGTGGCTTTCTTATATGCGACGGGCGGGAGTTTATCGCTTAGAATCTCGCTGAGCATAATCCTAAGTGTAAATAGAACAACGATATACACATAGAGAGGCACAGAATGAGAATGGTAACAACCACTACAACAACGACAAAAGACTCACAAAGGCAGTTAAATTTTGTCGCTCGAGAGTGATAGAAAGAAAGGGGACAAAAGAAACTATATGTGGAATGGTTTTGACGATAAATGCGTGAGAGCCCTGTTCAAATACACATAGGCACCTCTACTATCTGACGTAAATAAACGAGAGTTCTAGAAGGAATTAACCGGCTATAAAGGCAAGCCTTTAAATATATCGAAGATAGTTGAGACTTATTTAATGCATTGTTTTCTTCGAGAAATAATGTTTGGTTTATTTAGCATCCGGATGCACGATATCCAACATGATTATGTATTTCTAGCTAGGCCCACTATGCATCCGCACGTAACATTCCCTTGGAGAAGAAAAATATTAGCCTGTTACACGTGCATTTTATAAATAGATCCACATATCACAGCAACCTGAGCGTAAGTTGTTTATATATAGCCAGTCAAACCAATAAGAGGTAATAACTGCCGGTAACACACCTGTGTTATTTCAACTGCGTAGTTCGCATTTTAGTCGACCTGTGGATTATTATAATAATTTATATCAGTTTATATGTGAAGATTTTAGAGAAAAAAAAAGAGTAGAACGAAGAAAAGGGAAAGCTCGTGGAAAAATTGAGCTTACCAGTCATTCTCGGCGAACTAATTTAGTGTTAGATAGCACCAGTATTGAAAAGTGCATTTGTTTGTTTAAAACATATCTACGGATGGAAAACGGACGAAAATATTTAACAGCCGTGATAGAATTTTAATATTATATCAAGAAGAATTGTAAGATTGTTATTATCAACGTCTGCGGTAGTTGCTAAAGCAGAGTATACATTAAACCTACGAATACGCTGAATCAGCCCGATGCCACATCACGATTATCACAAAAACGTATTAGTATATAACATAGTATGAATATGTTTTTGTTGAGAAGCTGCCTCCAGGTTCGACCAATTCGCTCGTTTGTTTCAGCTGTAGATGGGTGTGAGTAAAATATTATTGTATATTAGGATTGCCTGAACTATTTTAATGTCATGTAAATGTTAGAAATACGAAAAAAAAACGTTAGCACACACTATACAGATTTCAATCTTCCTGCTGGAAATCTATCTGTGACTGACTTTTTCCTAAAATATATCGCTTCCTATCACATTTATTACAGTGGATTGTCACCTGCTTACAACTCGCTTTTACCGACTGCAGCTTATGAGTTCAACCTGCTTCGTCGTCCGTTCTCTCTCCAGAAGAGTAAAATAAACTTTCCTTATCTGCAGTCAGACGCGCTAGACCCCGCTCGGGGTACAGAGGGGTTGTAACCGTCACTCATGCCTTGTGCAGCTCACTCCTAGCTAGGCTTTGTTTGGCATTCCGCGCACGTCGTCATACATATATCACCCGCTGTGCTACTTCTGTCGGACCGACCCAGTTCTGTAGCAAGTAGCACTGACCTGCTTTCGCCCGCATTTGGGCAAATATTATTAACCACAAGAAAAACCGGCCTCAGGCTCATGTTGTTAATCGTGTATTGGTCCCACTTTACCTCGTCTCCAAACTCAATTTAGCAGAAGAAATCGTCGTAGGTACATCGGTATAGACACTATGAAAGGTGTATCACTCTTCAAATCGACCGACCTTCGCAGAGCTACGATATCTTTATCTTTGACTTCCTGTTTATTTTTCGTAGCCTAAGTGACACGAGCCCTCTACCCCTAACAGGCCGTAAAGTACATCTCTGCTAAATTGTTCGAAGGTAGGTAACTGGATGTTGAACCGAGTGATTTACTTAAAATAAGTTGAACCGATAACAAGGTTTTAATTGTGAAGAAACATATGTATATAGGAGGTGTTTTGAATGGCCAAAACTTATGCATGAGCTATTGGCAGTACGAATTCGCGGATACCATTTGTACTATTGAATTATGGAAAGTTTATCCGGAAGTGGTTAGTGGACGGGGTTCCAAGCTGAAACCGTAATGTACTGTTAGGACAATGATATGAAGCGTTCTCATAGCGACACCTAAGAGAAAAGCTCATTCGAGATCGGGTGATTAAAAAAAGTATTTCTTTTCTCGAACCAAAACTGCAAGACAGGAAAACTCACTTGGGAAAGTGGGCTTATACTTGGGTATCGTAAGGTGAGAATTTTGCACAGCTAGAATTTATTGTTTTCAACCTAGATACATAGAACTCATTTCCAGATGCTGCTTCTATTGAACGCCAGTATTCTCAAATCTGAAACCAAATTTCAATTAATTATAGATTTACACAAACGTTGAACTTTTTCGGCAATATATCATACCGTACTAATGATAATATTTTGCGATCGAAAGCTAGATACGCCTCACAATCCTCGCAGCATCTATTCTCGTACTATAAAACCTTCTGCAGTATTTTTACTCGTGTACAAAGACTATTGATATTAATCCAAATTGGCATTCGGTAATACCGACCACTAAGGTCACACTCGTCCTCCAAAAAAGTTATTTTACCTTAACAAAGCAAATTTCTCAAACGTATAACCGTGAAAGTTATCAATAGTCAGTGAATAGCACCCAGTAGGCACCCGATAGCTAACGGCTATCGGTCCTACTGGGTGCTATTCATGACTATCGGTACCTATTTAGTCACTAGGCTAGGGGTAGCCCACAGCACCGTGACGCTGACTGCGTATCCATTTGAGATGGAAACGAGTGATAGCCGCGAAATAAACATACATTAACTCACGCCCCTTTACGCACAGAATGGATAGGGTTTTCTATGACTAGGGGATGCTAGGGCAAACATATCGACAATCAAGGGAGAAGGTCGATGACTAGCAGTCAACTAACGCATTTTAACCAAGGCCCAATAATAATACTAAGCAGACAACAGCCACGCGAAAATTTGTGATTGATATCTAATCTTTTTTGATCTGGGCCTGAAACTCACAGAATATTCTACCGTCCTAGCAGTCAATAGGGGGTGATATATGCACATGGCAGTTAAACACTATTAGTATAATATAGTATTACTAACTAGGTACACCGCAAGGCAGACTGAAAATTATATACTTCACATCACATCATTATCCACAAATAATTACATCCTTATTACTACCATTACCATAGAAATTATATAACTCAAAGATTACTCAAATAGATCGTGGCTCCAGGCATTTGACGCATCTTTATTTTTCAACTAAGGCAAACACGCGCCTACAGAATAGAGGTTAATATATCGAATATTTAATAGTATCGCGTGTACCGCAAAACTGGCAGTACATTAGAAGTTCTGCTATCAATAGAAGTGGAATATAGTACTATGTTCTCTGGTGGCTTTCCCGTCGGCCCTCCACTGTCGTATGCCCTGCTTCATCGCGTAAGCCTTTTAAGTTTTGCCCCTCTTGTCGATTCAAACCTGACCTGCATTACTGGCTTGCTGGTTAGCTATTATTTGGCCTTCGGCATAGCCCGTGGTCACTATTGAAACTACTGAAATGAATAGACTCGCGCCAAGCACTGCGATGAATGAACGGCTGTCTATTCGATTCGATGGGGGCTTCAGCAATAGGGTTGCTGCTACAAGACCACCAGTAGCAGTAGCAGCAGCTGTAGCGGCCTGAAAAAGGAAGCGAGACCGTAATGATCAACTATGCTTGTATCCGGATCATATATTCGTTGGTCTATAAAAATAGCTTTGCATATAAGTAGCATAGCACAACAGTTCCAGTTGTAACATTGTACTTGATGGCTAGCCTATGTTTAGGCTACGTATAATCAACGCCTTGTTAAAACGACGGACAAAACCCCTAACCCGAGCGACAGTTAAAGTTAGGGGACGTCGACGAATGAACGGCCCAAAACGCGCTCTGCAAGCTTGCATTTACTATATCGAGTCCATCAAATGCAGGAATTTTCACATATGTGCGGCCAATCATGTGCTCGTGGCGTCGAGTGTTAAAATGCCGGTGACATTTGATGGCTGTAGAAATATACATATATATGGTATAGGGGTATTACGACATTTAAGTCTTGTAATAGGATATGTACGAGCCTTTCGATAACTAAGTAATTGATTTCTCTAACTATATATCGCTGTATCTAAGCATAGCTATGCTAACGATAGTTTGATCTACTTGCCATAAAATCTGTAGAACTTGGAAAAGCGTATGCTTTTTTCGAATACAACTTTGCGTGAATTTTCTTTTCTTTTTTTCCTATATAGTATATGAAAATACTGATACATGAAAATAATGATGGATAAGAAACGTTTTTGCACGACTTCCAGGACCGCATTCTATCCTAATGAAGTAGATTAGAGAGATAAAGAGAGAAAAATAAAAACACAAGTAGGTACCGTCGAGGTACGCAGTTTCTGACGATAAGGAAAGTGTGCGGTTCTTCGCTTTCTCTTCTTAAAATTATTAAAAAATCCAATGAGGTATTAATGATACTCAGTATGGGTGTTGTGATTTAAATTATTAACAAAATAATAGCAGTTAAAATATCGCAAGCGTTTGAAGAACAATAAATAAGCAGTCAAAAAGTTGGTTCTCCGAGATGTTTAAATTGAGGTATAATGATATTGTAATGTTTTGGATTAAATTTGGATTTTGCTTTTTTGTTCACGCCAATTTTTCCTGAAGTAGCGTTTTTTTTTTTTTTTTTTCAGAAATATAGGCATTGCGTAAATCGCTCGCTTTTTCGCTGAAATCAACAACTACCAGAGTATCCCTATTGCGTAGTTGAATGAAGAGAAAAAGGTTTTATTAAACAAAGACAAATGTCCCACATGTGTTTACATAGGGCTACATTTTACTCCTTTTTAATATCTATATCCTTCCAAGCTAAGCTTCACAATTCATTTAACAGACGTAAGACCCCTACGGTATAACAGAAAGAGTATCTCTTGGAACAGTTTCGCCAATTCCAGTCACGAGAATGTGAGCCTACAATCTCGTCTTCTATGGCCTAAGCAGACCATTAGGCTCATCCATGAACTATTGAGTGTAGTAGTGCAACTACATGACACACAGACTACATGCCCGTGAGGCGAGAATGGCAATAGTTTTGCCGTTCATTATCTAATAGCCTACATATTGCGAATGTAAACCTATGCAGTGTGCTAGCATACGATCCACTATGTAAGTACACAAAATATTCTACGATGACGAATAAGCTAAGTAATCTGTTTTTTTTCAGTCATATAGTTCAGTCCTGGATAACTGACGGCTTTCTAATCCATTGAAAAAAAAAATATATATATATATATATATATCTCCATTTTATTATTCTTAGCAGTCTAGTAGTCACTGAAACAGTCCTCAGTCTAGTCAAAATTGCATAATCCTATATCACTTTTCCCATTTTCCATATATCTTAATCGATTAATTGAGTTAAGGCGATTTTTTATCTAGAACTATAGTCCTAACTTTAGCTATAACTTTTAGCGACAAATGCGAACAAAAAGATAGAGTAAATGAACCAGTATATATCAACAAAAAGCTAGATGTAGTATATAATACAGAAGGAGGAACGCATATTCGATAACAGATAGAACAAAACTATGTTATGCTTTTGTACGTTCCGGCATATTTTT
This sequence comes from Varroa destructor, assembly GCF_002443255.2. Lineage (NCBI taxonomy): Eukaryota > Metazoa > Arthropoda > Arachnida > Mesostigmata > Varroidae > Varroa > Varroa destructor. Next base: position 11,910,620 of record NW_019211454.1, on the reverse strand, counting down.
CCTGGCAGGCTACAGTTATTGAAGGCTACTGTCTGCTCTGCGTTCTGTGTGTATCGTTTCGGTCCTCGTAAACGCCGTTTGCTTCCGGCCCATTCCCGCTGGGTCACTCAGCTACACAGCAGCAACAAGAACTAAGGTATAACCTAGGGCTAAGGCCTAGCGGCAGACTTTGCGGCAAGCTGCACTGGGTGTTAAGTCAAGACGATGTTCATTTACGAAACACAATATATGGGCTCGCTCCGCTCTCTCGAATCACTGGAGCGAAGCACCAGCAGCCGGCGGCAAGAAAAAAACCACCTAACGCAACGACGGATTGTTCAGAGGCGTCAATAAGAACGTTTCCGCCAAAGCTAAACGCTGTCGGAACCGACCTCGTCAGGACCCTGTCAAACCTCTCCAAGACATCGTGATAACGCAGACCAAGCAGCCGGTGACTGTCGTTGTCGCTCCATGTCGAAGATGCGGAAGCGGAGCATAAAATTACCGCAAGGGAGGGGGTGGGGTGGGGTGGGGTGGGGGTGGGGATGGGGGGATAATCATGGGCAACCCATAGAGCGAATAGTACCAGAGTTTGAACGAGGAAGTGAAAAATGAAAACAAACAAGCAGCGATTTCTCCGTCCTTTGTTGGTATTGTCGCCGTTGTTATTTGTGACATTGTCATGCCTCATTTATTCTATTTTGTAGCGATCTTTTGCTTCCTCTGCAGCTCGCTATGTATGCGACCATCCTGGACAAAATCACTCACGCTGTCCAACTTTTATTTTTATGGTACTGATATGTGTTCATGGCACTTACTGGGACTATGCGAAGGTGGTGAATGATGATATAGAACTTCTACTCATTCCTAATAGTAGTTCATAATATATGACAATAGAAACGCGAAGTTGATAGACGTACGTAAAAGCTTTACCGGATGCCTAGTGCGCATACAATTGTCCAGACTGCCTATCTTCTAAGGGCGTACCTACGCATCTTCTTCCATTAGTAATATTGTAGATCTTACTGATTTACAAGAGCCTACAAGACCATATAAGAAGATCGTGCTTCCTCTCGTTTAAATATATTAGTTTAATTATTTTGCTTGAATTATTTCTAGTTAATGGTAGCAAAAATGGCAACATCAAAGTTTTCGGTTTCTTGTTTGCTCATTCTATCCGGAAAGAAATGAAATACCATCATCCGTAAGGTGCACATATGTGACCCATTACATGATAAGATATTAGTATTACAGAAGCTACGGCGTTCTGAAGGAAGGTTTCCGACTCATGAAACACACAATTCAAAACAACTCGTACAACTGAGATAAGCTAATAGACTCCATCTGACGACATAAACACACACACACACATTTTAGCTCTTTTTTTTAGTTACTGTGATTGCGTAAAGACTTCTTCACTGCCCTTTCTGGCTCGAACAGCCCAAACCTTTACCGAGTTGCGGAATCACCACCAGGCATTGAACACTGAGAAATGAAAAGATACGAATCCACAAATGTTGACATAGCATTGGTAAAGTAAGTAGAACCTTTCCTAAGCCATGTTATTGGGTAACGTAATCTCCAGCGACAATTCTCCCATAAACTCCCATAAACATATATACTGCATTCTAGTCTAACACGTTTTCCAACGAAAAATAACTATATAAACCGAGAAATGTATGTAAAAAAATTGCTGTTAAAGAGTTCGTTGCCTAAAGAGAAAGCCTTATACGAAGTCATAGTTACTTTAACATGACGAAATCCTAGAGCAGGATTGTTCCACAACAGGATACATTAATATAGGGAAAAAAAATTTTCGAATCTTTATAAATATCATCGACTGTTATGTACAAAAGCCTGCGTGTTGTTTCAGACATTGAAGGATTTTAGAGGAATACAGGACTATGCCAAACGAAACAACCTTTTAAGCATGTTGTAACCGGCTCACTCACATTTCTGTCAAAGATATATAAAAGGTTTACTACTGGAACACCACTAGTATATAAAACAACAAGAAAACTATATCACTGGCTTATATAAAGCCAATTCGTTGAAGGCGCTGAGCAAAATTTATACATGCAATTTCCTGTTGAACTAACCTGAGTACATTTATAAATCTAAATGTATCGAGGTTTACACCCGGCACGCTCGTTAGGCCTTCCATTAGATGGCTGGCTTCCAGCACGAAACAAACTTTGTCTATACCCGGACCTAGACCACCACATATCCCTAAAGTAGCAAGAAAATATGCCGCTTATTAATCTATTACTGCGACACCTTTCTAAATCTGAATAGCGGTTCCGTAGAATTTCTGCTTCATGTCCTGTGTGAATAAAAGGATCATGTCTAAAATTATCTATATCATTAAATAAGATCGAATCTAACGAGGTATGGTAATAGGGCACCAATAGAAAGTTTGACTCCTTACAACGTCCCACAAATCAAAACCTCCTTTCCTTGCGTATGCCCCCACTATGCATAGACCATATCCAGATCAAGAAGAAAGTCTCACCATGCTTCGAATTTCACCACCATCCACAACTTTGACATCTCAATTTTCAACATTCCAATTTTATGTATAGTAATATCATTCGTTGTTGGGTTTCGATTGTCAGTCCATATTTTTATTGACAGGCCCCAATTTTGCGCTAAGAAATGGTTGCTAAACGGCCCAATAGCGACCAGCGCTGGCAGATAGCAGAATTGCTTGGCTGGAATTGAGTGTCCTGATATGCCCTATCAGATTGTCCATCTTTCAAAATGACAACATTTGCACACGTGACCCATTTCACGACGCAAATGAACAAAGCAAAAGGTCGTCTCCTTGCGGCGTGTGCCCGTTCTATTCCTATAGATTTTTTCGCCGCTGTGCGCATTAAATAATCGTTTCTTCGCCCCCTCTCTCTTTTTGTCCTGCCGGCCGTAGAGCCGCTTCTTTATTACGCACTCCTCCATTACACCCCCCACGAAGCCTTCACGCTTGTCCCCCACACCCTTTTTCACTCCGTATTTAATCATAATTCGTGAAAGACCTCCAGGCACGAAGATAACCAATAAGAGCTGGGGTCTCATAAACACAAAGCCATCTATGCAGCTAGCAAGTTGATGTGTGTGTCTGAGCGCAAGTATCAGTGGGGCGTTCGTTCGTTTGGGCTGACCCATGGTTTCGTGCAGGATGAAACACACTGAGTCGGTCGAGCTGGCCCGTCGAGAGTCGACGAGGTTCCTATGTCGGGTATTTACTGGATCACAGTACCATCTAGTATACGGCAGCCACTCGCCATTCACATCACCCACCAGTTTCGTCGTCCCCATGAAACACAACTGATTAAATTAAACCTTGCTTTCGCCTCCCTGCTACTTCTCGGCTACGTTGAACCTGGACCAATTTGTTCTTAGAGTGACAGCCAACGCCTCCACACATGCCCTCGCTGACATGCCAGCCCATCTCCGACCTCTTTCCTTTGAGGAACAGCTATTGTTGTTGCGCAGGTAGCGAGCTCTCTTAGACCGTAGTTCTCGGTTCATCCTGGCTCCACTGCCCTTGAATCCGGTCCGGTTGACTTGATGGCAAGCTATGCCAGCTGCAGTATATACCCGGCAGCAGTAATATGCGTAGCAAGATGATTAGCCCGCGATGCGTTCAAAAATAAGTGCTCCATCAGTCGGCAGGCTGAGCGCGGTAGTGACTTGAGAATACGGGGAAGAGAGGGAAAAACTATGTATTATCTACTTAGCAATAGTAGCGGCGAAAGCTGTCGTAATGGCTGCGGACGGCCTGGCTTAATCGCGCCTTATGCCGTTCTACTACTCCTGTGCCTTTTCTTTCTTGAAAAACTCTCATGCTCCGTGCATACTGTTCTTTATGCTTTCACCTATCTATGGCGGGTGAACTGACGCGGGTCATCTTGAAGACCACGTTAGGTCTTACTTTAAGCCATACTGGCGAGGATGCAGCGGACGTCAACTATGAGGCCAAATGCATACACAATCATACAATCATAAAGCTTGCCATTTCTAGCAATGCTTAATTTGGCGGACTTGGAATAAACTTTACAGATTATCCTAGCTAGGATCAGCACGCGGGTTAGTCGAGCCAGGACGAAAATTAGAAGGACTGCTCGCGATCCGCTTTACTGCTAAGAGTGGAAAAAAAGTGAATTTGTGATACAACAATCAAAGCACAAACAGTAAGGATACCTTGCAACTGAGAAAATGGGGTTTTTGTCTATTGCAAATTAGGCGGACAGGATCCACTGTTCAAATGAAGATTTGCTGTTTATATGAAACTCCTATTACTATGCTACTGTTACGCTTGTCCATGTTAGATTTTTCCTAAGATCTACAATCTGCAACATTGATAATGTTGATGATTTCAAAGTAACAATCCGCAAAAAGGTGACAAATGCGGTGACCTGATTCTCACATACTATCCTATAGTGAACGAAAATCATTCTATGTAAGAAAGCCGTGAACAGCGCTGGTATAAGAAAAAGTGACCGCTTACTGCGAACCGCATTGACATAATTATGTGTAGTATATTGATGATTAAATATGGGTTACTATAAATTATATTTCAAGGACAGATAGTATAATATTAAAAAAGTTTAAATTAGAAATCTCACTAAGATAAACACAGTAGAAATGCAAATATCTATTTTTATTTTGATCATTATTGGATATGGGCAAGCCGGAAGTGTTTCGAAAAATGAAAGCAGAAGCCTAAGTACCTTTTGAGCGCCATAACGCGTGTACAAGGTGCCCTCTGTCGGCTCAGTATTGCATCTCTCGAAGCACATGTTATGGAATCGTAACGTAAACAGTGAAGGAAAAAAAACGGGACGAACTATAAGCTCCTCACAAACGGAGTCCACAATAGGTGAAAATACGTACGCTGTAATCTGAAGATAGTTTGTGTAGCTGTTACATAACAAATCCCGTCGGCTGAAGTTATGCTAGAGATTGCTACAGATTGGACATTGGCCAATCTTTACCACCCATCCGAAGCTCAAATAGCAAAGTCGACCAGAACGGAAAGCGACTCAATCGGTTTACTTTCAATCGCCTCTGTGCCTTAAAGGACGCTCATTCTAAGCGGCCCATTTGCCTTCTGCGGAAACCCAAGTTTAAGAGATGACCACAAGTGCATTGAGTAAGATAATGACAATAAGGAGCATTGAACGTAGTCCTAATTTTTATTGTTTGTGTATTTGGTCAGTGATACTATAGGACATATCATCATTATACAGTGTCTCACTATTGTACTTATTTTACTTGCAGCAGGTCATCGCTTACGCTCAATTGATTATTATTATTATTAATAATAAAACACATATTCATATCTCACAAAATCATCACGACTTATCAACCTGATTACGTTTTTAGGCAAAAGTTATTGTTAAGAAGATTGGACGAGAGTGAAGATCTACAACAATATTCTTCGTAAAGCCTTGTCTACGGTGTAGCATAGAGAAACGAGAACAGGTACGATAGGTACGGTAATAACCGTTCAGCCTAATAGAAATTATTTGCTGACACATAAAAGCTATATTGTCATATATATATAGGCTGATATTATGGCATGGTGCCGACCGCTTCAAATCCGTTAGTTAACGATAAACGGTTTGATGCAGTAGCTCGCAGATGTTTTACATTAATGACAACTGCAGATAATCAGTTATATTTAGGAATAAAAAGGCCAATTTTGACGTAGCGCCCGAAATTGCTAGGTTCAGAAATGGATTCGAAATAGAAGGGTATAAAATACGTATCAACAAGAATAAGGTTCATGTATAGTGATGTGAACGTATGAAATAACCTTTCGATCATTGAAGCGTTTCGTTTAGAAAGACAAGGGCCGCCCGCTTCAGGCCCCCATTAAAAGTGTGATTAAATAAAAACACTTCAAGTCCACATAATCAATTTAAATTATTTGAGAACTGTAATTTGCTGCCATAACCTATGACAGATGACGTAATTACAAGGTCTTAAGCATACATTTAAATAAATATTAAATAAAATAAAAAGCATGAAGTTTTATGTAACATTATTTTTTTTTCTATACAAATTACATATTTGTGCATAAATTGTTTTTCTTGTGGAAAAGGTGAGCATTTGTTATTGTAACAGATTGATCCATTGACACGTCCAGTCCAATTTATTTTAATATTCAAAATAATTTTAGGAAAATTGAACTGAAAACAAAAATTACTAGGACCATGATAATCGAATACTTTGTGGTATCAACCGAAATACGTTAAGAAATGTTCACAATTATTTTAGCTTATTCATTTAACAAATCTTGTATAAACTACGAGGGGCAATCATGTCAATGATATTGCGTTAACAATGGGATTTAATGCAGCGTTTAGATGATACCACAGAGTAGGACAGGGCGACATCGCCGAGATAGCGTGCGGGTGCAATTACACGAGAGCCAAGGACGTAACAAATGTAAGGCTAGGCGTACTTTTAGACCCAAGCTTAACAGAAGCGAGCCAGAATTACTTACGAATATATTTTTGTATCCGTCCTTTATGGGGTGTTTTATTGCGGTAAATTTCTATAGGAACTCATTTCGCAAGGTGTCAGAATGGTTTCAGTTCCGAAAATAGGCCGCCTTACGCTTTTTTCCCGTCATTTACGTTTAGTCGACAAACGCGTTAACACTGCTACGTCAGTCAACGAACACTAACAGCACGGAAAGGACGCAAATCAACCTATAATCTTTTTTTAAATGTCGAATGAATCACCCACAATTCAACTACTACATTGTTTCAATATTCATATTATTTTGACATCAAGACATTTTCTGTCCATGCTAAGTTATCCAAACGTATGGTGGTGTATAAATATTCGAGATAAAAAAATAATAATCTACATGGAAGATTGTCTTTTTGGGTCACAATTGGGTTTTTTTAATCTCATTCACTGTATCCTCGTTGCTGTTGTACTACCTAAGTGCGTCTCAGTAGCTTGCTTCTGATATCTGCTAGGCGTCTCCGTCGGGTTAGTCTCGACGTCCTCCCCTTAGCGGAGGCTTCGAACGGGAGCTTAATTAACGGTGCGCCCATTTCGCCTCTGTCGCCGTGGGGTAGCAGATCACCTAATACTATAGTATAATGTTGTCTACTTTTAAAACTCTTAATACCAGTTTATTTCGTGGAAATGTCGGCCGTCATATTTCTATAGTTTACAGGTAGCTAGCTTTATGGGGAAACAAAAGTACAGGTTCCAAGTTTCCTGCATAGCGAAGCGATTGAGTTCAGCAGCTAGGGAGGAAGCTACGACATTTTCTAACATCCCGACCCTCTTATTGCTTTTCACATGTCTCTTCATTTTCTTGTTAAGACTCTTCCTAAACGGGCGAAACCCGCCTCTCATACTGATATCACCCCAGGGGATTCAACGTCTCTTGCAACAACGTACATTGGCCTCATAGATTGACCATATTGGTCGGCGATAGCAAACAGTAACGGCCCGCGGAAGTCAAATACATCACTTTTATGACTACACTGGATTGTTTTGGTTGATTACATTTGAAATAAACTGTCCGAATCAATAATAGTAGATACTATACGTCTATGTTACAGGCATATGCATATTTATTTGATCGATCAAATTAAAATCGCATTGGACTTACTGATGGTACATAAGAATCTACGCGAAACTGATATAGGGTGCCTTAATATATTGCGCGCGATATTTTCTATAGTAACTTGCAGACATGTACCATAGATAGCAAGTGTGAAACTTCTTCGACAACTTTAAACGACGTAAATATTACTGCAGTCGTCGTCGTCGTCGTCGTCCATAATATATGCAAAATCAACTCGCGCCTCGCCTACGCACAGAGCCTTCCTCAGGGACGTTGGCTGGCTGTCAGCCCGGATTAAGAAAATTTGAAATCACGTAACATCTGAGATTCAGATGGTATTTATTAAATATTGGCGTCATTAACGTAAGTTGTCTTGGCATTATGGATGCCTTGCGAGACGGTATGCTCCATAGAAGAAGGCATCCTCTTCTACGGAGCATACCGAAAACGACGGAGAAACACAGATCAGATATAGAACGCGCTAGTGCTACGACGACAGAGCCAGCTTTAACTGAGACGCGTTTAACACGTCATAGCCTGGAAAGAACTTCGTGGCAATATCGATTAAAGTAAAAAGTACATTTAAAAAGTGGCTGACATCAGAACGCGATTGTATTGCCTTACCAGCCATAAGGGGAGTGTGTAAGGAAAACGTAAGTTTGCTCATTTTACTGATAGAAAATGTCTATGATTTACTCCATTGTTTTTCTTGACAGCGTCGTACAACTATATCGGAGCCTTATCAGCAGTAATTATAGCACATGATTCACTGCCACACATGATTTCGCCCTTTGATTTCATGTCAGCACTTAGTACCAGCCTGCACAGCTTACTCGGTACGTTCGGCACATTATAGCAGTAATAGCAGCAATTTGGGAGTAGGCCGAATAATAGCTAGTGTAAACATGAAGCCGGGCATTGGCTCTAGCTATCGTAACTCTTAGCCTAGTCTTACTGCTAAGTGAACCGCTTTTTTTGAACTGACCTTGCGTTATTTTGAACGTGAGCCCGTACTGTAGCGCAAGAACGTGGTTATATGGGGGTGTGACTCTGGAGACGGTACGCACTCGTCTAAAGGCGCACTGCTAAACGGAAGGGTGTTGTCGGATAGGGGTGCATCCACTGAAATACCTTTAGTACTCACGACGAGCTCACGCGTCGTCCTCAACTAAGAGGAAGCACCGAATGGCAGAAGTCGCGCTAAAAGTGGGAGAAACACACATAAGGAAGGTTCGACAAGTCGGCTAGTTCTAATGGGGCTTGTAAATTATCGCCTGTACGAGACTGCTACGCGGAAGGGATGTTTTTACTTCGAAGTAAACGGTGAAAAATGAGCTCAAGCCAGTTCCCCTTGGGAGTGATTCAGTAAGCTCGTTGTCAAAATTGGTCCCCACATTGCCCTTTGCACTGTCTGTTGGATTCATCCGCGTAACGCCACCATGCAAAGCATAGTATTCTGTCTTACTTTGGCGCAGCTTAAGTCATTGAACTTGGACTTAGCGAGGAAGCAATATGAAACGAATGGTCGGCTCGAATTAGAACCTCCAGCTCGATTCCATTCTCTATGGCTGATTCTTGCCTTCGCTAACTAACCGTCGCGCCTTCTGCTTTTCTGTTTCTCTCTCGCAAGCACGATTTATCTTCGCAAGGTCTGACGGTACAATACAGGCGGGGTAAGTTTGGCTGTCATTTGAGAGCGCTACGGGCGTGTTAAGATAGCCCCATAGCAGGGCGGTTGAGACCATGGCTTTTAAAGCAATTGCCGAGAACGAGTTGAAGTAAAAAAAAAGGTCCATACTATTCCTTGCATATTCACTGGCGCACTACATTTTGAGTTACGCCAACCACAAAGTAATTTTTGTAGGATGGGAGCTGACTTATTCGGTTACCGAGAGAAACCAAGGAGTCGAGCTGAGAAATTTTTACGAGGAGGACAGGGCATACTGCCAAGACAACTGTCGATGGCCGCTATCATAATAGTAATGTGCTCTATCCTTAGCTGTAATTTTTTGGGCTTGCGAATTATGCAGAGCAGACAGCTGTGCACGCGGCAGACAGGAAGATGTGAACTCAGTCATGTGTAATCATGTAATAGAAGCGCCAGCATAACACTGCTGACCCTTCAGATAGCCATTACCAATACTTCTAGTTGTATACTTTTGAATGTGCGTTATTACGTGGCCAATAAATACAGTAGCTGGCACTTTATCTTCGACAACATGGAAGTACGTAAAAGCACCGAGATGGGCGGTAAAAATATACCTCTATATATACCGGTGTCACGGAACGGCCGCAACCACGTTACATACAATTTTTACTAGTAAATAAAATTTTACGACCCAAACCGAGCACGGTGTCTAAGATTAGCAATTCCTATATCTTGTTGGATCTGCAGGATTCACCGAGGTTGAGGGAGCCAATAAAAGCAATGTAAAGATCGATTCGACCTGTGAGTCTCATTGGGAACTTGGTTAGGAACTTTAAGAATTTCTCATTCTTAGCAGCTTCTGAAATCAAATTATTAGGTATGTACGCGCAACTTCAAAACTTGTTGCATGAAATAAACTGAAATGTAACTGCTCGAGAAGATACACAAAACGCATCCTATTTAACCAACCGCTTTTTAACTGTACGCATTAAAGATGATTTAGTTACGCAATGCTTCGAAGCCCGTTTGTATTTGTTCTTTTCAATAAATGTACTCTATATAAACCAAATCAAGTCCGAGAAAAACAGCAGGCGTGCCGTTTGCTTCATCAGGAATCTTTCTCTCACAGAATATACTTGTAGATAGTTCCTTGAGATGTTTATGGCGATGACTTAGTCATTCCGTAAACAAGATACGTCTTTTTCGAAACTTTTCAATGTTCCATCAGCGCACCTTTTCGAGTCTACCTTCCGAGTTCAGTCATCCACTAGAAATAAAGCGCCGCAGCCTCTAGGGACAGGCCTAGGTATCCAGGCCGGAAACCTTTTTCATCTCGGCCTCCTTGCTTCTTGCGCTAATCGGAGCGCATTTTGAATCGCTTAAAATCTTATTTTCGTCTTACACAACCGCGTCATTCCACCGAAGATACCAGAAACAATTTAAGACTATCTCCCAGGGCCATATGTAGTAAAATTGTGATGGATCTACATGACTATAGTTTGGCGGGTCAGAATAAAACTTACTCAATTAAAAAGATATATGGTGGCTTTTTAAAGGAAATCTGAGGTAATTTTACGAAATAGGTCATTTCAAGTATAAGCTAAATTTAATATATCTCGGCTTCCTATAGCGATTCATTGAACGCACCAACCGATTTTAAGTACTTGATTCAAACTGAAAAACGCCCACCTTAGCAAGTTAGTACCGCAGACGGTTGTACCCTTTCGAGAAAAATATCTATAAGTATCGAAGGGTACATACACATCGTTCAATTTAGCTAAACTTAATATCTTTCATACTAAGTACAGTAAAATCCTAGCATCGATAGGCGCCATGGTTTTGATCGGTGGAAGTCTGTCAAATTATATGAAACTATAGCTCTTAAGATTTTTTGTGATCGATCAACGTACGCCTACGGTGCCGTTACAAAAAAATACCGGGTATCGATTACTATGCAGATACATTTAACATGAACCTGATTAATGCTAAAATTATTAACCATTTTCATACTAATTTTAGCATGGGTGCACTGGCAACGTTCTAACATTTTATAACGGTCGTATTGACTCTATTTCACTCTCAATTTTGTCCAATCACCAAACACTAGGCAATAATGGCTTCGCTTTTGCCGAATGAACTTTGCTCGTGTTCAGCTGGCATTTTGAATTAAAGAAATGGTATGAAAAAGACCTATTACCAATTCGATTTAAATCTTTGATGCCTATTGGTCAGAAGACAAAAGTAATTTCCGTTTTCCAAAAAAATGTCAGCGAAACGTTTTAAAAGAACAACAGTTAAAAATTACCGTCATTGTTAGGTAGACATTATCTTCGAAATGAGGCTGCTGTATCCTCCGACTCTATCCTAGTCAGAGTAACTAAAGCTGACGTACTAGCTTGTGGTAGACGGGTATCTTCTACTAAAGAACTTTGTTTTTGTTTTTATTTAATATTTAATGACTCCTTTTTATGCTTTGTTTTGTTGGCGCAGATTAAATAAGGACTACATTTTTATTTGATGGTAATTGCATGAAACCTGCATTGTACCACAATTTATGGCTAGTATCTTAACGCAAACGACTATGTTACCGTGCCTGTATCGAATCTCTTTTTCACGATAGGCCAATTTACAGCAAAAATTTACACATGCCAAAACACGTGTACTTTAGGCTTATACGTGAAACTCGTAGTTTCCACTGATCGCTTCTCCATTTCTTTTCGTCTACGACTGAACCACTTTTTTCCACCGCATTTTGCTGACAGCCAAGCGTTTTTCACGAAAAGTTTACCATGCAAAGTCACGGGAAAGAGTATACCCTGTCGCTGACTTAAAGAATTCCTTCTTCTTGAAGTCTTTAGAGACATACAGGCAGACGACATTGTCTGAATTATACGCCTCTCGGAAGGAGGCTTTTGAGGCCCTCTGATTATGCCTGTTAAAAATGTAGTCACCATCTCAAATTCACCGTTGGTCTTTCATCTCCTGCCAGCATCATCATGCCCGTTTTTCTGTCGAGTTTCCGTGTTGCTTTTAGCCAGTCAAGCCTGAAAATGTATTTTTTTTCGCACAAGGACGGCTTAGCGATACTGCACTTTCCGAAAGCAGAAAGCAATTGCGGCCTTCCAACCGTATAATACGCTTTGCCTGTGGACTATGACAGGAAGAGTGACCGCTTAGATCCAAGGTTAATACAGCTGCTAGTGCCCTTATTACTACTATTAGAATAGCACACTTGGTGCACGATTATTTGCACTTTCTGTTGCATAGAAGCCTGGAGACGTCGTTGGCCGGCAGCCCTCATAATGCCGTCGCCGACATCGCGCTAGATGCCCAGACAGCGGCTGTCTTTCATTGGATCCCGTTTCCTTCGAGCATCGGTCCGGGAAGTAGATCCCATTCTATCTGAGCCACAAAACTTTTCTTAACATTGGTTGTCAAGTGGTCGCTAACTAATAAGTCATTTGGTCGTCGCCAAGGAACACTGGATGATCATCGTTTGCTGATCTTCGGATTCTGATCCACATCTTCCTTTGGCTGGCCGGTTGACGAAAAGAAGACCTCCGAAAAGTAGCCGACTGGATACTCCTTTGGCAGAGCTAACTTACGCTTGTTCAGTAGAATGTATTGAGATAAATAAATAATTCATTTTATCTATAGCCTTAGGTACCTTAAGTAAACAGAGCGGAATTCGCAGCAGAATTCTCTTACCGATCAAAAGGTAGCCACTACCACGATATATAATTAATCTGCGCAATCGATGATTTTGGGCGTGTCTTATGTTCCACCTAAGTTTCACTCAAATTTTACGTTAAATATATACTTTCAAGAAGGATATTAGTAAAATGAAGCTGGTAGCTTTCTCTACTACTATGGACGTTTGAGCCGACGCTTAGAGTCATTTTTTGTACTTTCTTCTTTTTGCAATTCTCTCTAACCCAAGTTGCGTTGGGATTTAACGGATCGAGTTGGGTTTGGCTCTATTTGTATGCTGGACCCTTCTCATATATAAGTTGAAAATAGTTCCGGCTAAATAGCTTCCCAGGCTTCACTAGCGGAAGAAGGGTCGAGTATCAAAATTTTAAATGACAGATTGATGTATGACGTCCTCGATCGACTCCATCGCTAGCTGAATCACTGTCTTTTAGTTCCTGTATACATACTTGTCCATTTGCATCGACCTTACTTTTTTTGTAGCTTCAAAAGAAAGAGCCTAGAGGCGGAAGGACACAGAGATAGGGCGGCCACGCGAGATTTATGTTCTTCAAAAGCAACCGAGCCGCGAAGAAACTACGAAGAAGGAAAACGCTGTCGGAAACCGTATGGTACAACGCAGTATTCCGAGAGAACACCTGAGTAGAACTGAGCAAGAACGCAATTCGTTCCGCTATAGTAAACAGCTCTACGGAAAAAATGAACTATGGCCTTCGAACATTCGAGCACCGTCGATACGGAAGGTTCCTGTGTCCACTATAAAATGTTTGTCCTTAAAACCAATTCAGGCAGGATTGTAAGACATATATATATATATATATATATATCGAAAATGTCTAATTTAACAAATGAAATTTCTTCCTTATCTTAATAGTTGTTGCAAAAATAAACTATATCGATGAAAATGGCTAAGGGCAAGTCAGTGGATGAAACTTAGGCCTCATAAATGTTTTATACCAATAGTGAGCCTTTACCTGAGAAAATTTCAGTGAAATGTCCAGTACATGGTGCTTGTTGGAATACCTTCTCCATGATACGCAGATGTAGGCAATCTATCTTTTTTGTTTTCAGAATTTTGTTGCAACAAAGAATAGTTCGAATCGAAACGTCGGCCTTCAAGCCTATTTCCATAAATATTGAAAGACAATGACTTTCCAATAGGAGATAGTGCATTGATATATACTAGCGCGTCTCGTGTCTTTTATAGACACACATTTACGCGAGGCTACACATTCAAGCTATCCAAGTTAGACATTTTAAAGCGTTGCTAGTTCATAGTAGTCTTTCAATTGAAGTTAATGAACTCATACAGAAGAACCGTTTAACAGATTTCATGTCGGTGTTTCATAACGTCTCTAAACAGCTGTAAATGCACAAATTAACCTAACCTTGTTAAGGGAGCCTTATTCAGGGCTACTTTAACGGATATTTTACAATATCTGTGAAATAAGTCCTACTTGGTAAGGAAATGACCATATACGAAACTAACAGCGATTAATTCTATTTATTATGTTAGTGATTCTCAATAAAACAAATCATAGTTAAAACCGTTCACTTTACAAATAGAAGTAGAAAGAAAATAGTCGTTGTATTGTTGGTTAACCGGTTAAAAAGGCGACGCAAATCGCCAAAGGACGCCCATAAGCAATATATGATAGGGAAGGAGCAAATTCAGCAAGTCAGGACAATTTTCTATAACAGTCCTTATAGTAGTTGACCTTTATTATGATGGTAAAATCGCTAAAACCGCGAGCTACTTGCATCGTTACAGAGTAAGAAATGTCTTGAACATATAATTGCCTAAGACAAGGTAATAGTATAAGTAATAGCGGTCGCTAACTTAGTGAGCGATATTTTTTGACGTAGGCCGCAATTAAACCCATAATATTCTTTCATTATTGGCCAATACAGTTATAGATTGTTCAATCCAATCAAAATTGTTAAATATTGCGAAGCTAGCGCATCTATTGTTATCGTTGGTGATTTCAACTTGCTGTTTACTTCTGGCTTAGACAGAGTTCGCACCCTAGGATCTGATCATACTGTTAGTATTTGCAACATATCACTGAATCTCAAGTAGGTCCCAATCAACCTCAAGGGATGTAACTAAGAAAAAACATAATTAAAAAAAAAATAAAACAACTTGGCATCGCCGATCGGGACTTACTGTTTCGTCAATGGCAAGGGGTGCACTATATGTACGGAAATTACATCAATATTTCGTAAAGATATTCACTCTTACTGCCAGTACGAACTGCCACAGCAGGAACGTCAACAGCTTTATTACTTGCTTGTAAAAGGCCTCAACTATTGACTTCACTAGATCTGCAAATTTTTGTCAGATAGCCTAGACCTAGGTCGCAAGCGGTTAAGTCGAGTCCGAAAAAAATTTCATCGGTTCACTATGTAAGCATCTAAACTTCTGGAAAGGGAAAGACTCAACTTGGATTAAAAGCTCCCTCCAAAGGTGAAAAGACATCCGTCCTTGTCTAACGCTTCTCTAATGTGTGGCAGATAACTGTAACCTATGCCCAGACAATTGGTCCTCACACGTTGCTTCGTAGCTTGTCGCAACCTACTGTGAGGTCTCAATATATCGAAATTGAAAATCTAAATTCAGCCATATGCCACCTTGCATCATTTATATCTGTTCCGTAAGTTATTATGCTCAATCCTTGAAGTTAACACCACATGATGACGGTGAGGTCGCTGATTCCATGAACGCGCTAACTAAAATTAAAAAAAAAGAAGCTTTTAAAAAAAACGTCGGAAATAGTTGTCCGATATCGTGTCGTTCGATTGTCTGCGGCATTTTCAAAAACATCATTGTATCGTGTCGGCCAAATGTTACTTAGCGGAACAAGCTCCCTAGTTGTGTCTAATGCAAATTCACAACAAAGTGCTTTGGCAACCATTACTAGTAGAATGATGGGATCTAATTTATCTGTAGACACTAGCCCTTTTAAGGGCCTATTGATGTCTAAAGACATTTCCCGTCAAATAAAAAATGAATACCTTCGTATGTCCTCTCAGGTGTCCTGTAAAGAGGTTATGTAATAACCTTCTTTTACCCCATGTTTGTCTTGGATAGAAGCGGGGAAGTTCAATCGGTCAAATGTGCTGACGACCTAGGAATATACTGACCTGTCCAATGGACCCTTTACACCTGCTAAGAAATCAGAAAATATAGATGCCGCTACTCCGTTGCGTGCCGAACGCCGTATGCTAAGTTCACTTCAGAAATATGTGGTTTTGAATATCGGCGCTTTGAACAGCGACTGCGTCATAAAGGGTGAAGGACCTGATACAGCAATCGAATAGCCTGATAATATACATGATTAAAAATATGTTCTACGGTAACGTTTGCATCAAACTTTGAAATTTCTAAAAATCTATACGGAAATAAACTCGAGTATAAAAGTAAGGCAAATGGCCGTATGACTATTAGTCTTAACTTCAGTACTAATGCTTTCCGCATAGTCTTAGTTCTCACGCTGTTGAGAAAAGCCATTTCCGTTGTGCTGAAACGACAACGCTACATATTGGATGTACATCGGGCTTCAAAAACCGTTAATACTCTCCAAAATGACGTCCTATTCCTTTGTATAAGGGTTTAATCTAAAGAGATGTAGAAATACATGTGAAAAATAGCTGCACACTCGAATTGTACGTTGATCATTGAAAGGAGAGACTGGTGAGAAGAGGATTAACCAGTAATTTCGACAACATTCATCTGGGCTACTTTGAACACCGTAAATACACGTTTTCTGTGATGCTTGCCGCATCTCTTCGATAGACTGCATGCGTATGTTAGAATATTTGTATTTTAAATAAGGTTGTTAGTTGCAAACAAAGAACAATGAGTAGGTGCGTTGTAATAGCTCTTGTTATCATAGAATTGCAAGAAGTCGGACCAACTCCTCGTCTGTTGTATACATAACATACAAAAAATTATTTCTTCTAGCTTATCACTACTTGTGCCGTTCTTCTCAACGAGTCTAAATGTGTCAAGTTTTACGTTCGGTATCGCCGTTCGTTCGGCATTCTATCACACGACTGGCTTGCGCTGCAAAGCGTGTCTACATGCGGAGTCGAATCTACATCGCCCCGTGTCTTCGAGATCAGCTTTCCGAGTCTATACATTATGGTCCTTTAGTTATGTTTGACGAGGAATATTTGTCCTTAATTTAAAACGGAGAAGACAAATTTGCAAGGCTCAATCAGAAAGAGTTATAATTCGAATAGATTTGTATTGGGTAAAGTTGAGATATGCGTGGTGGTTTCGATGCATGAGCCGACAGTATGATGGAGCCTCTAATAAAACTCGAAGCATTGACTATGCTATGTACTGTGGTGTGAAAAGGCAATTTTCATTGCCAGCAAGACTTCACTTCCGTTTAGCGAAGAGGCCAAATCGTCAGCGACATCACCTGTCAGCCTGAAATTAGAATGAATTCAGTCTTAATGAAAAAGTTCCGAGCAACTCCCATAGCGTTCAGCATAAAGCCGTCGGGAAGAAATTACGCACAGCCAATCCTGATAGTGCCCTAATAGAGTGATTTGTCTGAACAGTATTAGCTAAATAACAAATTTATGATTCCCACTCGCGAAAGCAAGTTAGCTTTTAGTAGCTATCAACCGAACGCGATACGTCGATCCCATCTAGGTTTTGTATACTGATTCCCTGTAGATATATCAAGTGATAATTAAAACATGCAGCAACATGATTTATTATCTAACATGTAATAAGCTTGCAATATCTAGAACTTTTGTGAATAGTGTCCAGATGAATATATATATATATATATAGAAGTCGATCAGTTTACCAAATAGCTCCATAAACATAATTAAAGACACGTGATCGGTTTTGGCAATTATAATTATCTATTGAATTGCACCGCAATTTCTAATACGACCTTCAAAACAAGAACACCTTTACCAAAAGGGCAATAAGCTTGCACGTAGCTCTGTTTTAATCGGCGCATTGTTCCGTTCGATGCGGCGGCCTACATTTATTCTAACAACACCCTTTTGTGGTTATGCTGTCCGCGTTGATCATACAGGGAAAAATCTGCCTTCGCATTTAAAGTAGCCTAGTGAAACATAGAAGAGTAGAAAAGTGACCTCATTTAGTTTGTTTTTAGTAGTAAAGTGATCAGAAGGGGAGCGAACCAAGTGTTTACACGAAGCGTCGGTTACAGCTTAGGCGCTGAGCATTATGTTTTGCGCCGCTTCCCTAGAAGGTCCCGTAGCCGTCTGAGTCACTGGCCCGTGAAACGGCGATACTGACACATGAATAATGAGATAAAGGCTAATTTCGTCATAAGAAGCTACCGTATTCTGCTACAGAGGGAAAGGGGCAACGGGTGAGAAGAAGCTATGGGATTCGCACAGAAACAGGAGAAAGTTGTAGAAACTTGAGGGTTAGAGATAGGAGCCTCTCGTCAAGCTTCGAGGATCTCCTCATTGCTTGCTGATCGCATCACACCCAAGTGTCCCATCGAGTTTGAAGCAGGCGATGGTGCTCGACGCCCCGCAAGCCGTGCGTGGCGTAGTTGATTTGACGAAAGGGCTCAATTGCTACTGGAGGCGGCACGAGGGCCATAACTCAAGTCAAGGCGAATTATCAAAAAGAGTGGTCTTCGTCTCGTATTTCTATTACCACTTTGTCTCACTCAGTCTCCGCTAAAGTCCATAACTCCCTCAAGTGCTTTCTGATTCTAGAAAGACAGGAATGATCGTTCTATTCTGCCGTTCGCATGCCATTGAAGAGAAGCAACCATATCAAATGTAAAGCTGTCGCAGCGAATAATTCTGGAAAGTAGATTCTGGATAAGACGGCATCTGAAGCCGTGTATAGAGGCGGTACCAGCCACGGAAGCCATTTTAAATTTAAATATGCGCGTTTTGCAGTGGGACCATAATTTGACCCAATGATCCCTTTTTGTAGTGCTCATCCGTCTTTTAGCGGGATATATGGGATGCGCTTGTTGTTTGTAACTTGACCGATACGTCGATAAAATTGAGACAGAAAAGGAATATGTAAGTGTAATATACATCCGCTCGCAAAACTTGAGCTGATGTGCATTAAATCTTCAGTCGACATTTTCAATATATGCCACCAGAGGGAGCTAGGAAAGGAAAACGATAGGACAAGTAAAGTAATTATCTATGCGATGCCAACGGTTTGCCGGGCTCTGTGATTCAATGCGGCATTAGTGGTTAGCCACTCCTCACATCAGCAATACTTCATGTCATTAGCGAATCACCGGCTGCGCCCCCTGCAGCCCATCGCGACTTACTGTTTACAGTCCACATTGTCTACCCTCCTATCGGCGCACAAGCACGGATTTATGGCAGAAGCAGAAGTTATAACAGCATTAATCAGAACAGCAAACCTGCAAGGAGCAGCAGCAGAAATTCCAGAAAATTTTTCGGTTTTAAGCGAAATAAGAAAGGGCGCAGGAAAAAGACACACAGAATACAGAGTCCGGACGACAACGATGATGAAACTAACAATGCGGCAAATAAAGAAAGAGATAAGGCATAATTAGCAAGGCACCACTTGATGCATCGCGATAGCGAAGGGGCATAGGATGGCAGAGGAAAGTGAACGTATCTGTTGGGCCGGCTTTGATCTCCCTGTAGCTGGATGCTAGGGCCAGGGCTGGGGCCCGATGAGGGGTTATCGACAAAGATACAATGATGAGATTACAAGATCCTACTACACGGGATGGACTATCAGACGATCGTGAGAGAACAGACAAGAAGCCTTCGTAAACTACTCCGGCGATTTTCCATGCTCGCCAGCTGCCCACAACGAGTCGATGATTAAGCTAAGCGCCAGAGGGCCACTTCAACATTGAGCGGGAAAAAAGGAACACGAAGCATTCGGTGTGCATGGTGATGCTATCAAGTTCTTTATCATCAATGCCGTAGTCTTCTTGAATTGCGCGTGGGGGAGGTGATCATTCAGTTGGCAATTAGGATAATGAAGGAAAATAAATCGGAGAGACGAAAAATAAATTAGTTTCTCTCGGCTCCACTTCAAGCGCGTTCATCATCCACCAAATGGCTAACTACATATAACTGAGGCTATATTAAGGTACAAGCGTCGATATTTCTAAATGCCCATAAGAATGAAAACAATGAAGATGCATCTGGGACCTTTTGGTCACTCAAGATTTGTACAAAGAGGGGTCACTGTATTAATTGTGCAGAAGAAGCTGTATATTTAAAGTAGATGGTAAATGCGACTCAGGGAAAAGTCGAGTTAGGTTTAATTTAATAATAAAGGCCTAATTTCACTAGACCTGCTAAACCTGCGGGATTTATTTGAAAGTTTTTGACATATGGTACGACATGTGATGTCTTAGAGGGAGCGCCACCTGGGGGCTGTTTTTAATCGTATGCATATTTGAATGCTCAACGTGAACAGGTAAAATGCTCTCTTTCTTGTTTGCCCATGAGCGCATGCAGGGTGTATGAAAAAGTGGCCAGAAACACTTATTCTCTTATTTAATAGAGGATGGCTTGATTTGATGTGACCAAATAAATGCAGAATGCTTTTCTGCAAGCAAAATTATTATTATAAATATGATTGTCGTAGCTGTTGTGTAAACATAATTACTTTTCTGTACGTGTTCACTGGTAATCTTATGCGCCATTTTGTATCCATACGATATTGTAGGCAAATTATTGTAAACCTCCAGGCAATATTCAGGTCATGATAAGATGTGATAATAATTCTAATGAATTCCAAATGTCCCCAGATTTTTCCCTGTCAGATCATCGATTAAGTCAAATCGTTGTGCTCAAAATTAGACTTTTTTGTCGCATCACTACAAACTTTACTACTAGAGTAAGAACAATATGGCCTCGTCTATTGGCTTGAACAACAACCTGAGCAACGGATGTAACTCGGATCCAGCATGTGGGTGCTCAATGAAAAGGAAGCCCTACATCCATTCTGACATGCACAATCACTTGCATTCTGCTCCACTTGATCGCTATTACGGCCGCTTCTCTCGTTTTTACTTTGCCTCCTGGACTTATAATACTGCCAGAGGTAAATAAGCTTGGTCAACGATATGTTTGCCAAGCTCGAAACGGTTCTCAGGCATCCCACTACCGCTATTAGTGTCCTGAAGTCAAAGGCACGAGAACGGTGCCGAGCTTCATTTCCGAACACATGCAGGCCACTTTGCCTTTTGTCTTCGCTGCCTTTGGCGACACACGCGCAGACTTGTGGCAATAGTACCAACTATCAAATGGTTGAAAGGAACAATCTGCAGATTGTTTTGTAAAAACAGCTCCTATCATAGTTAATTAGATTATATAGTGGTTATTAAATTATATGGTGGTTGATCGTGTTTTTTAGCTGGTTCTTTTTTTTGAATTTTCGCACTCGTCATTCGCTGCTATTGCTATCATAGAAGTGGTGAAGAACTCGCAAACGTAGGTAACTTTCATTTCGAGACTCATATCATACATAAATTATAAATAATAGCCAATGATAGAAATTGCTTCGTTCGCCTTAGGAAGATGGTGCTGTTTCCTAATACAGACATGTCCATACAGCCTCGTCTTTTTTATTAGGTACAAAGGTCGAACATGAAAACATCCATTTTTAATTTTTGAACACAACTCATTATAGCTGCACATGTCCTATTGAAGACTGGCAACTTATGATAATGACTGAAAAACGAGATCTAGGTGATCACGTAAGTGGTATGATTCATACGTGATTGGGAACGGTCGATCATTCATGTCAGCAATTTCATCCTCTGATTTTCAGTGAAGCAAAGTAAACAATAATAATAAAAAATAATGGCTAGTTAAGTAAATAGAAGTCGCTTTGAAGTTCCTAAATTCGT
The DNA here is from genome assembly GCF_002443255.2 of Varroa destructor. Lineage (NCBI taxonomy): Eukaryota > Metazoa > Arthropoda > Arachnida > Mesostigmata > Varroidae > Varroa > Varroa destructor. The sequence goes on along the minus strand of NW_019211454.1, from coordinate 11,888,809 downwards.
GAGGTACAGCTAAGACTTGAACAGTTTTTACATGGATACACAAATGATTACTGACACGCGTGCGTGTCACATTATGTTCTATGTCTCAGGTTGAGAAAAGTCTCCCCACGAAAAAAGAATTTCCTTCTCATTTCCTTCAGTTCTTGTTCAATTCCGATCGGCTTAAAAGAACTTTTTTTGCTTTATCAGCGTACTGCAATGGTATGGTACTGTGCGTGCAGATTTAATAAGCTCTCAGAATCAAACGAGGAACTTCAACTTAGCGCTGCATTTCGACATTAGTATAAAGCGCCACGCAGCCACAGTAGCTAATTGTTACTGATGATGAGAAATGATGTCCGCCAACATGACCCAGAAATTGAAAAGAGTGATTCCAGGAGAGATGCCCAGGGTTCCACCAAATCTTTGTTTAATAAAGATTACGCTATATGTTCGGTGTGAAGAATTAGGCGAGCCAGATAGTCAACCAGCCTGTCTGTTTAGCGCAGTTACATTGAGTCAACTAGATCCAGCAAACGGGGCCACACCATCCTCTTCCAATGCAATGCGGGGTCAAACATGGCGAGGCTGCCCTCCTGTACTTCAAATGAGAGATTTTATTGCATTCTGGATATCCCCTAGACTTTTCAATGACGGATTTTCACCTTTTGCGTTAACTGGGTATTCACTTTACGCTCTGCACGGGCCAAAATATGGCTGGAAAACTTCTTCGACACGCGAACGTCCCTACTTTCTAGCGAAATGGAAAGATTTATTATTTACTTGAAAGATAGGAGAAAGCCGTGAGCGATGACGGGGATATATAACAGATTAAATTATTTTCATAGGAATAAAAATGTGGTATTTAGTAAAAAAAAAAAACCTGAAGACTTCTTTCACCTTAATCTAGTAAATTCGTGCTTATTGCCTAGGAAAAACGACCCCTGCTATTGGTTTCAGGCTGCTGTCTGTTTTTACTAAGCCTGATATAAATAATGTCAGAGTTGCACTTACGTTACGACTGCCGTCTGATCCTCTGCAATACAGTCTCAGAATATGCTTGCATACACTTCCTAGTCACGGTGCATATAAACCATACAATATGACTCTCCGTTAACTGTGTGTGTGTTTTGTTAGATTCAAACGACAGTAGAATTGTGTCGTTGATTCATCGCTTTCTTACGGGAAAAAATTCATGTCTATTATCGTTACAAAGACCACAGGCTGTGCCGACCCGTTCAATACGCAGATTCTCACCTGTCAAGGGAAAATAAAAATGTAAACCACAATCCTTATTATAACAACCTATTACAATGTTGGCCTCTCAGTAGCCTTAATCTGACATTGATTGAGCTGGTCGATTTAGCTAGGGCCTTCTGACGGTATACGCCAGTTTAGACCAAAGTATAACACAGATCAAAGGATTAGCTGCGTTTGCTACGCTGTGTAAGATCCTTACAGAAGCCGCATATCAGAGGTTAAACGAAATTCACGAACACAAAATCGAAACAATCTAACTTCAACCATATTTCATATACACGATAACTAATAGTGTAGAACGTTATACGCAAAGGCAGTCTAGGCGAAAAAAACAATGATTGACTTCTTGCACGCGTATGCTTTTTGTAACGGCTGAAATGGAGCTGTTTTGTTGCGCAGTCCGGATGTGCTGGCCTATATAAGAGATACTAAAATCGACGAGATTCAGGTGTTGGTCAATACCTCTACTTGGTGTCGACCACTTGCCATTCGCTTCCTCGTTGTCTGCTCTACCTATACAATGATTGCGTACATATGTAGGAACATAACATTTTTATTGAGTGATGTAAGTATTTGCCTATTTTAATTCTACCTAGGAAAGCGCAAGCCGCAGTTCATATATTTTTCTTGCGCAGTAGAGGTACAAAGGAATCAGCTAACAGGGAAAAAAAAAACCTCTTCTATGTAGCTACGAAGTACAGGACATCTCCGATAAAATAAAGAGCGTTTTTGCGTATCAGTATAATACAACAACAGAGTATTTCTATTCGTTGTAAAAATATGCATACGCTGCTAGATGGCATATAATAAAAACACACATCAGAAGCGGAGCGACTTGATGACTTACTGCTACATCCAAGTAACCCTATGTACTAGAAAGAGGTTTATCCACAGCCTGTTTTTCATTTTATCCTACCGCGTAAATTTCGTCGCCGGCAGAACAGCATATTTTTTTCAAGATTCATTTACCTGTCAAAAAAGTAAGTTTTTCATTTAAGCAAGTGTTTCTACTTACACGATATATATATTCGTTTCACCATACATTCGATTTGTTGATTTTCTTTTGCATTTTGCACATGAATCAGCAATGATAAGATCTAACAAAATCCTTGAAAACTAATGCGGATACTTATCCCAGCTAAAATCCTAACATGTATTGGGTTTTGTTGTTTCGGATGCAGCTATCGATTGTCTCCGGGCATAGAGTTTATAAAGGAAGAACAAATATGAGGGATTTAGGGAACCAAGACAAATGCATTCTTTCTTTAGAGGTAGTCTGTCGACAAAAAGATTTGTGAAGGCCAAAACGAGTTATTCGGAGATGGCACCTAAATCGGGCGGAAGGAAAACGGGATTGGCTATTCAAATAGAGTCACTTAGCCAGGTGTGCTTTAGTCCACGCCTTTGGACCACGAGTGGTGTGTACGAAATCGTGGATTAATTAAGCTAGCTCATTAAACCATAATGAATCATTTCGACTAAACTAAAATTTAGAATAGCATACGGAAACGTTCCTTAGGGAACAAAATGCAGATTATGTCTCGCATGCCTGATAGATGGAGGGGAAGATAGAGCTATATGGGTCACACCATTTTTTCTAGTAAGAAATCATTTAATTTAAATTTAAAAAAAAAGTCAAGGAAAAATTTAAATACTATTAAATTTTGAGAATTTTCCAGATTCATGAAGATGAACACTTTCGTACAATTTACAGTTTTTTTTTCTTTGATCAGTTTCAAAGGACGGAACCAGGTGGGGCAGGTTAGATAATTTCTTCGATCGACACAATAAAACGTAAATAGCCAATTTCACAGTTTCACCTATCCCAATGCTACACTTCCAACGGCAAATTAAAAGCGTGTTACTTTTTACAAAAATCTTTACGTTGGGCTACATTACACGCTCGCCCTGGAAGCCAAATTGGCAAGAGCAAGACGGACCGTTGCCTTTTAGATAAATCGTTGCGCAAAAATTGGATGCCGTCAATGCTAATTCTATAGAAAAATTATTTAGCATTAGAGTACAAGTAGGTATTTGTATCTGTACATATATATGTAGCAAATCAGACTAAGACATCATATTTTTACATTTCTTATACTACGTTTGGTTGTAGCCAATGTTTCACACAGGGTTGTTATTCTTTGGGATTAACTTTTTAGCAATACAATATTGTAGACACGTGCACAGTATTGCGGTATTGCAGTATAATCGTGGATCCGAATTCACTATGGTTAGTCATGTACGTCAGAATAATGTATAGCCACGATAATTATAAAGGCTTCAATGCTGTCTGGTTAATTAGGTTTTGAAAATGGTGCGCACCTTCTGATTATGTGCGATCACTTCTCAAACGAAACGCACTTTGGGTAGTTCTGGCCCCGACGTATCTAGCCGTCTCCTTCCCAGTTACTATCTTAAACGAAAATGGCAGATTAGCTTATTTTTTAATAAAGGACCGTGTGTCATGTGAACGACGATTGAACTAATGAGACCTTTAATCTACCAACGACTGGTGCATTCTAAACCCCAAGGCTTTTTTTTCGATGGCGTGCATTACTTTCGAACTGTGCGTACGATAATGACCGAGGGCTTACATATGCGGCATATCTCATTTGCAGCCGGCGCTAACTCCTTTCTCCTTTCTAGAGTGAAATTATTTATATTAGAAAGAACACTTACAGGAAAAATTTCACGCATCTTCTTTATGGTATAGATATAACTCAGATTCGTACAAACCTAAACCAGAAAGATGACCATGACTTCACTGTAAATGCGTGTAAGCATATCGCTTCTATCAGATGATAGCCTCTATAGGAGGGAGCCAAATCAAGCAGCAAAATCTAAACGGGTCGAGGGGTTTACTTAATGTATCTAATGCGTGAAATAATTCCCATAGTCTAGAGAGACGACCTCTGTTAACGTTAGTCTGTTAAATAGCTGGAGTCGAACACGTTAGCTCCGTTCACCTCACGCATATCAACCCCGATACCCCCTCCTATTTAGAATATTAATTAAGTTGGCATCCGCCACGTTGCTTGTTGACAAGAGGGACACCCCACAAGTTCAGGTCACTGATTCACGTACTGATACCCGAGCTCCAACATTCAGACATCTGCATCTGATAGGGACGTGAATACATAAACAGCTACACTCCGAGCGGTAGGCTGGCTAATTCTTCTAAAGAAGCTGGCCATCCTGCGACTAGTCGCCTTCACCTCGTCGTCCCGAACACCATTGCCGTTGTCTCCGTGTCTGCCAACGCCAATTTGCGAAAGCCGTCAAGCGCACCTAACATACCTCTCTAGGGTTAGAGCTGAATAAATTATTCAATTTAGTCGTGCATAATATATTGAAAACCGCGACGGTAAGTACCTGCGGCTACTCTGGCGGCCACCCTGTTATAACTGTAATATATTGCTTGCAATATATATTCGTTCATTAGGAATTCTTTCGATGCAAGCCAGCCAGAAAAGAATGCGACGGCTAAGAGAGGCAAAAGACTCGTCAATAAAGAGGAAATCCGCTGCTACAGTTGTGGCTGCGGTCGTGTTTGGGCTGACGCTGCGATGATTTCTTGGGTTCCACCTCCTCGACGCTGACACACGCATGCACACAACAAGAGTAGAGGATGGGGCTTCACCGAGTAGCCGGGACCGTACGGCATACCTGGCTCGGAATCTTCGCCGGGTCCTTTCGGTGGCAGGATGACCGATGTGCCTCGAGTAGATAGACAGGCTTCTCGGCTTTTCTGGGGCTAGCAGACGCCCAACTGGGGGAAGTACGAAAGGCGACAGAGACAAAGAAGCTTATTTTCGGTTTCGCCTTTGTAAATACAGGGCCAACACTCAGCCAGAACCCACAGATAGATCGTGTGGGCTCAAATCTCATGGTGCACTGTTACCATCTGTCCCCTTACCAACTTTTATCGACACATTAAAGCTTGAGCATAAGTCACTACCCTCCTATGAGATTCAGCCACGAACGTACTCGCGTCAATATGCTAGGTTCTGTGTGTATCTTATGCACAGACAAAGAGGGAACAAATAAGTACGGTCGTGGCCACTTATGCCTGCAGGACACAGTATTAGTAACTCGCTCTTAGCTCTGCCTGTTGCTACTATTACAAGAATCGTGTCGTACCAGTTTCACCAACGAAGCTTATACAAGTGTACACATTTCGTCACTTTCTCACCAATCCGATACCCGTCCCACCACCTACAGATCGAACGTTCATAGTTTGTTCATTTCACCGTGAGGCAGTTTATATAGCAGTTGTGGGTTACAGAATCTCGACCGGATAGGATGATTGAGACTGGCCAAAAGTTAAAATCGAAGTTAGTTTGTTGCTCGGTTTTGCCGTGTTTCCTTTGCATGCCCTATCTACCAGAATGGAGTCGACAGACCTCGCTGCCGACTCCAACATACTTTAGCGGGTACTACCGAAGTTAGTCAGTTCTCTGCTCTGCGTTTGCTGTCGTCCTTCACCACTCGCTTTCTTCCGATTTCACCGACCACGGAACGGGGCGGGCGGGCAGGCAGGCACGCTAGCAAATATACGATCATATACGCGATCTTCATAGCGTCCGCCAGCGAGACGAGGAACGGCTGTAGATAACTGCATACAAAAGGAAATCTTTAGGAGCGGAAGAAGCTTCCGGGAAGGATAGGCACAAACTCCATACTAAACAAAACTAACGGACGAACAAACCTGCAGCTTCATTGCACTCTATGTCTGAATAGGTGCATTTGTGATATATAATTGGACCTATGTAAGGTTTCCCCTGTGAAACGACCGGAATTACGCTGGAAATGCCACGTACACGTTTTGCCATTTCCCGACACGGACGCTTCAACCACTCGTCATTGCGCAGTCATTCAAACCATAGAAAATCATGGACATGGCATTTCATGAGTTTATCGATGCCATGGCAGCAGAAGGCATTTATGAAAGGTTAGAGTAGCTTCTAGCTTGTGAAACTCTGTTTAGTTAGTAGTCCGCACAAGTTTTAGAATGTAGCACATGCGCGTGCATGCGGACAAGTCTGAGCTACTCCTAATGACAATGACAACCCGTAGCTATGGAGGAAAGGGGAGCAAGACTACTGACAAAAATATTTTCAACAATAGAATGTCTGCATGAATCGACAAACAGGATGAAAAGTGGCGCACCCCTCAATGCGCCACTTCCAATATTCGCGGAAATGATAAGTACATAATTTCGTTGAAGATATAGGCATATTTAGTATACATTTGCAAAGAGTTAATTATGCTGAACTGCAAAATATGTATGTAAGTGAGATAATAAGAGCGAACGCCAAAAAATGCTACAAGGATCTTGAGAATAAGGGTAAATCGAATGTTTGGTGTGCAAACATTCGCGCCCGAGGTCCTCTGTTGTCTGCCGCCGATCCAGGTGAGGATAAGTAAGGGCAGGCTTAGCACTTGCGATTAGACGTAAAGATAACTCAAGCAATAGCGCAAATCCTCAGGATCTTTGATGCTTGTACAAGAATGCATTATCGAAAGCTTTTTTTTGTTAAAATCCGCTAATATAGATTGTTTTCAAATAACACGTGGCAACAAATAAAGGCTAAGAATTAAATGAAAAAGCTATCAAGTCTTGAGTGTACAGATCTTCGGACAAACATAGATAGTACCTGTGAATAACTTACTCTGTCACTGTTTACTTCGTAACTTTTCGAGTACGCTAGTGATGTTCATGTGCTCGTGGCGAACCAGCTACAAGAACGAAATGCTGTACAGGAATAGTTCTACTTCAGCTCGAGCGTTTTAAGATGGTTTCGAAACACCGGTGAGGAAGACTCCAGGCGGTAGGCCGTAGTTCGACGTTCTGTAGGAAGATGCGCTTAGAAACGTTGCATGAACATTTGCACAGGAATTACCTGACACCTGCCAATTCGGGAAAATTTTCGCCAAAAACTACGCAGCTAACGATTGGAAACATATATCGAAGGCTTAGAAATACATATCTCAGCTGGTCGCAGCGGTAGCGTACACGGGAGGTTTTTGGAAGCTTTATGTTTCGCTGACGACACTACCATGTTATTGCCATTATTTCATAACGCAGAGTTCTGGCTGATTCCAAATATAAAAAAAACCCGCTTTCTAAATACCAGCGTTCTTTCACGATGTTGACGCTGCCCAAATGCATAACTTGCCAGTGGGCAATTACACGTAAGTGTGAGGGAGAAAATTCCTGAGGCTAGTCAAAACTCGAAAAATCTGAGTCCGTTAGTTTTTTTTTTTTTTTTTCATTTTAGTTGTGGTATATGATAGTAAAAGCTCCGCAAAATTGCCCCGTGAAGAAATAATAGATTTTATAGAATTCATACAACCGATGGCGTTAAATCATCATCGTCGTCGTCATAAAGTGAGCGTCTGTCATACTCTATGTAATAATTGCCTTACAATTGTTTTATCGAATCAAGTGGCCTTGCAATAGTAAAAAAAACACTATAATCATCAACAATAATAGTAATAATGCTGAAGTTTGAAGGGATCAAGCATTCAGAATTAGTATAATGTTCGGTTTTGTAGAATAGTTTGTTTTGTCTATCAAGCGTAATGTTTCGGATACGTTTTACATGACTTGCAGAGCACGTTGAGGTCGTAGTTTCACTTCAACGTCATATTTCTGCATCACCATGAGTTGCACCATCGCACTTTGATATTGTGCGGCTTCGTATTTACATTGGACACATATGTGCCGCATCTCTAGAGAATTCCTTCTATTTGTAGCCTCAGGGACACGTAAGGGGAACTCGCCAAAATCACAAGCGCGATTGATTTGCAATTAGAGTTTTGTTTTTTTTATTTGAAATAAACAAACGGAGGCAGGCCAGTAGTGTTATCAGGCTGATCCGGCTGTGCCTACTCAGTCCGGCGACCGGTGCCCTATGAGAACTTTGTTTGGATTGTTTGCTGCGATGTATACGATGGCCAAAAGAATTATTTACATGTCTCAGTTCGTGAAGGCCTAATGTGAAACGAATCGGTTATCAGCAATCGATATGCTGTTCAACACCAGATATCTGATATTCGTAATCCTCAAATCAATGAAGAATCGTGTGCAATTAGCACGGTGAGCATTCAGCGAGGTGATGTACTTTGTTGAACTAGTTTTACGATAACGGACTAGAAGCATTAATTAGTTTTTAATTGCCAATGATAACTAGAATAGAAATGCCAATACTGTTTTGGCTTATCTGTAGTATTTAGATACCTATATTTACAATCTACTATGATTATTACTGTTATTGATACGCAAACAGCATTTATTAGCATTAGTCTTATCATACACAATCTAAAATCACCCGGAAATGTTCGTTTTCTGTTTAGTTATTATCATACAATTACGATATACGGGGTTTTGCAAACAGCCTTAGCTACTGCGTCGGATCGTATTAATGCAAAATACCTGTAATCGCCGGTCCTCCTTCTTCTCCGTCTTCTTTAGTATAATAACAGCATATTTTTGTTAACAACACCACAGTCTTGCTAAAGAGAAAACATTACGGCCTTTACCTGTAGCAGTAAGGTATTGTGTTACGTATTTCCCGTCACGGTTTGCTCCTATCATTTAACCATTTTTGTTTATTCCTCCTAGCCAGAAATTCAGATCTAACTCAGCTCAAGACTATGACTTTCCTTCTGCAGCCATCTATTCCGATTTCTGATTCACGTTAATGTACAAACAACATCTGGGCAAAAATCAATTCTCGTGGTTGCACGACGCTCGATACCAGGCGAGGTTATTAAATGCGTAGTTTAGAACATGTCTTTTTTTCATCTAAGACGTCCAGCTTCGAGGATTTCCTTCCTTCAGACTGAAACTATATTCACGATATAGTAGCATTACAGTGGAAAGAGCGTTTTTGAGTTGTATATCAGAAATAAACAACAAGTGAGAAGATGTGGGAAGTAGTGTTTTCACGTAAACGAAGTAACTTTCTTTCCAGTCTAGTAGATGAAAAAGTGAGGCTGGCTCCACGCTCCCTTCAGATTTCTCCTTCAAGTAAATCATCATTCTAAAGGATTTTTCTTTTTTCAAAATGTTACAGCACCAGCTAGTACTTGAAATTTCTAAATAGATTTGGCTCTGAAAGACTCCAAACCTCAGAACCTCGCCGCTTTGAAGACACTTCAACTTCGCTCTTGTTGTTAGAGCGCCTAATGCCAACCATTCATTTCTAGTTAAGCCGATTAAGCTGTTTTCACACAGCATTTGAAACCAAGCAAGGCATTTGTAGACCAGAATAGAGATGGGACGAGAGATTAGACCAAACGAAAGCTAAGGCAAGATGCTTTGTGTCATTACATTCGTTTGTCGTCTTTCCGGATAGCTCGATTCTTCTATGCCCAGTCTCTAGCCGCTTACGTCTGTGCCGTGATGTGTCCTACTCTGCCGTAATGGAGTAGTCCTCTTCTGACAGATCTATTTCTCGCTTTTCTTATCCTTTTCTGCTTTTCTCTAAGCGAGCAGAGGCTGCCTATATCTGAGAAGAATTTATGGGGCTCGCGACGGAGCTACTAGCGGATATTAGCAGCGGTAATGCCAGAAACAGAGGGAAGAGCGGCAGCGATAGAATCAACGCAAAACGGATGACTTGTGCTGTAGTGCCTTTTCATGAGCTCAAGACGACTTAACAAGGTGAAGAACGGATAACTTAATATGCTCCCGCTGCTCCCGCTGCTACCGCTGAAGGGTACACGAAAAGTTTCTCAAAGTGACGTATAGCTTCTGCTGTTTTTCCTTATTCCCATTTTGCTTTTCCTGGAAGGCAAACAGAACCGGACGCATCGAACGCCGGGCCGATTATCGGCTGATTAAAGAATGAGATTTTTCTTTCTTGAAACGTATGTGTTTCTGCGTAGGTCAGCAAGTAATCGTATAATGAAGGCTTTCAGTCCCTTACGCCCTGTTCACTATGGACTGGGTGTTAGCACACTGTGATAGGACAGATTCGTGTATGTTTTTAAGTTGTAGGTCGCTGTCAGGGCTTGCATGCTTAGAGATTACGTTGGCGTTAGCACTTCGATTCTCCACTCGCACGACAACGGCAGGTAGTAGCATCCTACATAACAGAAGAAGCGAAAAACTGGAACAGCTGCTTCTGGGAGTGAGAGGAATATTTTTCCAAAGACCTATGATATCGGTATGAATTTTATTTTTCTTTAGAATATCTTTCCAGCTGATGCAAGTGTAAATTTTGTGCTTTAACAAAGACAAATAACAAATCCTTAAGACATCGCGTGTCGATCGTCGTTATCACTCGAATTTATGACCTTCGTAATGCAGGCAAATACTGGTAAAGATGTGCTTTCCTAATACGAGTAATTTAAATCAGTTGCAATTCGGCCGCCTGATCGAAAAAACTAGGGAATATTTTCTGTAATGTATCGCGTCCTTAGAAGCACGGTATTATATAACATGCAAATAGAGGTACACAATGAGATTCTAGAAAAGTAAACAACGTCAATATATGTTTTTATTTACCCACAGCCAGTAAGTGGGCGTGCGTAACGTTATGGATCTTTATTTAGAACTCCTAATACAATTGCTAAGTCATCATTTGTAGTTGAAAGATGGCGGTCTGAGAAACGATTGGAACCATGAAGTACCACGCGTGAACAGGGTAGAGGGTCGAGCGATAGGGTCATTGTATAGCCTAACAATAGCGTATGGTTCCATTGACGACAGAATTGTGTTTTCCGTCAGCAGCTTGTTGGCGGCTCCCTTTAGATTCGGGGAGATTGCTTTAGCACACGAAAATCTAACCGTCATCCATCATTGGGACATATGAGCAGTCTACACATCGGACGATACCCGTATCTCGTCTTTTGCTGGAAATTGCTTTTCCATTCAACAGGAAGCACTCACTTTATTCATATGATATTTATTTTAGTGCCTAGCTATCAAAAATCAGATAAAAATAGAATTAAAACGTCATGAAATTATTCAGTCAATCATGCTATAACGTAAAAGTACTGACTAGTATAAACCAATTTCACTTAAATACGGATGTCTATAGAGACATGTATGAGCTCCGTATCATTATTAATAATACTTGGGAGTATTTAAACTCATTATGTAGCCACTAGCCGTAGAAGTAATGTTGCTATCCCGTATGTACTTGGATGCAGGCAGAAATTGCTCCTTATACGGCTCTACAAGGTAACCTATTTTGGTTACACCGATCGATGATCGTATTTACAATACTAATAATCAGCACAGCTTATTAGATGTACAAAGTATCTCTGCTACGAGCCGCACCGAATTTATGATGATCCGTCATTAGGTGCATTTATTTCAACATAAGACAACATCTGGTCGTTTAAGAATAATGTATCAGCGAATCAGAGATCTGTCGCAGAACTTCTGTTTCCTAATCGAAATGATTTTAAAGCAAGCTTTTCTCGCATTTGGCCACACTAATCATCTTTATAGGAATGAGTAGGTCTTTGGTATAAGTGCTTTATATATATCTTTTGTGGTTGCATACACGGCAGGGAGCACCAGCTTCACCCACGTGAGGTGTTCGGTAGCGGAAGAAGATTTCGCTAACGAAGGAACTTTTGCCTGACGCATCTCTGCAAGAAATAGTGTCACGTTTTTCTGGCAGGACTCAATCCTGAAGTACCGAAAACACCCCATACTAGCAAGAGTCTAAGGAACCTGCGCTTTATTCTCTGACGCCTAAAGACAGTCTACCGGCATTTTCGTTTTTTTTCTATTCCATCAGCCTCCTGAGTGATGGACCAGTTTTGCGCAATTTTGTGGGCGGAGGCCTGCCCCCGTAGAGGCAAAACGGGGCTCACCCTGTGCTATTCCAATTCGTTGCTTTTTCAAGTTGGCATCAACATTACTGCCCAGGTTAGTTGCCTATGCAAAGCCTTGCCACAAAAAGCCCGTTTCTGTTTCTCAGAGAACAAACTGACGACGTTTTTCTAGTTTCCTTGTTTAACCTGATCTAGCGGACGTGTTGGTGTTCTGAGCAAAGAAAAAGGTTTTAGCAGGCATCAACACGCACAGAGAGGGCATATTTGGCGGCTCGTCGCTAGCAGATGCATAACCTGGCAACATATCCCAGTTGCGCTACTACTATTTCGAGCTGGGTAAATGCGCGAGATTCAAAACAAACTGCATATGGACTTCTTGCTTCTTTTCAGACTCTAGTAACAAATCGGTATATTAGGCAAGCTATTACCTTGCTAGCTTTGAAACATAGCGCGGCCAACGTACGACGGGCAAAAGCGTCTTCTAGTTTTCGTGCGAACACTATGTTACGCCACATTAAGCTGGTCGCTAAGTGGTGCAGTGGTTGTTTAGAAGAAAGGCACGATTTTCAAAGGCGAGAAAGAATAAAACGGTAGTCTTATTTCTGTAGTTTTGTATCTTTAGTAGAGCCCCCTCAAAACGATAATAGTCTCGTTCAAAACGTACGGCCTATAGCGTATTTTGTGTAAATAAATACAATATTCCTTTATTTAGTTCAAAGAAACACCGTGCCTCAATAGCGAATCGAAGCTGGAGCCTCATGTTTTTTTTTTTTTATATATGGCACCATGCACACGGTATCCATTAGAGCTAATGTTGGACACGCTTATCATGTTAAATTTGTTTGATAAACAAGCTGTGTAGCATTTGCTTGAGGAAAACAGGAACAAATTTAAGTACAACCAGAGCCTTGTGTGCGACTACGAACTGACGTAGAATGTTCAACATACCAAAGCCGCTTTGTCGTCAAGTGACTGAGCTGCTTTCGTATTACTTCAAGCCGTCGCACATGTATTTTGTACGCATAAAAAAGCTCATCAAAGAAAAGAATTCCATTAGTAGCGTGCTATACATAAACTGCCTAGCACAGGTAGCTAGGGTCTGTGTTTCACGATACCCCTACGCTAAACAATCAGTGCTGTGACAAACGATACCATACACTTATGCCTTCTTATAGGAAATAGCTAGAGGCCTTCTCTTGGGCTATTTTATCGACTCTGCGGCGAACAATTCATCGTTTTCGTACCCGATACGCAAAAACGTAACACATAAAGTCTCTGATATTACTTTTGCCCCTGTATGCCTCCGCAAATTCTGTAACTACTAGATACGTTAGGTTGCACGTTTAATTAGATAGAGAAAGTGCAACCTCTAGCTGTTCCTTACGGCTATTATTGAGGTAGCTCTGATGGCTTCTTTCAATCTGCACCTATCAATTGTTTCGTGTGTCAGACTCGTTTTCGTTGCATCTATGAACGAACATAATATTACTCTATTATATGCTTACCCAGTTACTGCTAATTCTGAGTTATGCATGCTCATTCAGCCTTGCCTTTGATGTCCGAAAACTTTAGCCAAAAAAATAAGTGATATTTCATCGAAAGGCAATTTTTTTTTCAACACCATACGTTAGATGATTGCCGATGACTATACAGCCAGCAGAGGCCAATTTGCCGAAGGTTTCTAAAAAGGTAAACAATGTGCTCGGCGTTAGTCCTTTCCGCCTTCACTCTGAAATACGTTTAATCTTTGAGCATACATACATGTTGCTATATAATTAGACTGTATACTACCGTATCCTTAATACGGATAAGTTCGTCGAGTGGAACCGATGAATTCAATAGCTTAGGCCAATCGTCACCGTCTTTGGGACGTTGATCGGAATTTGGGATAGCGAACGCGCGAAGCCGACGACAAAGAGGCCGGACAAGGTCTGCCGCAAATGACTCTCTTGGTTGGACGGTAAATAACTTGAGATACTGTAGAAAGAACAAGCCTATGTTCCTGGACTGATGAGGGCACGAAAGAGCAGATTGACTGTATTGACACAATGTGTAGTTAATTCATAACATTAGCCAAGGGAACAGCTGAATTATTAATGATGTCCATGATGAATGGCGGCATTAGTAACAACTTGAAATTTCACAGCGCGCGTTAACAATTTACAGATGTGTGCAAAATACATTCATATCAAAACCGGGGCATTGTGTGGCAATAATTGTAAGTTTATCACAATAACATTAGATAAAAATAACCGGCTCTATAGCGAACTGTAAGAGGGACCATTTCGAGAAGAGAGAAGACGCGGATCCTGATATTCATAATGTCGATTGTACTTTGCCTGTATTAGTGTGTTGTTTTATCTATTTTATATTGCAGGTAAAATTTATTATGTTATATAAACATTTTGGAGTTTTGTTGATCCGTGTGTGCCTTTGGCTTTAAACACCTCCTGCTACCATTTCGCCAAACAAAATAAGTGAAATATCGTTATTTTTATGCGGTTATCCTTCCGCTTCATTAACTTCAGCTGCCTGTCAAAATCTTCTGAACAAACCGTTTCAGCAGAGTCCATTAAGCGCCAGTCTTGAAAAACTTCACCTCTCTCCCTTTAGCCCGTGGATTCACTAACTCAAAAATACTGATAAATTATAATGCATATTGCAGCATCCTTGGTATGACCTGTCAATAAGTATTTGAAAAAATCAACTGACTCCTCGCATTTGTACTTCTTGTGAAATTCTATATAGTGGACATCTAAAGACATCTATAACGTACAACTGAACGTTGATATATGCCATATTTCCTCTCTGTTCTCTGCTCATTTTCTGAGTGTCATAACGAAGCTTTTCAGGCATTCTCGATCCTAAAATCGGGTGTCTTCGACTACTATCAGGATTTGTTTACGAGCTCATCAAATTCGCTTTCAGCTAAAAGGAGATCGTGCCATAACGTATGTTGCTATATGCCACATAGCCTAGAAGGCCTAAAGCATATGGTCAGGTACGCTGACCACGGACTTTGCTGCTTTTGTAAAGAATCAATTTGGAAAAACTGGCCTTTTAAATTTGCTTATCTTCGAGTTGCACTACACAGCTACGGTCCTTTTCCGAGTTTTTGTCGTTGCTCCGGTGCACCTTTTTTTGTAACCTTTAAAGATTTACAGGCTATAGCACGATGACATTTGCAACTTTTCTAGTTTGGGCAAGACGTCTAGAACCAAAGTGGATATAAAAAAAAACCTCATATGCAAACACTTATAGCAGTGGCACTGAGCATTGAATGGTGTGTAGGAAATGCTTATTTTCATTATGATTAGATTAAGATTGAAGGCACGAAGCCTTACCTTACAGGACAACATACATACGAAAGCCCAGAAGAATTTCGGCATAATAATGGAATTATGGTTTCGGCCCGATGCTCAGAGTAGCACGGAATAATTTTCACATGTTCAAGGCCGCTGATTCCTACAAGCTAGAAGGAAAGACCATGTCTGCTATTCATTTACTATAGCTGACAATCACAAGGAGTTTTCATATGCAGAATAGAGTCTCAGGTAGGTGTTCCGTGCCCTCATGGAAAAGAGGCGCATTGATTGGTTTCGTTTATCGAGAGTTTTGGGACCATTTGGTCTCTCGTCAGCTGTTCAAGGTCGAAGGGACCGTCACCTTTTTAATGCACAGTAATATCATAGAGCGCACACTAAGTATAATGGATGGCTGTGTCTGCGTCGACGAACCAGCTTTGGTATTTTCAATCCGATTAATAAAGTTTATCCTATTTCATTAAATAACAAGCACAATATGGTGTTCCTGATTCAGCTAGACAGCGGGTCTGTGTACACGAACGGTAGCAAGTATCGGGGATCAATTCGAAGTGAACGATATTTATCTCTTCTTGTCCATTTTTTAGTGGTTTCTATATAGCATTACCAACCTAGACTTTTCATGTTCGAAGGCTTGCCATCGCCAGTCTATTCAACAGTGCTCGTAATATATAGAATATATATTACGGGCTGTTCCGCGGCGGAACTTTTTATTTTTGTTACATTAGTTCGTCTACCAACTCCAAAACGCGCTATATGTATATATATATATATATATATATATATATATATATATATATATATGTGCAATTCGATTGACAGCGGAAAAGCAAAGCGCCACCGATAGCAATTTTGTTTTTATTCTCTCAAAGCGGATTAAAGTCTCTGAAAGTGACAAAACACGCCGCGTTCAAAAGCGTTCCAAGTAACATATACGCGTTGGGCTCCTCATCGGTAAAGAATGACAACGAAAAGTGAGATCTTTCACCGTCATAGTAGAATCCGCAAAACTTTGAAAATACCTGGCTGTTGGTGAAGACAACTATATGCCGTCGTACGTAATCAGTGTTCGTCATTCCGTTCCTGCACCACGTGACGTATAGGTATTTTCTGTTCGTTAATGATGCACGGAAGGAACTGTTTTTTTCTTCTTGGTCGATTGATGTTTCACTATGCAACTAAAGAATCGCGAGCTCGTTGCAGATATCATCTTCCAGCTGCTCGACTGGATGGATGTTGTAGGTCCTGCAGCAATAGCAACATATGTACGTTGTTGTGTGTAATTCGCTTCTTTTCACCTGCTTGCCCCTACTACCAGTTTACCTATTCGACTGTCCATATTGTATACTCAACTGGCACACAACAGGTCTAAGTGGATCGAGCGAGCCGGGTCAGCGCCGCTTTGGTGACGTTCGATGCTCCATGTCGTATAAATCTGTCTACATAAGCTGTCGCAGCAATTGGCGTCGGATCGAGATCACACTTGCTTCCCAGATGTCGGATGCAAAAGCCTAGCAGATATTACAACCTGATAAACGCAGTCATATCAGCCGTCTCGGAATTTCGAAAGCCTCCCACGCAGAAACAGCTCATTCACATCAAATACGTACTTCGTGAATACATTAAATGATAAGCCAGCCTATGGCCCCTCGTCCTGTCCGTTTGTTCATTTATTCCTTCATTACATGCTCTCCATCGTCTTTGTCTGCTGGTTCGCATTATGCGTTCATTATTATCCACACCACAAGAGCACCACCATAACTATTACAGTCGAGCGACGTTGAAAACTTGAAGCTCTCGGGTTTGGACGACGTATTTTATATATTATACTCAAGTATATGATATGTATAGAGTTTTCGTAAATGCTTATTACAGGGAGGAATTTCGCGATTTTGATAATTGGCATTAATGTAGATCTCATATTAAATAGAACTGCATAAGTGCGAAGCACATGATAAACAAGGTAATGATAAACAGTGCTATAGTTTTAGATAATGCTAGCTCAACATCCCCGCCTTAGCAACGCATACCTAGGAGCAGCGGCCTAAAATATATCGCATAGACGAGTGCCAAAAGTACGCAAAACGAATTCAAGAAACCGCATCGTACGAGAGTCTTGGCGTCGAGGCTTGTAAGCGAGATGAATGTTACCTCACTCAACCTCTTTTACCTGGAAGTATTTTCTTTTTCCCTTGCTGCGTCCACAGTTCAATTCAGAAAAAAGAACTTGCGTGCCGCGTCACCTTAGAGAGAAAGAGAGACGAGAGCGCAGGCGGCAGACTGGCTGGCTGGCCGGCCGTCACGTTGTGTAGCAGCAGTAACTAAATGAAACTCAACCTGGTGAGCCGTCATGATGCTGGATGAGCCAGCAAACGACTGGGTCGCCACAGGATAGACTTAGCTTTAGGGATAATGAAAAGAAACAATCACGCTTCTGCGCCCGCAAGATATGCTTTTCCGAACGAACATTTGTGTTTCCTTTGCTTTTGTTGAACAGGAGAATGAATATCAACGATAAAACACCGAAATCGTCTTTCGATGAAAGACACGACAAAAGAACGCATGGGAACTATTATATGAGCGGTCAACGGGGTAGCACAGACTTCCTTGATGTGTGTTTTTGCCGCGTATAACATTCTTTGGGTACTAGAAACTGTGAGAGCGTTCACTTTGTATTATTTACCTATGCTTGTAATAGTGCGTCAGTGTTGTGGCTGCATGAGATGTACGGTTTTCTGTGTCAAGTGCTTCTAACATTCGTGGGAACGCATGCGAAGTTTACAACTGAAACTAACTGAACCATACTCTTGCTACAGTCAAGAAGGAATAGCAAAAGGCAATTGACAATAGGCCTGTCCTTTTTCACTGCGGTCTTAAATTGACGACCTAAGCGATCAGAGAGAATAAGAAGTCGACATTGTACAGTACATGAACGCTGACTCGCCAGCTAACCGTCATAGATCAATTTCCCCACGGCAACGGGGTTGTCTGATGCGTATAAACAACCATATATATATATATATATATATATATATATATATATATATATATATATATGTGCGAGACGTTGTTTAAATGATCCAAGTCTTTTTTTTCTAATATAGGCATACGGCAAGCTGGACCCCAGTAGGAAGAATTGACATGTGCGCGCCGATCACATTATAATACACTTGTGTACGTAGAAGGACAACCTGTACGAAGGGCAGCACTTATTTCAAAGTACTTGTAATTCATCTTTAGAAAAGAGTAATTTATTGCGACATGTCCTACAATTAGATAAATTGCTATTTTATAACGTTGGAAAAATATTCCAGCTTTCGTAAAATAGCAGATGTAGTCATTTTTGCTATTTGGCAATAGCGTCATTGACACGAACAATTAGCTCGACGTAGACGCTAGCAAAATTAAATCATTCAATGACGAGTGAGGTACGAAATGAAAACGAGTTTTATTGAACTAAATAGAAAAGGCTTAATATTAGCTTGCATAAGTTCTAATTAGCAATTCCATCCAAATTCTAATCATAAGTAATTGTCGGCATGTTCGATGTTCTTTCACCCCAGGCTGGCTACTTTATTGGTAGTCGATTTAAACGCTAGCTAACGACCCAGTTTTGTTTCTACTTTCTGTTCCAACGCAAATCTGCTCATACAACAACAATGAGATCTGCATGGGTCGGCGTATTAGCATATAGCTAGCCATAAACGTAATACATGAACAGACGATTCCGGCAGTTTTTTTTAGCGATTCGGCCACCTAACATTGATTGATTGATTGATTGATAGATGGATGGATGGATGGATGGATGGATGGATGCATCTATATTATAGCGACGGACAATGAGATACAAACAATTCATTTTGCTTGAGCAATATCCAAAAAAGAAACAGGTCGAAGTTCTTTTGCTTGAGCATGCGACCCGATTTCACCTCATGTGACCGCTCGTATGTACATATGTGCATAGATTTCCTTTATTGTATCAAATCATAACTACCTAGCTCAACATAGATGCATGTGTTATTTGAAAATAAATGCATGATCTAACCATTTCAAACACCACAGGATCGACTAACGTCGGATGGTGACTGGCAGCGGCTATGTGAAGGATATGCGAGCCACGTTTATGAGCTAACAGGCTAAATCTCGTTGGAAACTATTATATCTAGTTATCGCTAGTACAACTAATGGAGTATATGCTAGTTTGCGACAATAATGAGCGATGACACTTTTACGGAATACGTTAAAACGGGTGGCAATATCAACCGCCAGGTTGGGCGTATTCCTTGCTGTTTCCACCCGAAAAAGCATCGATACATGAATGTGCCTTCGATAAGCCCCCCAAGAACTTTAAATTGAGCTAAAGTTGTAAGAGTATACAAAGTGACAACAGCCAATAAACACGATACAGGGATAGTTTCTGACGAAGTTTTGAAAAAAACGCCCTTACGCTCATTAGAAAAAAAATCGAATCACAAAGTAAAAGAAGTAATACGCTTATAAAAGAGGAGAATTGGGAGACGTTATAGTATACTTACGACAGCCGCAGTTTTATATACGATATAACAAAGACTCAAGATTTGTTCCGTTTTGCTAATGGGACACAAAGAGCGCCTTTGTTTACATTTGGCATTTGTAACGTTAATTTTAGACCATTGAAAACCAAGCTTAACGCAATGGTCTTATCAATTTTCACCTACTGTATAATATGTCCGTTTGTATAATTAGGAGCAGTTCAAAATGGTGTCCTAAACTAGATGTTGTATCTAATATTGTGTTCTAAAGTTAATAGGGTAAACTGTGTGTTTATATATTCAGAACAGCCAGTCCCACTGCACTGGGCTAAAGAGTTACATAAGCACTGTTTTCATATATAGGCTTCTCGTTTCTAAATAAAGAGGTCTTTATATGATACAGTGGGTTAAATCGTCTATTATACTAGCCATGTTTAGATAATGCCCACTTTTCCGTGTCACTTCGGCGAACTGTAGTCAAATATTTTTCACCGAACTTTATAGTAACTACTTAAACCCTTTCCCTTTAGATAGGTTCACTTATATACATTATACATAATATATATATATATATATATATATACTATAAGAATCGTCCGTCACTTTATTATTGCGAAGTAACCCAGTTTAACGTTTTTCTCACTACTGACTTATGACATTAGTTCTTTCAAGGGGTCAAAAGAATTCCGCTCATTGAAGTAAATATTATGCGCATGTTCAGAAAGGTATATAGTCAACTTTTTGTTCTGTTGCTCGTTTACAATTGATCGTTTATTTGCTAGGACGCAAAGTTTCGTTATTAAGTAGCGCGGAACAGTTTGACCCCGAACGGTTAATTAAATCAAGGCTGCACTGATTTGACAAATTACAAGTTTAACATATGCAGGCACTTTTTCAAGACTCATGAAGCCATACACGACTTGACCGTTCGACCGAATATACTGTAATCCGCTTTGCTAAAATTTTTCTCCCGCTATAAAATGGACTCATCGTGTTGAAATCTGCGAGCTTTGTCAGGGTTTAAGTGCCGGATCTTTGTCGCAATTGTGGGAGTCAAAGACAAAATCTGAGTGAAGGCAATCTTCGTGGTTCTTCCTGTTGACAGCCTATACCTAAAAGCAAGTGATCTTTGCACAAAGCTGACTGCGAAGACTCTCCTCGGCCACAAGCTCATCATCATCAACTTTATAGGGTTTCAGTCTTGCGAATGATTTCCCTGCGCCAATAGATCGTGCCAATTTAACACCATCATCGTTGAGTTGTTCACTGGTGCTCCTGGGATACACGTAGAGGGTGGTCCTAGCCCTATTCGGGATCGATTTGCGGCGGAACGAATCACTCCAGGCGGGTTTGCCATAGCGTAGCACATTTCAACCAAAAAGTGAAAAATACAATCAAATGGAATAAGTGTTATCACGGTTTTACAAGCTGACTGAGCGCAAAGTTTTGTTATTGCTTGGCTTAGTTTTTACGAATTTCGCTAATTGCTACGTGTTTGACAACGGCTTAATCTGATCATAGATAAGCTCCTCAGAAACTTTAACAAGGTCGTTTGTAAATTAGATATCACAGAGGAGTTAATATACGTAGACTTCTAGTTAACTTAGACAAAAGCCACGTAGGAATTCCAGCTACGTAGAAAGGAAAAGTAGCAAAGGGCAGAGTAGTACGCATTCATTAGGATTCTTTTAGTATAAGTGTAAACCTCGTACTGGCGTAAATCAACGTTTTTTCAATGCTCCGATCACGAGAACGTTCGGTACGGACAAATGTCGTCCGAATCTCCTACTAACATTTCAAAAACGTGCTGATTTTCTGAAAATGCCATTATTCCTGTTAACAAATAATATCAAACTCAAAAAGAACCAGACAAAAGCTACCGTTTTCCTATGCGCATTTGGTAATTAATTGCAATTGAAATCGGTCAGTACACCTTTATGGTCATGCTAGGCTCGGGGCGGTGTTGCTTCTGATGCAAGACTAATTTTACGGGATGTTAGTAATCAGTTGTACTGTTTTGAAGGCAAACTTAAACCAACATCCCTTCCTGATTTGCCATGGTCTAGTCTCATAATCGCATGTTTGAGATGAGGTACTCCTTACAGCCGACACTGCGGGCATGTGTACGGTTTTTTTTTTTGTAAAAATAACAAGCTGATTTTTTTCAAATGGACTAGTGTGTTGTTTTTAATTCGATTTTTCATCATTACTACTCTGTCTATATCGAATGTCTCCGAATCTGAACCGCGATGTATTACGACCTCATTTAAGAAAAACCTACAGCATCTGTTCAATATGCTGATGAAATTGATGAAGGGCAGACTTGCATTGTGGACTATCGTCTCATTGTGAAGCATTAGATGCGATATTTTTTCTATCGGCTATTGGCTATCTGAACTTACTAACTTTTTTCGAGTTGTTCTCCAGTAGACTTTTGAGATGACGTGGTAACAACGTGCCATAGAATCTACCCATGCGACGGCGATGTGCTTACGGTTACTATAGCAACGCACTTGAAGAGTTGCTCATTAGCCATACAGATCATCTAGATCGCTTTTTATGTGACTAGTGTAAAAAGCAACGAAGTCGGCACAAGTGGAAGCTTTGGAAGCTAACACAGTTTGTCGGCGAAAGCCACTCAAGGATGTCAATATTTTATAACCATTTTTCTAACACTAATGACTACTTGCACATTTTATTTAGCAAAAAAATCACGTGGTTTTGAAACATCACGGATGGCGTTTTTACATCTCTAGTATCATCCATCTTTAGGTTCGTATTTTATAGATGAACTAAAAAAATAACCTTCGAATCTTGGTAGCTTCTGCATTAAGTCACTGAATTTAAACCCACCTAATTAAGGCGAGTTCTTCTTGAAATATTTTTGTTGAAAAAGTTAAATTTTTATTTGAAAAATATGCCGCAACTATGATGAAGACAAAGAAACTTCTGCATTCGAATGTTGCGGGAGTCTTCAACTGATATTCTACATAAGAACTGAAAGCAGGCGTCGCGAACATCGTATTTTATGTAGCTCGCCATGCTGCCTGGAGTTATTTAGCGAGTCAAAGATTTTAGTAACTTTTACACTACCTACCATTAGCAGACAAAGTTTGTCTGCTACTGACATTAAGCCCTTTACGGCTATTTACGATCATAAACTGATAGAGTGCTATAACAGAACACTTAGTTTGTAGATATCATGTAATGCTGAAAACGAATGCTCAGCGATTAAGTTTTTCTTCTTGGAAAATAGAATGCTGGTAAAATTTCTTGAAGATTGGTAAAAACACAAAGCAATGAAGCCTTCAGCGACACAACTGTTTGTTACTGGTGCAATTACTTTACGAATGTTGATTTGGAGGTTGAGGACTACGGTGAAGATAGCTATACTTCAGGACTTCAAACACAAGAACGCGGTCTTATAATCACGGAAACTTGTGTTTCCTATCTGCTCAATATGGAATTTTTCAAAGCACGTATAATTAAATTGCCATGAAAAATTTTTTACGTGGACTCAGAACACATGGAAACTCTTATGGATACTCTACACAATTATGCATAATTATGACACGCAGAAACCAGCTTGAAAGACATCATCACCAGAAATGAAGGACTTCCATGATCATCTTGCAGCTCGCACTTTTATTTAAGGTTTTGAGGTATAAGTACTTCCTTCCTTCCTGGTCTTCAACCTCCCAACATGATTTTTAATCTGCCATTTCACTAATAGCTTCCTTGCCCAGCTTTTTCACCTATCCTCAATAAATCCTACCGGCGTTCTACCCTTACAAAAAAAAACGCTGAGCGTTGATTCTCATACCTAAAGAAACCCTTTCTCATAGATGCGTCATCCTTTGATGGTACTTAATCAGCTTATAGACACAAATGGCCAAGGGCCTGGAATAAATCTCGACCAAATATATTACGTTTTTCATGCGTAGTTTTAACTGAGGTATTTCGGCTGTTTAAACAGAATCGGAAAACCTAATACATTACAATTGAAATAAGGACCACAACAATATTTGGAAAAAATCCTAAACTTTCCTCTGTAAATCAAAGACACGGCCAAGTACCCTGTTACGCGGTTAATACATAGCAAGTCCACACACAGCTCAAAGTTTTCGTTCCGGACGTAATATTCGACCACTTATAGTCCCAATGAAGTACATCACGAGGCATGCCGCTCGCTGACATCTAAACATAATATACTAAAAATGGTAAAATATGTGCTTTTGCCAATCCCCGCATTGAAGCTGTACACTATAGAAGTTCCTTGTACACACTAATACAAAATGCGTGACCTTGGACTGTTTGAGGAAATGATTTTCGAAAATTCGGGACCTTTCTCAGAGAAGAGGCAGATGACATAATTAGTTTTGTAGGTCTGTTACGGCGCAATAGCAATGAAAAGAACGAGAAATGTGAGAAAAAATCCTTACCTTTGTCGAAGCTTATATTGGTTGCGGGAAACATCTATGGCAGTTTTAAATATAAATCGATTTCGTACACTGGATTTTGTCTGCATAGAAGACAAGTCAAGGCCATTACATAAGCGAAAGGCATTGTTAACCTCTGAGACAGTCTACAGTATGTGGCCAACACACTTTCCAACATTTAAATTTACTATATGGAAGTGAAGAAGTTTCACGTAGGTATCTAACACCCATGTCTTAATAATTTATTTGCTTTGTGATAGACTTTATTTCAAATACCTAAAAGGGTAAAACCTTATTCGTAACAAAAGTACTGGTCGCAAACTGCGATGTCATATTGCGTAAAGATGATCATATTAGTAAACTCCATAGGCTTATGGTGACACCGGTTCCAGCAGCGCCCTCGAGTAGCGCTTAATGTAATTATTGTAGAACGTACGTATTTCTAAGCTATACATAAATATATGTACCAATTTACACCTACTTCAGTTGATATAGGAAAATTCAGAATCCGCTTTTCTGACGAGATGCAATGATATGTACACATTTTCGATCTACATGTACCTAGCAATAAGAACACGACGGCTATATGATCTTTTTCACGTACAAATAATTTAATTTACGGAAATTTACGATCGTCCTGAGTGAGGACCATCGGGCATAGTATACAGGGTCAAGTGCGTTCATGCAAGGTAGCCTGTGATTATGTAGATATATTTGAGGATATTTTTATTTCATATGCATAAATTAATGCATTTAGCACCAGAATATCTATAGTGCCTCTAATTTTCTTTTAGCTGAATATTTTATGATTTTCGTATATGTTCATTGTAGTCTTTGTTTCAAAATAATTGTACGTACGCAGGCTCAATTATTTGGCACATGCTAATATTATTTTTCCATGCTGAAATTTCCGTAAAACGTCTATCAAGGATAGGCATATTTCGTCGTGCTTTTTTTTTTGTGGTATTTCTAGATATCGTACTCTGGATTTTTGAGATGTTTGGTTACTTGAGGTGTCCGTATTATTAATTTTTCTATTGTATGCAAGTCCTGAACTGAATCTCTAGATCTACATTGTATATTAGCTCGAGTCTCAAAGGTAATTTTCTCAAATGAGGAAACATTCGAGCTTGGATGGACAGCTGCTCACTTTTGACAGTACAAGTGAGCGCAGCGGGCTATTAAGAAACGAGTATGAAGGGAAAAGAACCCTGGCGTAGATAAAACTAGATTAGTCAAAGGTATCTAAAGCAACGTAACACCGCCAAACATCATCTGCTCCAGCAAAAAGTCGTAGACCTCAGGCACTGCGCGATATACGAAAAGGCTTCACAGACGCTGAATATAAATATGAGAAAGGCTTAGTAGAGAAAAAGAATCACTGCTGAAGAAATGACTTTTCTGTATTTCGATTATTTAGAGTACGACTTTGATAGATAGAACACTTCAGCTTTCAATAGGACCAAGTCGATGTGGTGTTTTCCATTGATGCTTTCTTCCTGAAGTCCTAAAGGTAATAGCATGATAGATAAATGCGATAGCGAGATGTGTCGAGTATGCAACACGTCCACAATGGAACGTGGCCCATGCAATTACTTTTTTGTCATGCAACAGAGCGCCTTATGCTTAAACGACAATCCGTATATTTATTTATTCACCGATTTGAGGCAGGCTGTCAAATAGGGTAGATCAATTCCAACTTATTATAACTGCAAGCCAACCACAAAAATTGAATGCAAGCAATGATGCGCGAAGTTCCAATCTTAGAGTTATGATCAACACGACGTCGTTGCTATTACTGAATACCATCAAAATTTACAACAGCGGCTCTGCTATGTGCGAGCTGTGTAAATTTAAAGAAAACTTGGTTCGTCTTCGCCATATACTTCATCTATTGCTTACTCTTCAATCGTATGGAAGATACCAGATCTTCCATACCGTGTGTTCTGACGACTCTCTAGCGATGCGACACTCATCATGTATCGTAAAAAATGCGAACCATCCCGTCACCAGGGTGGAAGCGCATTACCAGATACACTTAGTTTTATCCATAGTGATTTTTGTTGATGACTGAAGTGCCATAGCTGAGTTGTTTACCTGGATTTGGCCTTTCCGTAGCCGCTGCAACGCGAGCAGCGCAATGGTGTATGGGAGATCGGCTGGTACGAGGTGGTGTGATAAGTAGGCCCGTACGAATACTTCGGCTGGTAGACTGGACGAATCGCGATGGGTGCAAAACGGGTTACTGGTAAAGCGGATTTGACAACCGGAGCTGCGACAATCTTCTCTGGCACATAGGCGGTACGGAGACGTGAGGCTGGGGGTGGAACGGTTGGCACGCTGACGGTGCCGTAGTCTTCGGGAAGATCCTGGTCAGGAGCGTAGGCGGGAACGCGCTTTGGCGTTAGGATGACTTTTTCTGTGGGCGTTTCGAATGCCTGTGATGGGTCCTCAATAAACTTTTGGGGCCGACGACGAGGTCCAGTGTAAGCGGGAATGTCAGTGACTACGACAGGCCTAGGCGCTACCGCAGGCTCCACACGTACGACAGAAGGAGGCGGTTGATGAGCGACGCGGTGAACATGTTCAAACACTGGTTTTGGTGGCAATGGCGGTACATGCACCTGCTTGTGCGTAACAATGGGCGGAATATAGGCGATCGTGCGCTTCGGTACAACCGGAATAACTAACAGAGGAAAATTCAACGAATAAGAATCCGTAGTGTTAGCTTGTACCGTTTCACTAGAAAATAGTGATATAAATGCATGTACGCCTTAGTTTACTCAACAAACCTGGCTCAGGGGCACGTTGAATAACTGTCTCGTGAAAGATCGGCCTATGCACTACAACCGGAGGAGGTGGCGGGGGCGGAATAACGACCGGAACCGGAGCAGGCTGAACAACAGTCGGAACCACAAGTGGCGTTTGAAGTTTGACAACGGGACGTACAGAGTGCGCGTGCACCGCGGGAATCGCGGGATCGATCGGAGCTTCCGGGATGACGTGAGTATGATGATGCACGTGGCCTAGTTTCTATCACACGAAACGAGACAAAAAAGCTGATGATGAACCACGAAGCCGACGATAACAA
Source organism: Varroa destructor (assembly GCF_002443255.2). NCBI lineage: Eukaryota > Metazoa > Arthropoda > Arachnida > Mesostigmata > Varroidae > Varroa > Varroa destructor. The sequence continues at coordinate 11,861,406 of NW_019211454.1, read as the reverse complement.
CAACAACAACAAACGCCAAACGATGACCATGTTGTGGGTTATACTAAAAACGCATACTAAAAAATATAGTTCTTATTTAACAAAAAGGGTGAGAACGCAAAACGTGACGCTGTCGTTAAAGCGCAAATATGTTAACTATGCTCATCTTGATTGCTAACCTTGCTTACACTTACTGCATATTTAACAAACTAAATATTTTCTATAGCATTAAGAACATTTTTTTTACATACGATTATGTCATAGCTAGCCACTATTCTATGTGAACAAATTTGCCTGCTACGAAAATACCTTCTGCTTGAGGACATGTCCGGTCTGCTGTAGCGCGGGCTGTGCGTCCTGGATGATCTTCGTTACGCCATCGCGAACATAGATAGCGTCGTGGTCGCCTGTAAAATGTGTCTTTGTGCCAGGCTCATTCGTCTTGACTATAGCACGAAAACCGTTCTTGCCAGCCGTGTACTCGACCTGGCGGACCTTTCCATCTATATCAGTGATGGTGTATCCTCCCCGACGATTGTTTTCTGCATCAACAGTTTCCCACCTTTTGAGGTTGGTATCCCAATCGGTAATGTCGTAATTGTATTGATAATTACCATGGCCCTAAAACAACAGTTACCCCGTTAGTTAACAGCAGTTAGTTAAAGAAAATTAACGAAGCTTTTTGACACGAATCAATAATTTGCCGGTGCGAAACGACCAGCTAGCTATACAACGACTACAGAGGACCATTTGCAGTAAATGCTCATTACAACCTGTGGCGCCATATTTCTTCCTTATAGCTTATTTTATTTATGGCGGGTTTTATTAATGATGAATACGTTGTGGATCCCCACATTATTGGCCTGTTTACCTATCTCGTACCGGCTCAGTGTGACGTCACTTACCTTCTACTAGTGTGCATAGATGACAAGCAGGCATCTTCACGGTTTGTATTTGCACGCTAGAGTCTGAATTTCCCATCATTATTGTTACAAATGGCTATTGGTATTTGCCCTCAACCACGAAAGTGCACAATAGCACGTAACGTATAATAGACCGTTTGTTGCTAATGGACCTCTCTACGAACACAATCACGCTCTTGCTCTGCCCTCTTGAGTACATATTTTCAAATGAAGCGGCACTAGCAAGCAAACATATTTCCCCATTCGAAGAAAACCGTTATTATTATTATTATTATTATTATAAAACTATTATACGTCTTTTGCATTTGATTATTTTAAAAATCGCATTTCGATAGTTCAGCATAGCTTATGGACGACGTCGCAATACCCCAGTTGCAAATTACACTCTGAACGGTTGAAGGGCTGCCGAGATAGCTGTATGATTATATCGTTCATATGACTCACTAACGTGCATCAATGCCCGATGGTGCACGCAGGACAATAGAAGGTTGAATGGCTGCAAATAACGTTATAACGCCGAAATAACTATGGCGCCAGCAATATCTCCAGTACTGGCTGCGGCATAACGCGTACAAAAGCAATGCGAAACTGTAATGGTACTAATGGGGCAAAATAAAAAGTGGTGCCAATTTGTGTAGGGACTGGCGCCCAATGACCCGAGGATGGCAGTCTGATAAAATGGCCAATGACTGATTGATCCTATGCAGAGCGCACTAATTGTCTGAGGAAAAGTCAAGCTTTAAATAATGGTAATAAAAATACGTAACAAACTAAGTTATTAATAAATAATAAAATTAAGGAGTTCAACATGTATTTATGTGTAGCATGCCGTCTTTCAGCAGAAACTGCCATATTTGTTTCCGCTTGTGCTCAGTAAACATTAGATGTTGACCGAGGCGACAATCCCTTCGATTCCACCGCGCAGCTAATGAAATCAGGCATGTTAAAACTGTATAATTTGTAAATTGTTTTGCATGTAAAATTTAAGAAGCTGCATACTGGTATGTATAGACAAACGGCACATAAGCGGACTTGTATTTACGTTACTGTGTACGAATCATATTACATGAATGAATCGGTTCTGTTACTAGTCATCCTAAGTCTGGCAACTTACATCTTCTTGCCGATTGATGCTTGAGAATCCATCGTTAGAACGAGCCAATCCAGGCCCGATCAGCGTAAGCACCAAGACAGCTACCGAGCCGAACTCCTGAAAATCAAGAGGGAATAATTGCCACTAGTCTCATTAGGCATAACCTCGTTACATCCGCAAAAGTACCTATTTCTGCTCGAGGTTTACTATTCATTATTGAGCCGTTGAACTATCATATCCATTTAACCGGATGCGCACTCAATAGGGAACTAGACAACCCTATTAAAAATCATAGATTAAGGTTTTCAGTGTTAAAGAGTTTATGAAAATAGACGTAGCTTTTGTGTGTATTTATCATGTGTCTTCTGGCGATTAAGCCAGAAACCTTGAGCTGGCCTAGTGCCGCTTGCGGTTGAACTTTCAAGGATGAAATGCCATTTCGCGTCACCTGAAAGTTGCAAGCCGCGCAGGCGATCGATTAGCAGGAAAAATACGGTGCCTTTTAACTCACATAAATCGAATAAAAATACAAACGAAGCGAACGAAGATCCCACATATTTGCGTTCATACAAGGTCTATAGCGCTATGACGAGCTAACGACGCATCGCACGGATGATCTGAATAAAATGATCGATTTGAATTCACTATAAGTACCATGTATGGTACATTCGTTACCCAAATATTTCCACTGATTACGCTTCTGGAGTTCGGAGTTTACAAACCGGCGTTTTATCCCTTGCGGCAGACAGCCAACTATCGAGCGGATAGTTGAGTTTAGCAATGACTTCTCGTAAATGGCAAAGAGAATCAACAATTTCATTTTTACCTATGCTCATTAATAAGCACTTAATAGTATGGTAGCTAAAAATCAATTATGTATATAGGCTAGGCCTACGGCCTACTGCTACCTTTGCCTAGAGCAAAAATACTGATTTAACCCTCTCTCCTGCGTTTGATGTCGCTCATACCTAGTCCTCCCTTATTCTCAACCAACCGCATGGCCAGTCAGCGGATAGTATATCAAGTCAATGCGCTAGCATAGCGGATCCAGTTTGCATAATATGTTCACGGCATACGATACTGTTCACACTGTATGCTGCATTCTATAAATTCTTGTAGATATTCACAGGTAGCTTTTTGTTTGTCTCCCGTATTCCCACATTGGCCTCGTCTGTTGTCTAGCCAACAATCGCGTACCGGTAGCTATATTAGTACAACTGTGCTACCCACACCCCAGTCGTATCAAGCCTTATGGAACCTAACATTGCGGCCACCATAGCAGGCGTTAAACAATAGACATAACGGCGGTAATATCAACTTTGTCGTTCGGCAACCTCGCGCGCTGAAACAACACCAGGTGGCGTTCGCTCACTCCCAAAAAAGTGGACTGGGGATATGCATAGACGCGCGCTGAAACAACACCAGATGGCGTTCGCTCACTCCCAAAAAAGTGGACTGGGGATATGCATAGACGCGCGCTGAAAGAACACCAGATGGCGTTCGCTCACTCCCAAAAAAAGTGGACTGGGGATATGCATAAACGCGCGCGACTGCCACTGTCGAGAGCTTCGTAGACCCGCGTAGCTAAATATCGATAATACTGCAGTATAACTATACATATATTTACTCATTAATATATATAGTTTCATGGTAGTGCATGACTGAATCGCAAATGCGCGTCGACTACATTTACTAGAGAAAAGGAAGATTGCATTGTAGATGTAGCGCTTAAGTGACTACGTACCCACGCTACGCTGCAGGTTTAGATTACCGGCCAATTACTACCGGGTGTCGTTGCTGCAGTCGGTCACGTTCAGAGACACAGTAACGTCGCAGCAGTATGTACAGTCTCGCTTATCGTACCTTTTACGCCTATGTACAGTTGTTTACATGCACAAGCTGCTAGATCAGCTGTATTAATCTGCACAATGTCACTAGTGACAACGGTGGTAGATAGTAAAGGAACCAGCGTAAGTAATGATGATGACCTGTTCTCCTCCTACTGTATGAAGAATTCGGGAAGTCTAGATGGACGAACGGACCCAATGTCAATCCGTCTGCAAAAGAGCAACCGATTATGAAAATGCACGGCAAGTAAACTGAAGATAAATCGACGCCACGCTGAAGCTTTTATTCTAACTAACTGACGATCATAGCTGTGTATAAGACAATACTATACAGCCGTGCATTACAATGTCGCCTGTTGTTGCATCCGCCACTGTATCAGCGGAGGCTAGCTATAATTCAGCTCAAGACAGAGCGTACATATAAGCATTTATGTATCGGTGGTTTATAGTTAAAATCCTGTCCGCTAGAGAAATAGGACTTATCATCGGGCATTACCTTATATTCAAGTAACTGCCACTTGAAAGTGCTGCGCGTTAGCGTCCAATGGAGGGAAGCATCCGAACAGAAACCTAATACTTGTGGATTCAATGGAGTTCCGGGGATTCATGGACGAAATTCGGCTTCACACCGTACTCCATTGCTGTTGGAATTCTATATATATATATATATATATAGTGGAGACGGCGCTGTCAACAGTTCGATATGCACCCCTTATGCGGCGTTCACAGTTAAACATGTAAAGAAAGATCGTCGTCCGTACACTTATAGCAACTATTTGTTCATTTTCGGAAGAGTGAGATTTGGACTGTCACATGGAAATCGATATTTTCGGTCCCCTTTTAGGGATTTATTATTTCAATATAGAGGAATAGACTTTACATGTAGTTGAGCGACAAGTTTGCCCGAACGTTCGAAGGCGAAATGTAAAAAATCATCATGAGAATCTCCAAAGAAGAGGAAACCAGCAGACTGGGCTCTGAGGAAACCTGAAACAAGTTAGCGCTCGTTCAATATGACCTGTAACTTTGTACGTACACCGGTGAGTGTCCTCTTTTTCAAACCAGTTTATCATCGCTAAACGTGAATAACTTATTTGTCTTGCAGGTAAAATTACCACACTATATAATTTTCAACGCATCTGGAAGAATGCGCACTTCTTTGATAGAAAGTCAATGGATATTGCTGTTGAATTACTACGATATAACGTATGCAGGAATGGTTCGAGTAAACATCTTTTTGGAGAATGCCTTAGAAATCAATAGATTAATGATTTCATCCAGCAACTTCGTAAAATATTAAAAAAAGATCTCTTTTAGTTAAAAAATATATATATATTATTGTTATAATTGTCAAGTGTTAATTATTTGACGTAAGAGTTCTAATGAAACTCGGACATGGGCCTATTTTAACATGCCTTGGTCCATGCGTTCCCTAGCAATCTTTTTGTAAGCAACTAAGTTAATTGTCCCCTCCTGCGATATAGAGGGACCCCGAAGCATTTGGCGGCTCTTACGAATCGTATGAAAACTAAGACAGATTATAGATCTTTGTATCGAAATCAACCCCCATCTCAGAGGGGGGTGGTGGGGGGGGGGGTGAAGACCAGCGGGCAGACGCTGATATGATCGAAAATTCTTCTACGAGACTACCGCGATTGCTAACGGACGTGTTGGAAAAAAGCGTAGGTGGCAATCGCACTTTTCAAGCAAAACTCTGCCCCAGAAGAGGGCGATCTATAAAAACTGCAAGGGTAAGGTTGTCATCGCCGGTTCCAGTCCACTCACGAGATATGTCTTTCGAGTGGGCCGATTGAATTAGTATGACACAATACACGTAGGATCAATGTGAATCGACTAACAGACGAAATGCGTTCAGATTTGGTCACTTGAAATATACAAGAAGTGACCAGGTAGAGCGGAATATAAATGAATACTTTGGTTAGCTTTGCCCACTTAGCTGCGTACGCTGGTACATACGATAAGAAAATACATAAGCAGGAGCAGACTTTTTTAGATAATAGATTTGTTTATAGTTAATACTTTTTTTTCTCTTGTGATTTGTTTACAGTCTACCCAGAACAACACTTAATTGTCCGTGGGCCAGGCCAAACGCTAGATCTCGATATTTAGACGGTTTCGCTTTACCAGCGCTTTACACGCTGAAAATGTTGTAAGCCGAAGTACCGAATCTAAATTGACGTGCGGGAGATAATATTCAAACATAATCTTGCTGCTATACATGGTTTGTAAGCTCACCCAAATGAGTACTTCAACCAAATTTGGTGCAGTGCGCTAAAACTATCGTACTTGCTCGGTGACGACAGCGGTCTAATCTAGAAAATATGATCTTCGCTTAGTATATTACCTTTTTTCCAAACACATTGATAGAGTGCTTATGAAAAGTGCTAATCTTAGAGGAGCATATGTACGCCTTTTCTTGATTCCAAGTTCTCTGTGTCAGGTGGGACATGCCAAAAACAGTCAATGTTCCTACTCTATAGTTAAATCAAACTCTAACTAAAAAAGATAACGGCATCGCCCAATTACAGGGTTCGCATTGTATATATTACCGTCCGTCGGTATCTCCACTAACGGTTATGTCTCAAGGGAGAACCATTTCGACAATTGTACCTTAGATGCCATTACCCAGTCCATGGATGCTATCCATCTCTGCTGATTTTTTTTATCCATATTTTTGTGATTCATCATCCACTTACTCCAATTGCCGATAGTCCTTTTCTTACCTATATGTAACAATATTCTCAATCTTACTTTTATATCTTCCCGACAGTTGTGGAACCTTAAAGAGGCATGGGTCCAAGTTACTCCGAACGGCCGATCGGTTCTATCGCTGTGAGCTTCTGCTCATCGACAGCTCTGTCAATGATTCGCACGGCCTACGGATCAATATGGTGGATAGACAGTACCGGGCCGCACAAAAACGGTATGAGCAGATCATGCGATGATACTCCATCGTATGCGTTAGCATGTCCCGAATGAAATCGATCCTGTTCAGGAGATGAGGGAAATGATGTGACTGGGATCGATGACAGATCGATCGATAGTTGGTAAACCGCAGTAATAACCGAATGGTGATTTGGGCAAGTTCCGCTTAATCAAAGCATCCGATTTACTCGAATAAATGCACATTGTGCTTAGACATCAGCCCGGTCAGCGATTGCTTACTTACGGGTTAATTGTCTTAGTAACGGACACTTCATCTGGGCCATATGACACGTATCCAGTAGTAAAACAAGAGTTTGTTAAGGGTAGCCACTTTTCACGGATAGCAAGTGTTCTGCAGTACGGCTATTTTGGGCCTGACCGTTCGTTCTGCATTGATTGATTGATTGATTGAGCAGATCTTTCAAAAAGAGAACGCAAGGCATCGGGTTGGAGCTGAACTTATTTGACACCAAGTAGTATTTCTGTAAAAAGCTCTACGTAAGTGCTTGTATAAATGCAGTGTCGGCAACGATACCTTATTACCTCAAGCACTTCAGATGTTTCGCAGGGTCAGGAGAACCTAATTGTGGTTCGTTCTGCTTCTAGTATTGGTACGCCCGTTATCTTATGTGTTAGTTGTACGTTATGTCACGTTAGTTGACTGGACTACCTTCAACGGACATACTGACAAAGAAAAAAAAATTATTTTTCCATTTTTGCAGGTTTTTCTTATTGAGTAACTTGACGTACACGGAAACTGAGTCATATAACATAGGAAAAAGTAGCCAACTATCTACATAATAAATATATCGTTATTTTTCTGTGTGTTACAGTATATGGTTTCGTTTGACCCATGAATATGGCAAAGGACGCTGACTGCACAATTAAGGTACGTACCTGATCATTTCTACTTGCCTACATATCACCGCTGCTGGTTAAAGCAAACGGAATAGGCCTGCCCTTAAAACCTGACAAGTGTTTACTAGCTCCGTCACCGGCACCTCCCGGACCGATATACGGCAACATCTGAATTGTCAACAAATTTTGCGTAACAACCCCTCTAATATAGCCTTTAACTTACGCATACGTCAACTGTTACTTTAGCAGCGAAACATAATTCTATAACAAAAATCTGTGCGTTAAAGATGCTGTCACCGACATCGAGTCCGAATCATTGATAGGGGTAATTCGAGCGATTTACTATGAAAGGGCCCACGGTAGTGCAGTTTACGCTGTCTATCGTGCGAATCCTGTTTTGTTTTCATTAAAAGAAATCTTGTTGTTAGAGCAATTGCAGCGGGGTCCGCCATGCGTCAGTCGAGCCACGAGAAGCGTCTCCAGAGCTGAGCACAAAGGTACTCCCACGTCAGTGGCGCTCGTTCTGTCGTTTTATCACAGCGGCAACGACAACCGTGATAAGATCGGTACGGCCCATGTAATTCTGTCGTCAAGGTCGACATAACGAGAATAGATGAAAATGGATTTGTAGCGGATAGCTAGCGAACTGACAGCTTCTTGGAGAAACAACAGGTTGACACTTATCAGATTCGCCGAATGCCAGCGTTCTAGATTGCCAATTCGAGAGCAACACGCAATTCAGAGCTCGTGTCCGATCTACAAAATCGCTTGCTCTTATCTATATTTGGTAGAAAGAAATGAAGAGTTCCGCCCAGTTGGGACGGTGTTGTTCGGCAAACGTTTTGGCGGAGATTTGGCAAGAATGTGCGCTTTAGTATCACCGTCTTTTGATACTGAAAGTTAAGTGTCGGCACAAATTATATTGGATCGGTCTTTGGAGCAGGTAATAATGAGGGACAACCGAGCAGGTTAAGTAGAGGCAGAGTCCTCGAGTAAGTTTATCTAACTTACGACAGGTGTGGTCTAGTCGAAATTGTACCTGGTCAAGTGTTTAAAGGAATAATTTCCTCATTATTGCTTAGCAGTCAGGCACAGTAACAAAATTCCACAAAATCTCTCTTTAACTACTACTCTATACCCGGTATACATAGAACAAAGGTTTATCCCAAACACTACGATCTATAGCTTCAATAAACATCGATAACTAACGTAACTATGCCCACTTGGTGCTAGTAAATAATCTGTTGCGCGAAGAGACAAACGAGGTGCGTGAAGTACGGGATCCTTGCAGCCAATAATTTCACTTTGACAGCCACAGGAGCACCAATAGCAACGGCAAAATTACTACTTAATTAAGGAAGTTAACGCTCCTTCATGCATTTTATTAATCACACACAAACAAACAAACAAACACATCACTTGGTAAGGCCTGCACCACAGGCGTATATAGGCCGTATGGCTGTTAATGACAATTCGACTCAATCAATCACTGCTGCATTCTGCTTGATCGTATACCATCGACGTTAACAATGATAATGATCATTTCTAGGCAGACTTTCGCTCTTAGTTGCTATCGGGCCGGCTCAGCGAGTGCGTCCATTTAACGCAGACGCCAATATGTCAGCGTTGGTAAGGCGCACCCAGGCACTTTAGCCTGCGTGTCCCGTTGAACGATTATGAGCAGCGTGCACGAAACAGCTAACACAGTCGTAAATGTTCTGCCAATTAGATAGAGTCTTGTAATGGGCACTGGATGCCGAGCACGTACACACATCATGCAAGTTCACAGTTTCAAAGCTGTTTTGATTGACCAATGCCACAATGTTCCGATGAGTGTTTACTTTAATCTATTTATTAGTCGTCGAAAAAAGGAGACACAATCATTTTCGTTCGGTTAATCACAACTACCGGCTTCGGGAACGCCTGGCCAAATTGCAACGTTGCCCTAACAGAATATTGCAGGGAAAATATAGACGACTAGTATAAACTAGTAAATAACAAGAAAAATCTACAAAGAACAAGGGAGTGGCCAGAACAACAAGCAGTTTCTTGGTATTTTGTTATATATCATTTATATTCTCTATATATTGTGCAATGCGTTGGGCGTAGACATCATATTATACCGGGCATGAGGTAGTTAATATGATTCATAGGTAATCGTTTCTAATTAACGTCAACAGAAACGACGAAGACACGCAGGAATACGTTTCGAAGCCGCACCTCATGCGTATTCACACAATAAATCTACACATTCACTCTTTGTTCAATATGGTGCTTGGGTAATTCTGTACGCTCGATCCCCGGTCCGTGGGATTCAACTACAGCTGGAAAAATCGTTCTTCCGCTGATAAAGCGTACTATAACGCCGCTTTCATTCGGCTGTAGCGGGTATATAGTAAAAGTAGAGTTGATTCTGTACCACGAACGTCACACGGCACACGAAATTTGACATACTCGTTACCATCGTACAAGATGTCCAGCATGGATGCAATTGCAAGGGTCATTACGATTAAAGTTGTAAAAACAAACAATCCGACTAACATGTGTGTAGAAAATGTCGACATTTATAAGGCCTTACTTAACTTCCAGGAGTTCTGTTTTACTGTATTTACAAACTTAACGAGACGAAGTTGAACAAAACTGATTCATTAACGTGCAAGTTCAGTGAAGCACAGTATAGAGCGGGTGTCGAATAGGGACGATCATTTATGTGTTCAGTGCCTGTGATTCACTCAGCTGTTTACAGGGTAGAAACAATCACGAACGAGTGAAAGAGTGTTATATTCGTCTTTTTTTTTTCTTTAGATATTCCTAAAGACGTACGTCTCTAGTGCTTCTACTGCTAATTAGTGTGTATGCTGTACTTGATTTTGGCCATATAGTAAACGTCTTTATTGACAGTAATAAAAGCACTATGGGTCCTATGGAAGTGTCGTTGTCATTAGCGCGACTCTAAACAACGCATATTCAATGTAAATGAAAAAAAAAAAATAAACGCAGTGATTAATGCGTCAGTATTGAATAAAGAGTATTACCGAGCAATCTATAAAACGTGCTTGTGACTATTGCATATATATATATATATATATCTCACGTAATCTTACCAAAACAGTAGACTGGCCAGGCAGAACTCGACTGCTCCTCGTCTTTCCAAGTTTCATTATAATCAATTGCAAGGTTAATATATTGTGACAGGGGCGTACATCTTTCCTTGGGGTTAACGACTTCCATGTTTCAACGCCCCTTTATTTTGCTACAATAATTATGATAATCCGTTAACGATAAATGGACTAAGCCCGTTTTCCTTGAGCAAATCAACTCAAATAGAAAGAAGATTATGACTTTAATACGAAGAAGACACTTGGGCCTCATCGTGCAAAGTAGCACGTGTCGTCAATATTATTACTTTGACGTTGAAGACAATCATAAAAATAAGTGATCCCCACGAAGCATATTATCTTTCCTATAATGGCAACGAATTGAAGACGAAATCAAGCTGATTCATCCGGACAGGTAACTTTAATGGCTTACTTGATTGTTGGAATTATCGACTAATTTGAAAGATATCCACTGGTAGGAATAATTAGATGATAATTCCATTCCTGTTATAGAAAGACCCACACAGAATGTAACGCTCGTTTGTTTTAGGTCATAAAATATACAAATTTGTCTTTAAGCATTGTCTTTGAGTGATAGTTCACAAATAGTACGTAGTCTATCACTTCATTCTTCGTTTCACTTAATTTTTTTCATTATACCGATCTGGAAATACTAAGCCATAAATATCGTATAATTTTCTGACCCCTTGATTGCCTGCCCTATTTCGTGTTGTATTTGGGGCGAATTGCATCCAAAGGTTTAAGCGAAGGTCTTAGTCTGAGAAACGTGGAAAATTTCAACTAAACCCTCTCATTCGAAAATATTGAATAAGATGGTTTTACTACATCTGCAGCCGGCTTCTTATATTTGGCAAAATCTAACAGTCATCTATGAGTTACGAAATTATGAGACATATGAAAATGTCTCAGATTCACGAACCAGAGGTGACGAACGTGACACCGACATAAACCATTTCAATAATTTACTAACTCAAGGTCATTGTTTTGGTCAAATTAATTTAATTTGTTAATTAAAAAAAATTGCAAGCCAACCCTACGAAATTTCGTAAAGCGGATCCGTCTAGATGGGGTTGTGATTTGGTTCAAGTAGCATAAAACCTATTGTTTTTTAAACTTTTTTTGCACAAAAATATTTTAGACACTCGCTTTTATCATTAATTTTGTGCGTATATTACATAAATAAATTCCTCTTGCCCTCTCTACATTATTTATGTAACGGGAACCAATACGTGCTAGTGTTAGGATCTGCCTTTGCTAGCAACGTGCTGCTACCTGTTGACAAAAACAGGTCTACCTCATAAGTTAGTTAGGTTATAGCCTTCAGTTCCTAACTTAGTAAGCTATCTTTACCTAAAATAATCGTTAAGTACGACACGAGTTATCATAAGTGGACATTAAATTTGTATAGACCTTTGCGTTTCCATTTCACATCTTACCTTCATGATTATTGCTCCTTTATGGACTGGCTTCCTTTCCCCAGTACGCATCACGTAGGATATCCTAGAGTTAAGTGCTCAAGTCTCTCAATACCTGGCTATTAGTACCGCTCTTCTCCAACGCGAAATCCCTCCCAAACGTGATTCAAGCACACACGAATACACTCGTGCCCCGTAGCGACACTGGGGGGTACTTTACGTTTTTCCGCGCACGCCTCCACCGTTTTCCTTCTCTTTCTTTGTCGTCGTTGTTCGTCGTCGTCGTCGTCGTCGTCGTCGTTGCCGTCAGCGACGAAGTGTGCTTCCACACTCTCGGCTGACCTATTTTATACAACTGGTGACTGTTATCACCGTAGCAAAATCTAACTGAAACTGACCAACCTGTATCGGCCGCCGTTTGTCTTTATAGCAGACGCCGCCCCTAAGCCAAGCTGTGGCGCCCTCTGGCAGCGGGGAAAGCAACGCGATGTAACGTTGCCATGCATACTTTGTCACTCACCACCGTACCACAATTCACCGCTACTCTGCACCGTTGCTAGATAGCAACGCAATAGTACAGTCCGGTTTTGGACATCCACAACATCCGATGGAGCTGGGGCCGCTGCAACACTATCGGCATGACTGTTGTCGAGACCCAATGACACCCTGACAAGCAATCATGAGCTCGCCACTCGCTACAAGGCCTGCGTCCCGCGCGGATCGGCGATTAGCGAGATCCTGGAGCGGATGGATCAGACAAGAGTCACTCCGTAGTCAAGACAAACCATCACCGGGCTGCTACACAAAAAGAACTGTGCTATGACGTCTTTAACGGCGACGGTAGCTGGTCCCTTCACATCTTCGATGCTGTTGTTAATGCCACCGCTGATGTCACTGCGTTGGCCGGGGAACGCTTTGCGCCCCAACTGGCTGCGGCAAAAGATGAAAAGTCAGGCGCTAAGAAATGTTCGAAAGGCAGTAACAATGTAAGCCTAGCCGTCGTCTCGTAACGGACAAGCTGGCTCTGCAACGCCAAGGCTATAGGCAGAAGGAGGTGTGGGGACGTGAGGAAGCAGGGAAGAATTGGCCGTCGGCGGTATCGAAATTTCTGTTCCTGCGGTTGGTATCGAACATTGTTCATGCTTGTCAACGCCCACCACACGCTTTGCCACGTAGCGTAGCCGTGCTGCAACCATAAAGCGAATAAGTCTGCAACAAGATGTTAAGAAGCATTTCAGATCAGAAGAGAGTCCTCCAGTTAACTTAAGCCAGAGATTTTAAAGCACGGAATATATAAAAATACCAAGATGTATCTGTCTGTACACGCCAAGTAAGTAGTTGTTGTCTCGCGGATTATTTGGCCTGTTAAACTTAATCTTCAGAGGTTGTGGGGATCGGAGGATGTAATACTAATGCGCCACAAAAGGTGATGAGAATATATTTCAATTACACACTAGAAAAATATTTAACAGTATAGTCGATATATATAATCTTATAGGTAGAAGGTCTCAATCAACCCTATTCTGTTTGTAACCCCCACTTAGTTCCTTTGATTTTAACGAAAATTAATAATAGAAGTCGACTCCAAACTGACCCTAATAATGATTACGATGATTACCACAATGATATTCTTAAGTATCGTTAATAACTGACCTGATTATAAGGATTCTTGTAGTAGACAGTTTTTTTTAAATCAAAAACAAGAAACAGCAAAAAAAAAAGAAAACCCGTATCGTTGATTCGCTGCACTGCATCAAAGTTGGGCTATGATCGATCGACTTATGATATTATCGTTGTAAAACACAGACAATAATAGCCCAAAAATTATTAAAAAGTTTTAAGTTCATCTTACATAGCGTTGTATATATGCATATATATATATATATGTATATACCTTTTCTGAATCCTCTTGGTGCTTTCGAGACTCAGACAATTGTGTTGAGATATGTAAACGCGTTTTAAGCTGCCTATAAAAACAGAAAGTAGGCAACGTTAAGATTTTGCGTACAAAAGTACCAAAGTCCACATTAGTACTAACTGCTAGCATTTCGCACCAAAGTTGCACCAAATCAAAATGTGCAGTTCATGACCTCTGGTAGCTTAAGGACCACTATTTCTCCGGAACTAACTTATTCAACTCGAACAGAAGAAAAGTTGAATATTACAAATACACATATATATATATCCCTTGTACAGCTCTTTACATTTCGTATTTACTAGAATTAGATAACCACAACATATGCAGCATCGAACCTGGCACGTTCAAGCATTTATGCTGCACGTACGCTCGTACAGCACGATAAAAGATAAGCGATGGAGATATTTATATGTGTAATCGAAAAAGTGAATAGAGGCGAAATCCTTAATAGCATTAAGTCTGTACTTTAGGCTCGTATTGTGAATGACTGAACCTTGACGTAACAAGGCCATTGTGCCTAGTGCTTTGTTATCTCTGTTGTTGAATTCGGGAGGTACATTGAAACAAGTAGTTTTCTAAACAACTCGTACTGACGTGTTGTTCAGGGTTGTTAGCAAAGTTGTAAACACATCACTAGTTCTAATGTCACTGCATATATTGCAACTTCAGCCATGCTGAAACGTACTAGCTATTAAAATATTATAACAGTCTTTAACTGGGAGAGCATTTTTTCTATTACGGCATTTGAGCTTAAAGGGTACACAAGTGATGCGGTCTCCCGGCAGTGCTTGGTTGTCCAGTCATAAACATATCGCAGCAAATGCTAAAAGTAATAGTGCGTTATTCTGATTGAAAAATTAACATTTAGCCAGCACTGACATTTCGATTGTATACATTTTTCACGCAACAAAGAACTCTAAAATATCTATCGTTTAGTTTTATACAAATGTACGCCTGTCGTTGAAAAGCTGTAAGCGCTTCGACGATCATACACCAGAGTGGGGATTACATCCTTCCACTTAAGAAGATCCTACCACGCTTCATGATATGAATATAACAGCTATCAAATTTATTAAAGCCGATCCTGTTCATCCTTACTGCTAGCTATTTTTTCAAATTTGTAACTAATTTAGAATTTTCAGCAACGGTGTACCGTTTTGATCTGACAGTATCAATTAATAGAAGTGCCATGTATGTCACGAGTGCGTGCACGCGTGCATAATTGACCACCATGTTGAATTTTCCATCATTGTCGTCGTAGCCGTGGCCAATGTTAGTTATATTGATATAAGTGTCGATAGCTTTTGCTAGTGTCTACTAGTTTATTAGATGCTGAGACAACACTTGATGCCCTTCAGGCGCCGTATCTCGACTCTGTGCTTAAAACTCTGCCGGTCACCTTCGCGTATGCCAACTTCCACCCTGTTAGATACCCCGCTGAGCAAACAGAAAATTCAAATTTTTGGGGATTGTGATATTTCAACATGCAGTACTGTGCCGTGCAGTGCGTTCAAGGGGGCCTAGTAAACGACTGAAATTCTGGCTTATATGTTCCATGTGGTCGATCCTGGCGTGACATTTGCTAGGCCCTTATCAGCGTTAAAGCTCACCAAAGCAGTCGTATCAATGGTCGAAATGAAACAACGTCCGGGAAGATGACGGCCTCTGTCTATCGTCCACATTCACACAAACTATGTCATTTTATCTTCAAGAAGAGTACGTAGCGTGCTTGTTCTACTAGGCTAGACAGGTTGGTTAAAGGTTATCTAGATTTAGAATAGAAGATGCTTGATGGAACCTCACCGCTTCGCTCCTGGGATTAAGAATAGATACAGACAGGCTGGATGTACACCTCAAATTTACTTTTCATTTGTCTAATATATTGTCCTGCGCTAGCTAAAAAGGTTATTGTTGTTTATTCCCAATGGAAAACATCATGACTTTTCCCGTTATAATATTCAAAGCTAAGTTCACTATTGAGCCGATACGTTAATGGCTGGACCAAATGTTGGAACCTCTTTATTTCACAGTTGGAGAAATCTAAAATATGAACGTACAAATAATAGGTCTAGCAGAAAAGAGGTTTGCGTTCATAAGTAATGAATATATTTGGTTACGTTAATATGGGTTTCCAAAGTAAGAAGCTATTTGAGAGTACTTTATTGACGTTACAGTTGAGCCAGGCAATGTTTAGGTGACGCAGTTTAGCTGATGCTAAACTCCGTTTGGGTGATTGTCTTTAGGGTTTGCCGGTGGCAGTCTCACTATTTGATCACATCGATAATTAAATTTTTCTTAATTATAACTATGCGCCGCAGGGTACCATTATGGTTGGTCGTTTCGAAGTCAATTTGTGGATAGACTGTTTTTTTTTTGTTCATTGATAATAATAGTGGACAAATGCCGTACGCGAACACTACGAAAGATACATTTCTTTAAACATCTGTGAAGGGGACGAACTTCGAATGTAGCGCGCACCTGTCGACGTATTTCTCCCTATCTAATGAACTTCTCGTAAACAAGTTGCAGATACAAATGTATTTTCGTAGAAACTATATCCTTAAATGTTGTTATAATTTCGAGATTGTTTGTCAAGTAATGAGTCCAAATACAAAAAGCAAGGGGCAGTCAAATAAGAAATGTATGTTATTTGTCTATGTCACCTGGACGGCCTAATAAAAATAACAACGTCGAACAATCGTGGACAGGAAGCCATTATTCATACGTATTCTCGTTCTGCATACGTACTGTTGCTTCACGATGCAGCGTACTCCCTAGATAATTCTAATAAGAGTCAAGGATACGCGTAGAACAAAAGCGTTAAGATTCATAATAACAGTAATAACTATGTTAGGATATCAATGACCGGCGACTGTTTGCAAAGGGTCGCAAGGACAAGTGTCCTACAAACGAGACAGTGTTTCTAGCGATAAAAAAAAAAAAAGCCATACTACCGTTACTAGTAACGCATAGAATAATAGAATTTAAAACGCTTAAGCCTACGCTGGGCATGACAAAGGCTGGCTGAGAAATAGGGCGAAGCTGCAACGGAACGAGCGTTGGTCGTCCTGACTCAGAAGGTATATATAATGGACAATATGAATGTAGACCTAATAAGCCATAGTCATTCATACGCCTGGAAACGAAGACGTAAAGCTAAGAGCTAATATAAAAATAATATACGAAATTGGCAATTTGTAACGAGGAGTACGTCTGGAAATTATAACACCTATCAAAGTCGAACTGAATGCGTTACACAGCATCTGATCAAGACGTTTGCCGAGACCAACAAGGCCACAGACAAATAAATAATCCTTTCTATAACTTGTGTAGGACTGTCGCTGGCAAATTCCGTTTGCCAGCGACAGTCCCATACAGTTTCCACCCGTCTACGAAAGCTATCATTTTATATTCATGTCTTCTCGAAATATAAATCAGCTTAACAGACGAATCTGACATGTTCAATATACTTAAACGCTTCGAACGAATCTTCATCGCCTTAGCCCGGTTACGCTAGTTATTGTTATTATATAGCGTTATAAAATAAGCTATATAAATAACGTAAGCCTCAATTTAACATGTTTACCTGTATCTAAATGCTGTGGAAAATTTTAACTTTTTACCTCTGTCTCCTTAAATTTGACCTTTTACGGCCTCTGCTCTTCGCGATTTCCTAAACTTCCATGCAAAGTCCAACCCGCTGAAAGGCTTTGCACTGTCTTCTAATGCAGAACCGACCAACTTTGATTTCTACTACTCTTACCACGAGTGCCACCTTCTATGATTCTGGTTTGAACATTACCGCCGCCGCCACTGACGCATCGTCGCTAAAAGGCTTCCCCAACAAGCAGAACTGAATGCGTCCTTGCATTCTATTTTACCAAAGGCGTTTGTTTCGGAGCGTTTCTCTTATTGACAATATTCTTTATAAAGGGATAACGTATGGTCCAATCAGCAATGTCACCTAATTCAAGTGTCCTACCCAAGCCAAATCTCGTTATCTCTCTATAGTTATACATGTATATATATGTGTATCTCTGTGTCTTGATCATCGCTCTGTTTGTTTTCTCCGGGTACCCCGGAGAATCCGGAACGCTTTCCTTCTGTTGGAGCGTTCTAATCGAACTTAAAAAAAATTGAATAGAATTTTATATGTGTGTATGTGTACAAATTTATTGCATGATCTTACACGTATGTATTCTCCCTATTGAATTGAGTCGCGCTAAACTAAGCACACAGCGAACGTAGCGCAGAAGCAGTCAAGTAAGACAAGAAAGACGTGGCCATGAAGATCGTAGACCACCACCAGACGATGTCGTCCATCATATACGTTCATATATATATAGGAAAGTATATCCTCGTAACGAAAAAAAAAAATCGCGGTAACATTCTGCTAGATGATCGATACCGGGGCCAGAATGAATCAGTAAGATTAGTCTAATCGTAGCCCCACGGCGACCTTCTCCACTTTGCTATTGTGCGGGGGTTGACGGAAGGAGGGAGTTTTCAGAAAATCTTCTTCTAACGTCGTACGTATGTGCGTACGTATACAACTTTAGTATCATATAAGTGTCACAGCAGGTACTACGAATAATAATATCAGCTGTACACGAATGCTGGGCGTTACGGTTACACGTCACATAACGTTACCGTAGTCACGGGCAGATTGCCGGTTTGTGTCATTCTATGCATTGACATTTTAGGTCTAAAAGTTACGAACACGTAAATATCAACTGATTGCGTTTCTATACTAATTACAAACTTCTATGAGTCACTTCTCCTTTTTCCCCCCATATTTACGATTTTTTTTTCTCATCTTCAATGCGCATTTGGTCCAAAGTAAATAGCAACAAGAAACTTTGCTCGCTAAAATTAATTGTAACTTTGCAAGCACCTTAAACTATACGATGACTATTTTTCCATTCTTATGGGAATTATGGAGCGGCTGCGCCACTGGTAGCATCGTTTTACAACCTCATATCACCGAGCTGGTTTAGGCGCGTTTATCAAAATCTTCAGCCGTTACCGTCTGCGTTACTGTTTCAGACCCGCCATGGACCACGTAATTTTAGATTGTGAACGAATGCGCTTGTATTCATCTGCTTCGGAATAGAAAATCTTCAATTTCAGAGACAACAATAACAATCTCGTCCCACTACAAGTCCATGACATGGTTGAGTCTGACAGTTCCGTTACGCAATAAACTTCACTCTCGACGTCTGCTGGCAAATGAGGGAAGACATCCTATTCTTGGATGATTTCCATTACAGTAGATACTTTGTCGTAACCTTCTTAACGATGTTCTTTACGGTGCTGACAATTCATTCATAGATCTAAAGTTGTTCTTGTGATATTCTAATTGACCTGTATTAGAAAATGTTTTAAGTTAGTCGTCAGTAGATCCATAGCCTATAGCCAGATGGACAAGCTTTGGACCTTGTTATATTTTGAGATCAGATATTCGTAAACCACCTTTCTGAACATTTAGCATGCTATGCTCAAATCGTAGCATGACACAGTTTAGCTTTTTCGGACATGGACACCTACTCGCAGGTAACCGTCTAAAGTAGTGTCTAATGGCGGCCTAAAACGCGAAGAACTTTTAAACTAAGGCCCTGCCGCGCTCCGAAAACGTAAGACCAAATTTATGCCAATTTGACATATTTTTTTTTTTATATTGTTTTAATTGCCCAAGAAGACACTACGACTGAGGAAAAAATGCAAATTATTTGGACTGATTGTAAACGACTTTACTCGTTCTGCTCCTGGTCCCCTATCTCATCCTATCAATTCTAAATTTTTACATTGCCGACACTCAATCCGAAGGGATTTCGACTAGCTTGCCAAAATATTTTTCTATATCGTTATCTGATCGTTCTAAAAAAAACCATTGAACACAATTTTGTTATTTTTCGAGCATCGTTCCAAACAAATGAAGTATTGATTTTTCTTAACTTTGTGGCATATAGTAATGTGTTATAGCTTGCGACGTTGAACACGCGCGAGTTTCATCCCACAGTTACGCATCGTACGTTGGCCTACCTCTGAGAATCAAGCAAGTTCTCTTTTTTTTTTTTTGTTTTTTTTTTTTCTTCATAATGTTCTAAAAAATCACTACAACTATTTCTGCTTGACGACGCATCTTTATTGACCACCATTCAGATGGAAATGAAATTATCATTGTAGAAAAATTAGGGTTAACGGCATCATGCAGACGCATATAAAAGATAATGTTAAGCACTACATAGATGTTTAGCCGTCTAGAAGTAGGCGTGAGTGGCAGTCAAACGTCCAGAAAACTCGCTCCGTACCATTTCTATTTCCGGTTTTGACTCGAGAGGATCGGCGTTACTTACGGCGAAACGTACGCCAACTCTGTAATGGGTTCAACCACGCATACCAGCAGCCTGCCGAAAGCGCGGGCCGGCTCTTTCTTTTGCTCGTTCGCTTATTCGTCACCGGTGACATCGGTGAAAAAATCCCATCGGGCCCGTTGCCAGGCCACTGAAGATCAAGTGTTTAGACGACTATGATAATAAACGACAACGTCTGCGTAGACAGTCACTGTGGACAGCTCTTCTGAGTGGCACTCCCTATAAAATGGCCAATGTTTAATACGAGCGTCGTACGATCGAATACTGACAGAGAGCCACTACCGCTATCGGCTTCATTCCACTGGGATGTAAATGTAACTTAACAACTGAGAACGCCAGTGGTCAAGGAATGAGTAACATTTAATGAAATAACTAAAACGCAAAGAACAAGCTAAAATAATCAGGAGACATGCAAAGAGACTTACATACCTTCTGAATTTCCTTTATATAGGTTGAAAGTAAGGGGCACAGCGTATTGTATGGGCAGAGTGACCCTTCATTTGCTAGAGAGTCCAGGTCGTACGCATTCAATGAAGCTGGGTGGCTACGTTCGCGGCTTTTTGGCTAATCGTTGTTGTTAGAGTAGACTTTTATTTTAGAGTAATCTATTACTATTATTATGAATAGGGTATAGGGTAAAAGAACTCTTCTAAATTTAGCTTTGCTTGCTGCGATCAAGGTAAATCTGGTCCAGGTCATAAAGACCAAAAACAATGTATAACGATAAGTTATTTTCTTTCGTACAAATATCCACATATATATATACATAGGTACATTGTGTTGTACTTGGTCACCCCATTTTGCGCTGGGGTTGTTTAGTCCCTATAACAGTCGAATACTGATCCTTATTTCCTCCCTATTAATTGGCATCGACCGGCGCGACCTTGTTTTTGTTCAGCGATGCGAATAGCGGACAGACTACGAATCACTTAATGGGTCGAGTTTTACGCTCGGTGCCGCCGCTAATCACTGGCCTCAGCTTACTTATGGCAACACTGCCGAACACAACGAGTCAGACCTTGTCGTCGTTGCGCCGCTTTAACGTCCATTTCGAGTGGAAAAAGTCACTACTATGGCCGCGTTCGTCGACGACGGCCCCACATAATCGTCTGCACGATGATACACGTGCAAAAGGATTTCAATAGCATCGTCGTCAAAGATACTACTTTTACGGCACTCGTGCGTCAGTCCGTCAATCATCAAAACTATACATCAATCTAATGCACCCAGCGTATCATTATTTACAGCGTTCAATGACCCATAGGTATATCCAATTCGTTCGCTGGATAACCTTTGAGGATAGTCTAGCTTACTTCAGGCCCGATTAGAAGACAAATTAATTGAATTTTAACCTAGATGACAGTACGTGTCCGCAGTCTACTCTCGCTGCTTATATTAAATTTATAAATCGACAGGATCCTGACGATTACGTACAATCGTCAGAAATTAACGTTGGACATTGCTTCAGCCCAGTTCGATGATTGCTATCTATGGACCGTGTGAGCATTTAGAGGGTACGCGTATGCTCCGACGTGCGCATGTAAAAGCTGAGTCACATTTAACGTATTTTAGGATAGCAAGAGACGCGTATTGCTTCGGCGCTGGGTGGCGTAAGTCCGTCATCAATGTGATTTGTGACATATTATATATACACATTTGTATTCAGCCATCGTTGTTGCTTTCCATGAAGGATTTTTACATAACGATTTGTTATAAACAGGAATGCTAGGTCTTACTGTGATTTATGTGCTAACAGCTTTTCGTAAACTAATAATTATAAAAGATGAAGAACAACGAGGTACCTCTGCTTATGCGGGTACCCTGATTATAAGCTGGTCGGGGAAGTAGCATAACGTCAAGTGTTTAGTCGAAACATGTGTGATATGGGCATCACAATGTTCAACAGACGTCAATTTACTAAGTAACTTTCTACTATTATCTCAGTTTCTCACCAGACGCACCTTACTGGGATGAAAGTTTACTCTGAGAAGTTCTTACAGCTATTGCTGGTGCGTAGATATTCATCAATGAGATGATTCTCTTACTTACAACGACCATGAAAATAAGGGCAATAATAGTAACTGTTGCGAGTATCTACACCGGAAGCATTCTTCGGAGCCCAGGTTATGGCTAGATTATTATTACTGTTGATTCTGCTTTCTGAAGAAACCTACCATCCATTTGTAACATAACGCTTATGTCTGGGCGAGGTGCAGCTTCGTGCGTGTATGGCCTGCTAAAAAGTTTTTAATTATTTCGTTGAATGTCGCGCGGGTAACTTGACAGATAACATGTCTCTAGTTCAAAATGGCTGCCGGCTAGGGTACAACGGTATTGAGAATACTTACATTCAACATGTGCTGTTGCGGTGCATATACATATAAACAAACGTCTTTACCAAACTCAACATGATGTTGTCATCGTACAGAATATTTGGTTTCTATCGAGTATTTGTTTTTTTTTTTTTACTTATTATCGTCTTCGCTTGTAATACGTTAAAATGTGTGGTAAAATGGCCACTCAAGTAATCACTGTCAGATGATTTAAGAGTTCATGTGATTCCCTGGTCGGTCGTTGCAATACGGAAAATATGTAACTAACACAAAAATATTTTACTGGCGCAATCCCAAACGATTGACGAAAGCCCCAGGGAGGGTTAGCGCCTCGGTTGGTTAAGAAAGGCTTATAGACCCATTTCATCGTCTCGAACGGGCAGGGATGTGCCTCACCAGAACCTTGTTATTCCCTTTTTCCCTATCGTATTTAAATATTTCAGTTCGTGAGTGCTCTTCCCAACTTCAGATGTTAATGTTATCGATTCCTTCGTCGAAAATCGACTTCACCAGCAGTGAAACCCCTGAAACTAAGCTAAGAAAGAATGCCGTTTCTATCAATACGCACTGATTGCGTCCACTTATATCGACGGCAATGGCGATTATTGAATGAAAAGCTACACCGAATAATCAAGCTGAAATGCCTCTTTCAACATCTGGACTAGTCCGGGTCACATCGAGTGCGCGCTATTTTTCGGCTTGGCAGATTAAAACGACAAAATTTTTACAAGTATAGCTGATGCCAAACAAGGAAGGGTAAGCACAAATTGGGGCTAAAATGATACAGCGAATTTTTTGTATATTTCTTCAGAAAAACACCTAGAGAAAACAGACAATAACAAACGTGTTCATTGTCGTATATTAGTAATACATGTAATGGTTTGTGTTCATTTTGCCAAGGCTGTAACAGAAGCGCGAAGCGATCAGGCAAACGAGTTACATTGTATTATAAATATGCAAATGTAGATCTTAGTCACGGGTGGCACACACCGATTCAGAATACTTTTTGTGTGTACTAATTATTAAAAGAAAAAAAGATTCATAAATCTTTAACATTATAGCGCGGTGTTTTTTTCGACTAATTAGGATACCGCTTAATATGATACTCGTCAATGCCCCCTTTGCGGGCTCCAGCTGTAACATGCTGCTTTCCTTTACATGCTTTTCTCATCCCTGAGTAAAAATATAGAAGCACACAAGCCAGAGCAATATATTAAAGCTGAGTAGCTTAAGGCCTAGAGTGAGAATTTGATTTCCAGAAAAATCATTTAGTTCAAAATTATCCAACGAGCATAATGCGCCTCCATCCAGTCATACGAGATATTTTCCAAACACAGGGAAAAACCTCTGACCAATCTCTTTTGATAAGAACAATTTCGCAAAGTGAGAATAAATGAAAAAAAAAAAAATTGTACACCTAGTTACCCATTAAAATGTACGTTGAATGCTGAGCATAAAGATATATCATCGCATGGCGTAAACGCAGCATTTGGAAGTGACTGCCGCGTCACAGCCTCATGTAGAAGGGGGAAGATTTTTAATAGATCGAAACTATGAATCTTCGATAGAGGTCTCCAAAAAGACTTTTGACCTTTTTTAATCGGTGAACGGTACAATTGAGTATACGGGTGTTGCATTGTGTTCGTGGATTTCGATTGAGGCAGAAGGTCAATTATTTTGACAGTGGCCTCTTTGCCATCTTTCGTCGATTCGATCAGATCGATATAATGATAACATTTTGAGGATAATTATATTGCAAATGTACAGAGCAAATTATGTGTCGCTGTTTCCGAAGGTCACGAAATTTTAACTTGACCACGCGTGAGTGTTCTCGCATAACCCTGTGGAAAGATACTAGTTTTTCTACCACGTTCTAGTTAGAATAATTTCCGAAACAGTCTGAGTGTCCGTGCGCAACAGGCGACTTTAACGGGGCAGTAGAACGAGCATAACCAAACGACGAGAGACACAGACTGCTGTATTACTGATTAAATCAAAAGAGCACTCGTTGTCATTTGTCCGACGCGGCTAACCGCAATTTAATTGTATGTTACCTATCATTTACGGTCATTGTGGCTAGGACACTTTGACTTAAAACACTTTGACACTTTGAAAACCCATTAAGACTCGTCTGACACTGTTTAAATATACTCGTAATACTGGCAGTAGCCTGCGCACCTGTAGGCCACTGTTAACAAATCAACGTCAATTTGAGGCCGACTGCCTTTTCGCGATTCGCGGTGTCGTCCTGTCATTTTACTCTTGTATATGTATCAGGTACGCATCTGTACCGGTCCCGCGGCCATGTTGTCGCAATGATACCGTTATAACATCAGAATGTGGGAGCTAATTTCTGCGTTAAATTTCGAGTCGACTACAGCTCTCGAACAAAGTACAATACAAGTAACGTATGCAAAATTACCTAATCTAATCAATTGTTGTCGAAGCCCAGAAACATGGAAACCATTGAAACAAAAAATCCTGGACACCACTACAGCCATGTTCTTCACACTAGGATACGGTATTTATCATTGTTCCCAGAACACGTTGAGACGAAAGTATCGCAATAGACAACACAGAAACACAATCGTACACTTGACGACCGAGCCAAGATCTTTTCAGACACATCGAAGAAACACTGCTTCTCCATTTAAATTTTGTGTATTTGGTACTCGTTACGTGTTCAGACTCATGAAATGTTTTTGTTTGTCTTTTGTCTTCAAGTAGCGTGATATCATTGCTCAATTATAGCTTCTGATTGGAAGGATATCGAATCTATAATAGCACGTTAAAGTAGAATCCGACGTTTACGTTTCTAAAATAGTATCTGTGAAAAAAATAGTGATCTGATTATGTCAAAATTTTGGATCTAGTCCTACCGTGAACGCATGTCGTGTCTACGGGCACTGACGAAAACTACCAAGGCAACCCTTAAAACGATCATCGGCGTAAAAGATCACCTCCTGGCTAGACTGAAGGATTTTAGTCTCGGAATTAAAAGATTCTCTTCCTCCAGGACCGTTTAAAAAAAAAAACACTACAAATAAGCAATCTGCATAGGAACGTTACAAGCAAGCATAAATCTGGCTCAGTCTTTTATTTGTTTTAACTATATTTGCGCAATTTCCGTAAAAAGAAAGTCGTGGCCAAACGCTGTTCCAGAGTTGCGCTGCGCCCATTGGCAACACAGACGTTCGGTGGTATCTCAATTAAAATCAAGAAGCTTTTGTATGTCACGATAGATCCTATAACAGAGAACCCGAAACGAACGTTTCGGCAATAACGAGAGCTAACACCATTTACTATCTGTCAAAAGAATGATCATTATGTATTGTATATTAATTTTCTTAACTTGTCTATTCTCTAAGCCAGATAGAGCAATTAATTTCAGAGTTGTCATCACCAACTGCTATCTGTAAATACGTGAGTGCGTGTCCGGCTTGCTATATACGCAGACTCTGACATAGTTGCTACAATGTCACTGTTTCCTACAACGATTTGTGCTAGCTACATGCCTGGCCGTCTTCTACTATATACATGTAGAAGAATAGGAATAACATAACCTTGTCACTGTTCAATTTAGTTACTGCTAGAGCATTCATCAGTCGTGATCGAAGGACTCGACTGTCGCCTGCTATTGTATGCCGCAGAATCACCCTGCTGTGAACGTGAGTAATGCATTACAGGTATTGGGGTAACCGGCTCTGGATGGGTTTCTACACAATATGTGTGAGTTTTTGCGGATATTTACGTAGACTATGGGTACAGACAGACATAATCGGATGGAACTAGCTCGCTAATGTCAAATGTCTTGTTGGTATGAGCTTGTTCTCATGCTTTCTCTTTCAATTCAACATGATTGACGGGAAAGGTGCGGACATACATAACGGTACGCCTTAACAAAAGCTGCTTTAATTAGCAGAGACAGAACGTATATAAGCAGCATACAGATCCTATCATTGATAGTTTGGCGGTATCGTCTTTCTACGATAACCTTCTTTGCTAAGGTTACGGAACAGAAGAATACGCTAAGTCAAGATAACACTGAAAGAAACATTCGCTCAGACAACAAGGCTTGTTGTCATGAATTAGGACCTAACCTGAACAAAAATAATTTAAAAAAATCCTAGATATATTCAAAATTCTAATTAGAAAGAAAGTCAACTTTCTCAGCCTCGTGATTTATCAATTGAAACTTTTTTTTATAAGGCACCACTTTTCGAGACTATTGTCAGGCTGACCATTGAAAGGATATTATTTATTATTTTTGCTATTATTTCAAAATAAAGTGCTATGTTAGCCACATAAAATTTATACACTTACATACCTGAGAACAAAGAACGTTTGAACCTATGAAATAAAGAGAAGGCTCAATGCTATAGAAACCTTTACTCTTTCGGCGCCGTGCTTGCACTGCGTTGGGTAGAGAACGTTAGCAGACCCATTTGCAAGATCTTATGGGATTTTGTAGATATGGTGGTGTTTCCGAACGTCTTCTTCAAACGGTCAAAAAAATATCAGCCGTGCCGCACCTTCTGATTGGCGTTTAGAGTCAGCTCTGTGTGTTTTCATACAGATTGATCCAGCAGAAGATTCACAAGAACTTGTCATACATAAATCAAATCGAGTTTGAAATGTAGTGGGTAGACGTAGCTGTCATTTCCCGTTATAGGGTACTTTTGTCGTTCAGTGATAGCGGCACTTCTGCAACTGACCGTCTCATTAGCTCTAACTCGTTTAGTAAATTCGATCAGTAATTCGAATCAAGATAAATTTTTTTAATCTTGTTTCATTTAAGTGACCTTCGAAACGTCCAAATTCAAAGTACATGCACTTCAGCCACTGTTTAAGGTTCCAATTATCTGTTCGCACTAATCACGTCTCTATCTAAAGATTCTGAACCAAGTAACTGGACAACGTTTTTTTGGAATGCCTTAAATAAAATTTGACAAGGCCATGCGGATTCGTTTTGCCTCAGGGAAGAATTATACATTTATTGGTTTTTCATCTTCCAATAGATTTTCCATTGAGCTAAATAAGTATTGATTTAAAAGAGCAAAATTTAGTAAGTACGCCGTGTGATGAAACGCTAGTCAGCTCATGTAGCAGACAGTTTTTAGGGCTGTAGAAGACGTCAATCTATCAAACCACCTTTAATATGCCTAAAAATTTCATACAGACACTTATCGAATAGTAAGAAGATAGAACCAAAAAAATAAAGTAGATCTTCTGAAAAGTAAAGACCGACCTGAAAAGCAAAACCAAGCAGTCAGACCTGTCCTGTAAATTTCCGTCCTGTAAATTTGGTACAGGCGTATCTATACTTTAGGTTCAGGATGGAAATTTAATTGTAAACCTGACATTGTTAGTACGATAAAAGAATAAATTTGCTTTCATTTGGTATTCTATTGGATAAAGTAAGGTAAAAACCTCGTGAACAAAGGTCTTAGTTATTCTGAAATATTTACGGCTTTACCCTCTCTACCCCCCTCCCCCCTCCCCTCCCGGGTGTCACTGTTATCAAGCAATGATTTGCCAAATATGTCTGAATAAGTATAATTATGCGTCTGACATAAAATACATACATTTAATAAAAAAAAAAGTATACGGCATGTGAAATATTTGGCTAATTGTATTAAAGTAGATTGGTGTAATAATTTTAAGAACCGTTGGCGACCAGCGCCCATTCTTTATACAACATTTCAAATTACTCAATAGAATACATAATCAATCGTTAATCAGTTGGCTCAGGCTCGAACACCTGTCCACAGGCCGTTCCCTGCTGGTGATAAAGTGATGACTATTTTCACTTGTATTTTACCGCGTATCTATTGTTTTTTGATGAGTTTTTTAGGCCAGAAGACAAGCTGAATATCGATACGGACTGTGGATATCGCTTGCCTGTAGTAAGCTTTTTACATGTTCTAAAATAGTTAAGTTTTAGGTACTATACTTACCAGCACACGATGAATAGACATACCTCACCTAGTATCCAGAAAAGTTCTAAGTTATTAATTAATTAATGGTTAAAGGCTTTTGAGGAATGGCGCCTGGTTTTATATCAAACAATGCATGCACTAAAACTTGAACAATTTATTAATAATAGTATAGTAATACTTTGTCGTCATCCTGAGTATTTCGAGAAGAAGAGGCTGAATCGATTTGAGTATTAAAAAACTGTGAAGAACTAGCACACGGATGGCTTATATTATAAGACATTTTTATTTAACGAAGTAAATATATATATATATGTTCGAAAAAGCACATTTCACTGCTGACTATGACGCGGGGATCACTTCAAGCTTGCATAAGAGTTTAAAGTTACTCAGGAGACAAGCGACCTAAAGTGTTCCAGCGCCAATGTGACGGGGCAGTATTTCGAAAGCACAGAAACGTTTCTCTTGTATTTCTATTTGAGCGAAGTCATTATTAAAATATGTAAAACATGTATCTAGCATCATCAGAGTCTATGCTACATCGATATTAGATAGCTAATCAGTGGAAGCTCGGAGACGATGCTTCGTGGGTATGTTTAACGAACCGGTAACTAGTGGAAAAGAAATTCGCAATACACACTCGGCGTTCTTACAAGTAAGACATAAATAGTATCAAGTTATAATGAAGCAGACCAACTAAAAAACAAAAAAGAGACAATATTATTGATGTAAAAATTGATTATCGTGTTTTAGAGATGGTCTGTGCTGCATTTTGACTGGTATTAGTTTGACTCAATTCTCTTTCTGCGTATGGGAAATTCTCAAACACTAGCTTAGCTAGTTATTTAATTATGTCAAAGATTGTCTTAGAGTTAAATGCTTCGTATGTGCGCGATAACACTGTTGTTTGGAATTGTATCTTTTATATGCGGTGTTTTACACACGTCAATAAAAATGTATTGTATCCGTGGAGACACAACGTGCAAAAAAATATAGGTCTAAAAATGAGAAAAAAATAGGCTTTGTTGGGGAAAAACCTTACTGTCGGCTTGTTTTGTTCTTTCACAAGCATAAGCTGAACATTTTCATTATTGTATAATTCAGTCTTTTTCTACTGTAAGCCTTTATTATATATGTAGGTTGATGACAGAATATAGACTAACGGTATTGAACAAGAGAGCTATCTAAAAAAGACTTACTTCAATATCATTTAAATCATATGTTCCATAGCTTTGGTTTGTTGTATTCAACGACATCATCTACGAAAAATTAAAAAAGTTTTTATTTTTTTTTTATACAGACATTCGCGCGTCGCATGTGGCTCGGTCAACTGAAACATTTTTCCCCACTAACCATTGTTAGCCTCGTCGTTACCTTGCAGAGAAATCTGTATAGAGAAAATACTGTATCGACGCCTTATATCTAATTATTTAAAAAACGATTGAAAGAATATTGTAAAAGCAATTTTCATCTGAATCAGCGTTTTTTTTTCTGGGTAACATTGCCCCGATGTAATGTAAACGACAAATGGCCAAACCCAACGTCGGCGACACGAGGAATGCACAGCCCGTTGGCCAGCTCAAAGCGGTATAGCAGGACAAGAGCAAAAGAGGTTACCGGCCATAAGATTCAACGATTCACAAAGATGGCTCGTATGGCCCACGGTGCCTTTATCTGAATCCGGAAAAGGAAGCTGTGATGTTCGGCTATTAGATGCTGTAGCAAATGGGCTAGAGCGGATATTATATATCTACATAGCTTTGCGTTTTCTCTTGCTTGTTAGAGGTATTGTCCCTTCGGCCCATAAAGCCACTGATGCCAATGGCTTCTAACACTTGCAAACTATGGTTGACCGGTTGTCTGCTCATTAAGCATAGGACGATTTTCAGCCCCGTGCCTTGTCACGCATTTCCGTTTCTCGGCTTATTGCGACCTTCAATGTGGTCCTAATAGAACGAGACTAGACAACCCACAGCATTTGTGGGGTCCTAAAGGTTTCTGAGCCGTTAGAACCGGTTGAGCGGATTCTCGCCAACATTCGAAAGAACAAGCCGGCAGGCATCTAAGGCCGAAATGCAACGACTGCTTGTCGGAGGTGGGCAATGCGCGAGATTCTGGCTCGCTTGTAGATCGCTTGATGCCACTCCGGGGCCCCTATGAGAAAGCCAGGGGTAGCAAGAAGCAACGAAAGTGATGTAAAGGCAAAAGCACGCGGAGCGGAGTTGTTTGGGATCAGTTCGTGATCGCTCTTGACTTCCTCCGGAAGTCGTCAGAGTCGTGCTACTTCCGTTTGGCCAGGGCAGAGAGATGTCGACGCAGCTTCGTACTGAAGTAGGCGAACTTAGACCGTTGCTCCGTTCGGCCTTTCACAATAATATAAGTCTGACTATTACCACTAGTACTGCTTCCAGCTAGGCAATTGGCTCTCTACTCTAGCGAGAAATAAGGCACGCAGTTCTCTCGAGTGCAGTTTGCAATGAGATGAAACGGGGTTAATGGCAGCTGGCCGTTCGTAAGCTAGCCGTTGTACGAGAATAAGCACTGTTTGTCTTACCCAGCGTGCTATCCCACGGGAGGGTGCAAAATATATATTGCGCGTATTTTACCGGTGAGTCTAGCAAAGATGAATGCAAATCGATAAGAAAAGAAACACAAATGCTTTGGTGTTCCTGTCCTTTATTTCCTTTTCTACCCTGTTATAAAAGGGTAGGATTTATTCAATCTTTATATTAACCACAAATACTTAGTATACCGATCGACTCTGCATGTTGCGCCAGTAAGTGATTTCATTACATCCAGGAAAAAAATAACAAGCGCTAGATTGTGTTGTGTAAGTTTAAAATGTATCCGATAGAAAAAAAATGTGTTGACATTGATTGGCACCTATGCACATATAGTACACGACCAACGGACAAATAGTCAGACAATAAGGCCAGTCGTGCGAACCGCGCTCCTGATATAGAACTATCCATTAAAATGTCAACGAACAATTCATATACAAACCAGTCGGTCTACTCTGCATCAGAGTGAAACCCTATTATATTTAATAGGACCTTATTGCAACACACTACATATTAGCTCGCTAGTCGTAAACGCTGGATTCATCAGTTAGCGTAAGCTGTCCAATCGAACGTTATGCCGTATTCAACATCGATCATGAGGGCTAGCCTTGCCCCGCCCATATTCATTGTAACACGTATAGACAATTGGACGACAATTTCCGATTGTAGACAAACTCAGTTTTGGTATATCAACGGACGTAGATTTACACGTTTTCAAATACTGCAGTAGATGCCCACACTTGATTTGAAACTAGAAAAAGGGCAGGAATACGAAGCGATTACCACTATCGTCGAGTGTATTCTTAACAGTGTCATAAATATTTCAATATGGTGCCCAATCAAGCGCCAATTGGATTGTGTATGTATGTATTCGATCAAGGATCGTCTTAGTTCTGTATCTGATTTTTTAGAAAGCCGTTCCATTAGTCACCTGTTTAAGTCATAGATAAAAGCGTGTCCTTACCTTTTAGCATCGGTTGTCCTATTTATTCACATTAAATTTAGCATATTTAGCATATTATGGTCAATTTCCTCATAGCAGTTATAGTTGCTATGAGGAAATTGACCATAACCCTTCCACCGCTCAAATAACACAGTCGAACACACACATATATATATGTATATATACATGTTTGTACACGAGTTTCATGATCAACCCAAGAGTCCACACGCTTATTGTTCAGATAGGGAGTGGCTTGCCAAATTTACCAGCAGCGATAGCACTGCAGTACTTAAAAATAAAGTGTAGTAAATTACCGAGTTTCGAAAACAAGTAGCCCCTAAATATGGCGACAAGATCACGCATTATTTTCGCTGTTTTGTTGTCATTTTGTATCCTGTCGCGTTGTTTTGTATCCCTGTATTTTTACAACCCCGTTGTTGTCGTTCATGCAGTCCTGGAAGTGTTCGTGTAGGCAGGGAAAAGTTCTGAACGCTACGTTATGCTGCAGATAGCTTTATCGAGGGATCTCCATATATATGTATACATATATGTACGGTCAGAAAAAGTTGACAGTCGCTTTTAAATAGAAATCTAGAGAACATTAAGTACAAACTTCGGACGATACTTACAATTATGTTTATTGGTACACTGGTAAACTTATTTAGTTCGTTTTAGCGTAATGGAACTATATTGTTTCCGCTTACGCGGAAACAATATAGTTTTCCATACTTTTTTAATTCCATATCGTTCCATACGCTTTTTAAGGAAGTTACTTAGTTTAAAATTAGAATTTTTTAAAAGCGTGTTCGTTTATAAATAACTGTTGGCAAAAAAAAAAGGAAACTTCTATATTCTAGAAAAGGTAGCCAAAATCGGAGTTAATAATCAATGTCTTAGGAAAAGATGCTCTATTAAATCAGCTGAAAAGCCCTTCTTTATAATGAAAAGTTTAGTACCAGTTTTGTAGCTAGTCTTTTGTGCTTCAAACACAAAAACATTCACATTGATCACACTTGTTAGCTAGAGCTGGCGCATATCAAAAACCGTAATTCATTATCTCTTGTTACAAGCATAATACAAATAACAGACTCAGCATTTCTTTACATAAACCGCATTTAAAACACAGAATGAACGACTATTTTAAAAATGTTCAGAAACACATTTTAGTTTATCTTGACTGCCTGAAAGAGCATTGTGGAAAATGTAAGTAAGAATAAAATAATCCTTGATTTCATAGTTGAGGTGTGATGTTGATGATTTCGATGAAAAATAGATGACTCTACTGTATGAAAATGGAATCATATCTCGACAGGTTAGGTACGAAAAAACCTTCTGCTAATTTTTCTCAGGTTCTATGAAATGAGCAAATATTAGCACTTGGCAAGCCAGTTAGTAGATCGATTGCTTACAAGTTTCTAATATACTTTGCCCAGTTTGTATAAACTCTGCTTGGCCTAAGTGTGAATTATTTATTTACACGTCGAAATTAACTTTACTAAGCCATGAACTAGATTTATTTTCTTCTGAACTTTCTCTCTGCAATAAGCTTACGATACTTTTCGAGTTGTTGTACACCTGACTAGATATACGTCACCAGACAACTAAAATAGTGGATATTTTGATTAACTTAAGGCACAAATTTAAATGTTAAGTTTACTTTTTGGCGAGTAGATACGATTATCGTATATCCATATCTATGTCAGCATCATTCCGCATCCTAACTTCGTTTGACAAGCTGTCTAGACATTTGGGTGTAGGCGGACTGCCAGTGCTAAAAAAAAAACATTAACGGAAATGGGTGACTTTATACGATGAATAACTGATTGAATGAAAATTAATGATGTAGATACCGGAACTATTAGGTCCGAAAGAAAATTCCCATACTCTTTATAAGGCTAACTTACTTCTCCTACTTCTTCTCAGCTGTTGTTGTTGTTGTTGTTTTCTTCTGATATATCGAAAACGCTCTACTAGTGTACCATCATATTGCGAGTATAACTTCAGTTCAAAGGAATGACTTAATGGCGGATGCTCCAGGTTTTGTCCTGTGCGTTTCTCCAGGACTAAAACGCTATAATTTATCTTGTGCACGGTAACGGCACTTCCGCTAAAAGGACTGCTCTAAAAGGAATGGTTTAAAGATGGGACCTGGAGGACCCCTCCGCTAGGACTGACCGTCTGATTTTGATGGTAATTATCTGAAGGCACGTTTGGAGGGTAGCCGATAAACAGTTCCAGAATTGGTGCAGAAATGGACAGCACCCTCAAGACTATCGTTTAACGACACAAGTCCTTTTGGCTTCCGCAGGAACTTGGAGCTTGGATACATTACGAACATTCTGAAGCTTATTACCGCTTAATTTTATATCTGAAAATCTCAATCGGTAGCAATCATAGTGACCGATTTTTGCACAGGATTATAACTGGTGATAAGAAGTAGTCTTTGTACGTCAACAGGTATTAAAACTCGGAGTGAGTAGCTCCAGCAAAGCAGCTGAGGTTCAGGGTGCAATTAGATTTCATCCAAAAAAGATTATGCTTTGTGCCTAGCGGAAATGCATAAGCCTGACTCCCTGCGAAAGCCTGACAACTTCTATTTGGTCCAAATGCATCGAATCAACTAGGTTACTCGAAACGAAAGACCCGACAGATAAGATAAACTCATTCTGCTCCACGAGAACTCGAGGCTACACACGGCAGACATTGTCGAAGCTGCCCTTTTGGGCTTCTAGTGCGGGTTTTGCTGTATCCTCAATATTCGTCGTCAGCCAGCAAACGAAGTTAGGAACTGCATATTTAACAGTAAAAAAGGCCTCAGGACCTAGCTGGACAAGCTTTTAAACACCAAACCTGAAAATTTCTGGCGAGAACGAATAAATGAATTGGTTAACACGTAACAGAAAATCGTGAACAATGTCGAGGTATACATAACTTACATGTGTACCTATTGCCACAGGAATAAAAAAAATATGATGTTTTCTGTACAGTAATAAAGCGCGGGACCTTTTTCCTTAATTTATTAAGCAGAAAATAATAATAAAGGGTACATTAGTTTATTAGGCTACTTACCTACCTAAGTACTTATATAGATTGATAGGACATAATACTGAAAATTACGTTTCTATCAAATTTGCACTCTTTCGTGCTTTTTGTTTCACAAATGCTGAGATACGCT
The DNA here is from genome assembly GCF_002443255.2 of Varroa destructor. Classification (NCBI taxonomy): domain Eukaryota; kingdom Metazoa; phylum Arthropoda; class Arachnida; order Mesostigmata; family Varroidae; genus Varroa; species Varroa destructor. Next base: position 11,825,986 of record NW_019211454.1, on the reverse strand, counting down.
CCACCTTGTAACCCTATCTCACGCTGTCCAGCGTAACTCACAAGGTATCAGTATCTGTCATGTGTAAACGTAGCTTAAAAACGTGCGATATTGCGGTAGAGAAACTAACCGACCTGCTTACTTTTTTAACTCAACGGATGTCCAATGAAATTTAAATAGAATTACTTACTGGTATTATATATTTTTTATTTTCTAGGCTGTAACTGCTAATTCTATCTGTATTGAGGACGCCTGCCCTTTTTAATATGGCGAGAGCTTATTAAAATTTATTTCTTAAGTCAAGGCAAGAAAAGCTCATCATTCTTTGTATCTTTCTGAGGTAGGCAGAAGTGCGTTCTGATGCACAATCTAGGCCGAATTAGGTTAACCGTGTTAGTGAGCTTGAAGAAATATTTGGTGAAATGGACTCAAGAGCTGACGAGTCTCATGTTATTTCAAATAGCACTTATCAGATTGAGAAATAGAGCGTAATGCCATTTTTATACTCCGCAAGACAAACGTTTTGGGTAATGAAACTCGACTTGCATAACTCAGTGTAATAATCGGGCAAAGCCACTTGCGCATAAATCTCATAAACTGGCCTTTTTTACTCCGGGAAAGGCACTAAAAGCAGCAAACGTTGCGATTCTGGTCTATTGGGAGTGCCAGCCAACATGGCCAATATAAAAGAAAAACCTAAATTTACTGAAACCCTTCTGGTATATTCTATAACTTCTAGATGAGCTAGTATAATCTTTTTTTTTTTTTCATGTTTTTCAGTTTTATCCAGTCGTAGTCCATCTATTATTCACTAGAATTAATTTCGGCCCTAACCTTGCTCTCGTCGGTCTCGAGTGAAAAGTTCTCCACGTGTGTAGAAGATGGGCCGTGGGTGCGGAAGCCGATGTCTTGCAAAAAGAGGTAGGAGAGTAACGGCTTGCCAAGTACTGGGCATATTGTTACCCCTGTTGGCTGCAATAGCGAACCGGTCAACTACTTCCTGCAATTTCCCTAAGCAGTTAAAAGTCCTCTACCCGGGTCTCGGCTTGTAATGCTTCACAGCTTTTGACTCTAGAGCTTTTTTGGGCACTATTAGGTAAGCCGTTGGACGTTCGCAGTTAGGCAACCACATAGCCTTTCGATATGTGGCTCGAACAATGCTAGCGTGTTGGTAGCATTCTTCCTTTCTTTCCTTGCTGTGGCTTATAGCTTAAAGTAACTCTAAAGTAAAGTAAAGCACCCTCTCTGTATCATTCACACCCGCACCCTTAGCAACCTTGGGTAACCCACTTGCTTCTTGTATCTTTTGCCATAGCTTCTACTTCAGAAGGACCGTGGTATAACATGCTTATGACTTGCACACAAATGTTTCACAGCAATGATACTTTTGTGTAACAAATATTTCCGTGAAATAAGTTACGGTGACGTGCCGGTCCGCGTACGCGATTTATGCAGAGATGTTCTATAGTATCGGCGTCGGTATCTCACTCAGAATTAAAAGATATCAGAGATTCGTGAAGCAAATTCAAACCAGCAGATATAGCAACTATGAACCGTACGAGAAGTGACCATAGTTACAACATTGCCGAGGATCTTACGTGGGCCTCGAATGGCCTTTTTCTTTTCTAAAAATCAGTAAACCGATTTCGTTTAAATCGTAAGTCTTTCATAAGTCCTAGATATATAGAAATTTAATTTGATATATAAGCCACGTGGGCCATAAACTCACCACAACATAGCTTTTTATCGTGCTGGTCGACATTAAATAATGTATTAGAGTACTGCCGCGCTCGTCGGCGTCTGCTTGAAGGTTATCGCTGACAGAGAAATGGCGACCTCACCGAGATAGGAGGTCATACCACGCCGAGTGAGTACAAATGTTATCGATTTAATTTCAGACGCAGCTTCTGGCACAGAGCGAACTGGCGCGAGAGACAACGCTTGGTTTTGCTGCTGCAGCAGGAAAAGTCAAAAAATAGCAAATTTGATTCGAGAGTAATAATTATATAGTTATTGGCGACCATTGACATAAATGAGCTGTTTAGGATCCTTCGTATTCTATAAAGATGGTTTCTAAAATTGACTGAACTAACTTCTTCGTACCTAGCGAAAATCATACGATGTTATTTTATCGAATTAGATAGAAAGTCATTCTGAGAAGATAGCCATCTTGAGCAAGGCAGACTCAAGAAGGTAGAGTTTTCGGCCGTGCTTTGGATGCAAGAACATCGAGTTCTGTAAATTTCTAGATTGACTCTAGTCGTATACGTATACGGCAAATCATCAAAGAGTCAGCTATTAAAAATAGAAATTTATAAGTGCTAATTTTATTCGAATGGGCAATACTATACGCGATAGAGTGCAAAATCAATTCTATAAATGTTTCCTTAAAAAAATTTTTACTCTACTCATTTATGTTTTTCCATTACGGATGAGACACAAACAGAAATTGAAAAAACAGAAAAAAAACATCAATAACAAAACACTATTCTAATTATGTTTGAAATTACTGATCATTAATGTTTGTTTTAAAAATGTATATAGCATATATTTTTTAACAGAACTAAGATCACTTATAACAATGTTTTTTTTAGAAATATAATTTGAACTAACTTCGAGGCTAGATGTTGTTGTTGTTGTTGTTGTTGTTTCTGCAGGTCGTCGTAAATAAAATTAAGCTAGCGCTGCGATTTTTCTTTTATTAGAAACCATTTTAATTTATTTGCACTTCACCCGTGCAAAACCTGTAGCACCCTTTTCCTATTATCAAAGCCAGACAACCACACAAAGATCAAGCAAAAAATCACTCGTAGATACAATTTTCAACAAAAATTAAGCTTGTAATATTGAAATGCCTGATGCCATTACCGTGCTTCGAAAACAGCACTTTCGCCTGTATTTGGTGAAGCGACGTATTTGAAACAAAAATTCACATAATATTTTAGGGTCTATTGTCGATAGGATGAATGCATGCGGAAACATTCATCTAGACGTATTCAGCCTTGTAACCATTGAGACTTTGTGTCTAGTACGCTCGCTATGCCACAAAGGTTTTCCTGTGAAAGTGTCTTTTATTTTACATGTCAATATCCTTAAATAGTATTGCTCGATCGAACGTCTTCTTATGCCATTAGATGGATAACGTATATGATCTACGCACAATAGTTATTATGAATAATTCCGTCCTAGCACGCATACCTATAGCGTTGATGCGTACCCCGATGAAGGAAAGAAAATTGATCTGATCAGTGTTTTCTACCGATACCATCAGCAGGACTATCGCATGTGGAACACTATTCCACACACACATATGAATACGGAACGTTGTTCCACAGGGCCATTTTTACTACTACAATTGTCCTTCTACGTCGTAACATCCCGCCATAGCAACGTCAGCAGCACTTTCGATAAAGGTGGCTGTTATTCTCGTCGCTCGTCCGAAAGGAGACAGATAAACAATCTCAAGAGCTACCGCAATGCACCAATGGCGGATGGCAAATGCATTTCAGATGTATTATCAAGCGATATCAGTGGAAAAACTTTCAGTGATTTATCATCGGCGAAATCTCAAACACTTATCTAAAGAGAATCGTCCGAAACAACCTGTTTGTCGTTGGACAAAGTATTTCTGCCAAGGTCGCAAGTAACTTCTAAATAGTACAGATATTAGGAAATTTTTGTTGAGTTAATAGTATATAGGCTCTTGCTGTTGCAACTCCTTCCTTTTAAGCATCGTTCCTGTATATATCACGTTGTTTGTTCTACCCAAAGGCAACCTTCCTTCCGTATCTGTAGTTGAAAATAATAATAAGGTTCCCAGAAAATAGTAATAACTTACCAGCTTTTGAGTTACCCATAGAGGAGGAAAGAGCCCATGTTGCCGTTATTCTCCTAGCTTTGTTGGCTTTCTTGATCTACAAACAAGCCGGCGCGTGCCTGATACCGAATGGCCTTATATTAAATATTGATCAAAGTCGTATGGTGAAAAGAACCGACGAAAGGAACAATATTTCGCTAACTGATATGTCCCCTCCCGCTTTCATCAAGCTTGCCCTTGGAAAATTGTCGCTAGTGAAAATAGATCGCCTTGAGAAGGTTATCAGTTCCCTACATTTACAATACGTGTACATACACAAACGCTGACCATACACGAGAGCTCGTTCTCCTAGTCCGTAGCAGTATGGAACTGAAAATTAATAATTGACGGAAAAATTTCTATGAGGGGTATGAGGGTAAATGACAAAGGGTTGCTCTCAAAGGACCCACTTCAATTCGCTCCGTATATTTCGGATTCAGCCAAGTAGATTACGAACCAAAGATAAAGAAAGGACAGAAACAGTTATTACTTAGGTCAGTTAGCATCATTTCCGTTTCCAGCAGTAGTAAAAAGGATTTATTGCATGAGGAAAGGATGATCTTTACGTATACGAAATCGCTACTATACCCATACCAAAGGAACTATTTTGAAGCAATTTGTATTAAATCTAATCAACTGAAAAACGCATGCATAATACAGACAATTTCCATCAGCAGTAACTTAATAGTGAAAGTTCCGATAAAAACATTTTGGAACATCAATATCGTTCTTTATAGTATCTACAGTGGTTTTGGTCACCTAGTTCTTGACCGCCAATGCGCAACCTTCTGAAAACAAGTGTTCTTTCATTCAGAGAGAAATAATACAAATTCGTTATTTCTTTTTCCTGGCGTCGTTTCGAGGTTGAGAGGCGGAATCTTTTTGGAAAGTGATTATGCCAACAAAAATATAACAACAAAAAAAAAAATTACAATAACTGCCATCATCGTCGTACTTCGCTTTCGTACATAGGACGCGTTCAAAACGTTAGTCAACTGGTCTGCTATGCCCCTGCTAACTGCACCCTGTGAACAGTAGGATCATTTTTCGACTTGAATTAAAATTCTACTTTAACGCAGTTAGTTGCTTTAAGCAGGGATCCAGTTCATGAGTGATGATCATAATTGATTACTATATGTTATAAAACAAAAAAAAAAAAAAATTATAATATATGTTAGCCAAGAGACCTGAATCTAACGTAAACGGATGTTACAAGCCGAAATATCTTAGAACTCAACTCACCCGTCTAACACGACTCGTCCTGGCTGTAATTGTTCACAACACGTATCTTTAAAGGTAGCATTTCGAGTTTCGGTATTATCGATGCTACATAGGTGGTAAAAGTAATTAAATTTTCTAAGTCATTCTGGGTTCTATCCTGGGCACCTGGTCACAGATATCACGTGTGGTTAAACGTTATAGATGCCTATGACAGTTCTAGGAGGAACGTCAATTGCTATGGTTACAGTTACTATCATGGGACTTATACGCTCTCGACAGAACTGAAGTGAACAAAAAACCAACTAAAAAAAAAAGGAAAATTTGCTCGTTCCACCCGTAGTAATTTTAAGCTTTTCGCTAAGAGTAACCATTAATAACAAATCAACTGATAAACAATTCTACTCTATTACGATAGATATCTCTAAATTATTTAAGAACGTTTTACAACAGCTAGAGATTTAGAGGTGACTGCGAAAAATTAGAAGACTCCTTCATGCGGGCAGCAGTCCACCCGCATGCCAAATGTATTGCTAACAAGACGTCGGGCAATCGCTTATTTTTGCAGAACTCGAGAAGTAGTCAATTTCCTAGCTGTTTACGATAATCCCACGGGGCCCGTCGTTTGATAACCAGACCTTGTTTGTTTTGATGTTGTTTATAAAGAGAAATTACTATTTTGCAAGGGCTGCACCGTTAGCTATCGTCTGCTTAACAACCCAGTACCTTGGAAAATATCGATTACTTTCTTTTCATCCTTATGAAGCCTCGGATAAGGTTCGTTATCGTTATGCCGAATCTTTTTGTGCAACAGCACCAGATAACTGATAACAAATTGACTCTTAGCAAAATTCTGCCAAGATACTGCTGAATGTTTGTCCTTAAGCCTACCTAGTACTTTTCAAATTGATAATACAATCAGCAGAGCTTTAAAATGATCATAGTTAGAAAGCTACAGAAAGAATGATACAATATAATAGTACAAATCATCTATATACTACATCCTAATATCCGAAACGGGTTACTGATTCGGGTGTTGCACTGATATGTTTCAGTACACCTTGCGATTCGGAAACAGGGATCTTATATCTGTGTGTCAACTAGCCCGTAATTCTGTTATTATTAATTCTTAACGTACTACTGTTGATTCGTCGCTATTTTGTTGTTAGTTCGATACTTTAAAACGGACCTGATAAAGCTTTTAGGAGTTTTCAGGCGTTTCCTTGAAATGACTCATATTCAGCGAAAGAAGACCCTACAACAAACTATAAGAGAAATAATTTCTATTAGAACGCCCGATGTGTTTTTTGTGTAGGCCTGAAAAGGGTGTTCGTGAAATTTTCTACTGTTTTGGCGAAGATCGTTCGCAAATATAATTTTTTTCGCAGTCTACATAGGTTCTTTATATCATAATCATCATAAATTGATGGCACAAAAAAAAACTAAGATAATAATCATCATCATAAATAATTCTCTTTAGACAAATAGGTGGACCGATAAAATATCTTGATTTGAAGCACTGTTCGCCTATTCTTTACTACTATGGCCCGTTTCACGATGTCCGCCAAAGCGTTTCTAGGGCACAGCTATTCTGTCAAATGCGTTATTATCCTTAAAGTAGTAAACGCCGTCCAACATCCTGTGAGATCAGCTCGTAATGACAGTGATATGTACTTTAAATTTTTGTTTAAGTCAATATTCCTGATGAGTTAGTTTGACACACAAACCCAGGCTGAACATACAAATAAATACTCGACAATGATGCTGTCCAAGGTGCCATGTAGCAGATGAAAGTTAACTCAGTTGGTACTTTGTATAACTTAATTGAGATTGTACAGGGTAAAAACAGTAATGAAGTAATCGAAATGCGTGTACAATAGCAGATTGACTATCTGCGCATTTACGTACCGTTTTACTTTGAACTTTCCGGGAAAGTGAACCCAGTTAGTCGTAAATGGCGCATAATAACATCTCCCATGTCGGCTAGTTTATTTACGTGTTACGTTCTGGAAGGTTACTTGTCCGCGCTACTGCGTCCACAGTTACCAGGCGCCTCAACGAGCACTGTCGGCCATTTCATTACCTGTAAATTTCTAAGTTTATTAATGTAAATATTTTAAGTGTCATAAAACGTCATCCTCAGTTTAGCCCCTCAAAAATGGGTATGCTTAGTCACAAAAAACATTTTCGCCACTAGTTTTATTTCATATTTTTTTCTAACGTAAAAAAGCTTTGAAAGTAGCCTAGAATATTTACTCCCTAAACAGCGAGGACTCTACGGGAGTATAAATTACTTTACTTATTTATACGAGGTGCATAGTGGTTTAAATGCAAGCGCTTGTGTCGGAATAGCGCCTTTAAAAGTGGCTGAGGCGAGCGCGTCCTTTGAATCAAGAATCTTATTTTTATGTGTAGCTAAGCAAGTTATTTCAGTTTCTTCGCCTTGCTGTAATACTCTACCTTTGCTAAGTGGTTTCAGGGAACGGAGACGAACAGGCAGTGTCAAAGCGTTGCATGATTTGCTGCTGGGCACGCTCTATTGTAGAACCTAAACTCAAGATCAAATTTTGTAGCTCAAACGAAGTGGCTGCAAGAGGCGTACAGCAAACGAATGGAATAAAATACATACCCATCACCGAATCATGTGATTAGGGAAAAGGAGCAATGAACAAGCAGTGTATTTTAAACCTTACATCTATTACGTGGACACAAAAATGTATCAGTTCCTTTTCCTATTCAATATTGTTCTTTATTTAATACGCTATCCTCTGCTTAATCACTTTCTCAAATCGTGTCCGTTTTATAGCCAAACAGGTGATGTTAGTCACTCCCTCAAACAGCTTTTGAAATGCTTCATCGTTGTCGTACATTGTATACGCTACACGGTATCTACGGGGGAGGCGATTGCCGTAAGAGGCGCATGCGATGCACCCTTCAAAATATAGACGTAATACTCGCTATGACCGTGTTTCTGTACGGTACCTGCCAATCGTAGGCTCGACGCAATAGGGTACCGCGACTGCTTCCTACTTTGCACATTGGCTGCCTAGACATGTTGACTCAGATGGCACTAGCATAGGCTGATGCTGTGAAAATTCACTTTGGCCGCAGACCAGCGTCGAAGGGACGTCAGTGTTGCCTGTGGGCTATTGTAGTATCAAACGTCCGCGCACAACTTGAAAGTACGAGGCGGGGCTAAGCGGTACCATAACAGACGCAAGCCAGCCAGGAGCTCCATGTCGCCTGGAATATAGTAACCATGCATCATATGTAGACGGGCAGACGTCACAGATGAACATCAAGTGATATTTAATGATACTTCTTGCATCAACCACTTTCACAAATTAATGTAGTACGAAAGCATATTGATTCCGTGTTCCTATTTATTATTCTGATTTGTATCCGCAGGCACAAGGTAATTGCTTTTGAGTATCAACTGACGGTAGGCCATGCATCAATGGAACTGCGTGGATAAAAATGAAAATAGATTTGAGGAGTGAAAGTCATTTGTTAAACAGTTGCACTAAGTCAGTATCGTATAAGAAGGTGGAAATCTAATCATATTAACAATAACCATATTTAGCACAGCGCACATGTACAGGGTGAGGCGATAGTTTGAAGAAGTCAGCTGACATTTTGAGGGTCTCCCTTGCTACCTAGACAAATATTAATCTGCGTTGAAGATCTAGCCTTGATCGTAGTTGCATATTTTTTACCCCATAAATCAATTCAGTAATCTAACCGACCTTACTAGACGGCAGATCAATTTTTTCCATCAGGTAGCGACTAATTTATGACCTGAGCAACTATCGAATCAGATGCCAATGACACTTTTCTTTTCATATTGCTATTGTTATTAGCACCCTTATTACTGGCATTGTCATCACCAGAAGGCCGTTGTTACTAAATGATCCATGACAAAGAAGCAGTCTTTTATTCCGTTGAAGGCGTTGCCATTTGGCTGTGGGCTTGGTATTCGTGATCCTTCAAATTTTAGATAATCTATGGGCTCCGATCGCTCATGATTGCTTAACTAGTTTACGGCTGTATGCTTTTCCATCTTTCTCCACTTAGGCCTACCCTCTGCTCGTGTGTGTATAGGCCTGCTTGGGCTTGTGCACAGACCCTAGCCTATCTAAGTGCCTCCACTGTGGTCACTGTCTATGCAGGTCCACATTTATTCGACTGGTTCCGCAAACCGGCCCGGAGCCTCACACCAGATAGGGAAAGCTTTTCTATACGTTAATATACATCAGCACAAAGGGACATGGCTGCATCAACGATAGTAATCGCCGAGGCGTTTAGGACCTCAACCAATGGACCATAAAACTTCAGAGCCGGCGGGGGCCCTAGACTTCTTGCTCTCACCTTACTCCGTCTGAACTAGCCATTCCGATTTGGTTCTATTTTGTCTTAGCTTATATCACGCTCGTATTCTATGCAAAGGGCACACTCTCCGTTTATTGCTGGGCCGCTGTTTCCCTCCTCCGGCGACTTCGCGACAACAACACTCACGACTTGCACGATTGGTTTGCTTTGTTCCTCATTCGTCTTTGTCGATGGATGTCTGCAGTTTGCCGTTCCAGAGCGCGTCCCATACTCAGCCTCTGCTTTGTATACAAAGATATATATGCACAAGCCATAATGACGTCGTTAAGCTGCTATGGAAACGGCCGCTTCAGCTACTGTGTTTGCGTGAAAGATAGTGTGTCTCAACCAGACGGGAGCTGTCCATTGCAAAACTACTGATTGACTAATTTAAGCTAACGGGCAACCTGCAAGTCACTAGGAACCGTTGTGGAATAGCGTGACTATCGGAAAGTTGCGCATTCGATTATCAGCAGGATACGCTTGTAATAAATTATCGACGCTAATTTGTGTTTTACGAAGAGAAAAATTTGAGAATTTAAAAATTACAGAAAGGGCTAGTACGGGATATGATAGTATCGTCGAGAAGAATGATAGATTGAGTTGTGATAATCGTTACGGTTGGACAAAGGCGTATGTGGTAAGCAAATGTTTTGCACTATCCTGCAGTCGCCTTAAATTGACATCATAGGTGAACGTTGGAAAGCCGGATGGCCGATAAAAGCGCGAGAACTGGCGCCATTTTGACGAACGGGACGTTATCCTGGAATAAGTCAGCTACTGCATTTCTGTATATGAATATTTAGAGAATGTGACTGTTCGAATTATTTTCCCGTTGGAAAATAGTCTGTACGTAAAAGCTACAGATGCTGGGTGCAATTGAGATCCGAGTGCTCTATTGAAAGGGTAAATTTACGCCATGGAGGCGTAGGTCTTTAAATGTGAAATTAAATAGAACAGCAGGAGGTGAGTAGTAAAGCATTAGGGAATGTAATTTTCTTTGTAACGCTAAATGGTGTATAGCTAAACGAAGGAAAGGTATTGTGCTATGTTGTTATTTAGATGGCAAGTTGTTATAGATGTTTGGCATTATATCACCTTTTATTCGCTGCTGCTGTCCAGTAGTTGAGTCGCAGAAGGGCGCCATCACACTGTGACTGACAAGAGTACGCTATGACACAGCTGACTGTTGTGATGGATCCTATCTAGGGCTTTCTCTTCTGCCTATTCTAATATAGGATATAGATGGCGTGCTCTTTGATAGCTTGCTGATAGATTTAAAAGTAAAGGCGGGCATTAAAAGAGGCATCATATAGTAAAGTAAATGAAGTCTCTGCGGCCCAATGGCTTAGTTTGTGAAAGTCCCCAGGTGCGTGATTTCTAACATATGACAAACTATTCACAATGCTTTATGCTTCCTTATGGGCCAGTAACTGACCGATAATTCAATCAGTCAATAAATAACAGTTAGTCAGATTGTCGGTGACGAGACTGCCAGGGATCTCTACTGCTGTTGAAGTGCAAATTACCGTACGTGATGAAAAAGCCGTACGCATGTAAACTAGAAGGCGGGTACATATTTCCAGTTGAGCTAAGAAGTGAGTGTATCCGTGAAGCATTGCAGTTTGTGCCCCGCAATGGAGACATCGGCGTTGTGACATATCCTCGAAGTGGCACTACATGGATCCAGCAGATTGTCTTGCGGCTGCTCCGACATGGTGAGTATATGAGATACATGAAAAGAAATCGAACAGAAAGTAAGCCAAAAATCGTGATGAAAGGTGGAACGACAAGAAGAGGTATCATCGTAAATATCAAGCTCGTAGCATTTCAGAGTCGACGGCCGAAGTCAGCTGTTTACTTCAATGGTACGCACACGTTTACCCTAACGTTGTACAAAGATGTCTCAAAGGTTACCTAAATTAGTACATCGACACAACAACACCATTTTACGGACAGTATTACGTAAGCAGAGTTATGAATAAGCCTCAAGAACAAATGGGTAGGCAGTGTCAATACTTGTTCGTTACAAGAATAGACAACCGATTATCTATTTCAGCCTAGTTCGGGAAATTCTACGACGTTCCCTGATGCTGCATTTATGGGACTAGGCGGCCATGACCGACAGCAAAACGTATGCTTACTAGATAGTCTATTACGAAACGAGATTACATAGATAACTAGTTCGACTTGTCGACTAGGTGAATTGCCGTCCAATGGCGACAGTTAAACGCGGCGATCCGAATTTGTGCCAAGCACGCACCACTGGACAAGTACCCAGCACGTATAATTACGAGCCATTCAAGCAAGCAAGCGATTACATCGGAGCAAAATGCTTATCAGTCACCCCCACCAAGGACACTTTGAAAAAACAACCCATCGTTATAATATCCGAACGTTTTCATTGCCCTGACGTATGCATACTTTATTTTTGCACAAATCTACTCTGCTCTCTAGACAGGCAAATTGTCCAAACGGCAGAACAGGTTTTTGAACTTAAGTAGCTCCATGCAACCCGCTCAAAGAAGCAACATCAGCATGGTCATAGAAGCGCGGTTTTCATGTAAACGATGTCATGCATGTCCTGTGTCGAACATAATCCATCCAAGGAAACCGATTAAGTTCCAGCCTTTATCTATTCTTTAACCTGTACATCGTAAACATTTGAACAATTTTGACATTAGCGATGTATGTTTAAGGGGTGCGGTCAACAATCATGTTTCAGTATACAATGAGTCAAGAGCCTTCACCTCACTGAAGTTACCTGTTGACTGTGTCGAGATTTTTTCTATGCGAAGAACATATTTGGGACGATAGAGTTCATCAGATATAGGTGAGTAATTATATAGATGTTAGATGATTACTAAATATAGAAGGCTTCTAGGGGCATGATGTATCCTATTGTCCGTCCTTTTCAAATCGGAACTTTCAAATAGACGCCATTGTTGCTGCTATATAACAAAAAACGGCTCGATGTTATTGTTCGCGGCTATTGAAGCTTAGTCTTTTATTCATCGTGAGCAGATAACGGTCGAATGTGTTCCGAGTACTATAGTCATCTCTTGGATATAGTCTCGTTAATAGTCCTTTTCAGCCAAGCATCCAGTTAAAGCCTCAGAGTTGTCGATAACACGTAAAACCTGCAACGAAATCAATTACCATTATTGACGTTGTTTTTTGTCAGAGCTGAAAAATTCATCCGTATATGCTCAAGGTCGTCGTCCAAGCGGCCTCTCTGATGGGTTCAGACGTCAACGAGAGATATGTTCTCCAGTTAATGTTTATGGCAACCCATATGCCCAATTCGAGTCTGGAATTACACTCAACCCTATACGGGACCCGTTTTTGGATGCAGCGGTTAGAAGAATCCACGTGTTTCTTTCTCGCAATAATTGACTCGTGCTATGAGGTCCGACGCAAAAATATGAAAGCAACATAATAAACCAGCAATTAGACATAGATAATGGGTGAATTCAGCTGGGGCGCGCTATGGATGTGTGAAGGACTAACGGAATTACTGGTCATGTTAGTAGTCAGTTAACTTCAGATTCTTTAACTTTTGCGCCTGATCTTATCTGTAATAAAAGTCGCAATAGACTTAAATTTCTATCACATGACCAGATCCTATTCTACTGGCTGACGCTTTGCGCCAGCGATCTTCTGGGGCTGCATAATATCCAGCAATAACGAAAACAATGAGCGTCTCGACTCGATCAGCGCAACAGATCACCATGTGACAAGCTGATCGAATGCTATAACGTATTATTATTAAGAAAGTGGTATTACTACATGCTTCCGACATCAATAATACTCGACGAAATGTATGCTCCTTCCACGTACAAACCCACATGGACGAACAATAGCTCAAAATAACGCTTATTATATTAAACGTTTATCATATTAGAGAAATGGAACGGGGAACTGCACACTCCACAAATAGTCGAACGCATTATAGCCGCTGCTAACGTTACACGTACCTGATTTACGTGCATTTACAGTTTACGTTCGGCGTAAACTGCTGCTCACTAGGTGTAACTCGATCTATTGGTAACGATCCAACAGCTAACATTCACTCAGGATAGCTGCGTGTTCCTGTTTCGCCTATCCTTTAAACCAGGAAAGTGTAACCCGTGTTTATCTCAGGTTGTGATTATTTTACAAATCCATACACGAATTTTAGATCAAGGGCTTTTCACAGTAATTTAGGTGAGTCGCTAGCCGCCTTACCTAGCGACTGCAAGCTCCTCAATAGGATCTTTCTGCTCAACCATCTAGCTGATTTACCTTCGAGAGCAAAGTAGCAACAATCTAAGGTTGAATAATTTAGGTAGCTCTCATCTAACGCAACTATCCGCTAGTCGTTCTATGACTGGTAAACGAATAATAAGAAAGAACGTTTTCGTGCTTATTATACAAATGACACAGGTGTCGGACTGTAGTCCAGGCAAAACTGGTTGGTGTCCTCAATTACATTTTCTTTTTTCCACGTAAGGACAAACATTTTCTCTTGGCTGTATACATGACGTGTATCACCGGTACAGCCCGACGCCACCTTGCTTATGTTTTTAGGCAAATATATATACACGTACAGCATAACACATAGATACTTCCTACCATTAGGCGGATTGACGATGTACTCCGTACCCCTCAAATATGGCACACACAATTAGAGATTGGTTGATTGATCGCATGCGAAGGAATAGTGTACACGTTTGATCGACTAGCATTGTTGACGCCAGCTCGGGAAGCGATTACGGTAATTCAGGTGATAAAATGTGCGTGCAGATGTCCACTAGTCTTTGTGGTTCGATGTTCTTCATCATAGCCTATGCTTCTACGTTTCCATATGATGTTCATATAACCGTTCTTCGGCAAAAGCTGTGTATATTCCAAACCAATAGACCCCAGGTTCGACCCGAATAGCCATTAAAAGCTGTTATCATACAATAGCTACATGCGTACGTAAATCAAATCTATTCGATCGACATAGTCTTCTGCTAAGTGGTATCTCTGTGACGCTAAATAATTTTGATTTTTTAATCCGGTTCGGAAACATATACTGAGCTGTACTTATTTGTATCTATTGCAACGGCAGACGAAAGGTAGTTGTGAGTAAGACTTGTCTTACTCGCCCATTGATGACTATCTTATTGATGGCAAAGATTTTTCCAGCTACAGACTGTTAACGGGTAAACAAGGATCGTGTTGTTTATAACGGTCTCGGCCAGCTTTGCGGTGAACAGGCAAAAATATGTTCGTATTTATTGCGACGAGTTCTGCTGCCCTTTCTTGTTATTCCACAAAGATATCTATCACTTTTTTCGCAGGGTAAAAATCAGCAACCTGTTTTTCTATGATCGAGAATAACTTATAAACCTCAATTCTTCGGCCGCTAAGGTCAACGAGGCAGCATTATTTATCATCGCCCTTTATTACCTCTGACCGTAGAGGTTTGGCTAGTGACGATGTGAGACCCCAGTTTGCATCGTCAATTCCAAGACGCCATCAGGGTCTATTCAAATGAAAGCTTCTATGCTCTATTGATAAATGATGAATGTTACGAAAATAATGAGAAGTTGTCCCAAAAGGCTCAAAGTAGCGCTTATTGATGATTATCGGTATTGAATTTAGTTGATTTCTGAAAGGTTCAGTGGCGACAGCTAACCTCAGACGGGCCTTGATGCGCTTTACGGATACGCAGTATACGTAAACGTAAAAAAATCTCCACATTCGAATCCGCTCGAAAAACTGACATAATTAAAGTATGATTAAACTGTTAATTCAAATAGGTGTAACAAAAGCGTTTTCTTTTTCAGGCATAGGCTGTAATTATGTTAGTCTTAGACGCTGCAACACCGATCTATGCAGAAGGCAAACATGTCCGAAAATAAATGAATGATGATATTCAGGCTAAACGATGAGCTCAATTGAAAAAGTCTGAAACAGATCGCTGAGTTTCAGCTAGGAACTAAGCGCGACACATAATTGTAATCCTCCACTGCACCGCCACGGGAGCAACTCTCACGCTCAAACCAGGACAGTTAAAACTCTGCTCATACTTTCAAGTGATCGTTGCTCATAGCCATAATTCAGCATTTTCTTTGAGTGTTTTTAGGTGTGAATGTTCTCACAAATCACCTATTTGGACATTTTAAAATAGCTTTTAATGCAGCCTGAATGACCTTCATACTCTGAGGTAGCTCCTTTTAATGGCTTCATGTTGAACCTTCGTGTTTGTCTCATAATTTTCTAAATGTTACGAAGCAGTATTAAAGCGAGAAAGCAGCGTTTACATCACGCAAGAAACAGATCATTTGGTAAGAAATGAACAATCGACTACCAAAATTGTAGAGTAATCTTTACAATCGGAACCTGTCTTATCGTATGATATATGTATTTTTAGGTCTTTTGTTGGACACGACTCTTCTTGGCAGGTGGATATTGGAGCTGAGGAAGTCAATAACCTTTTTTTTTTTTTCGAGCCTTGATAGGATTACACAGAATTTATGCAGCTAGCTTTGACTAAATTTATAAATAACATTCAGATATAATTCACGATATCATTTTACTCAGCACTGCCTTGAAGTTAAGTTACGTTTTTAATGAAAATAATACCTTAACAGCTAGTTGGATAGCAGCGGCTTATTTGTCTTGACCAGAATCACCCTATCACAGATAGGACTCTGTATGCACGCTTGTTCTTCGACATCTCGTAAGCTCGTTTGTTTTCGCTGAAAACCTGAACTAACTAGTTTTATCAAGCTATAACGGATTACTAATCACCCACTCACATCAATGTTAGCGTCAATTTTTTATGCTGCGACATTTATACATGTAATAACACTTCGTTTGTTGCCATGATTCAGTGGCGCCAGCAAACTGTCTCAATGAAACCACGAGACCTGTTTCGGTCTTACCCTCCATTGTCATATCCTGAATAGGAATCAAGCCATTTATGCCACCCAATGCAGCTGGTAAATGTTTGATAATAAGGTTGGATAACATCTATTGAAATTTGTACTTATTGCGGTACATAGCTGTCAACGGCATGAGCTTGACGCCGTTATGCCTGCGATTATTGATGGAAATCGAAGATTTTTTATCTAGGAATAAATATTTGCTGAAATTAGAGATTAGAAGCTAAAAAATTTCGAACTACCAGTGGTTGCCGGGTGACCAGTTGCGAATTTCTATGTACGCACATTTGTATACTATAGCGGCAATATTTCTTTTATATGTTACTTCGTATTGAATGTTTTAAGGCAAATCTATTCGAGTTTACGATTTACAGCAGTGTTGAAGACTGCAAAAACCAATTGAGAAACACTCGTGCTAGCAAGGTATCAGTTTCAAGTCGTAGTTGGCGTTTCCGGGCCTCGATCACGCCAAGAAAAATAGCATTTGTCTATTAAGGTCAAAATGGTATCGTGATCTACGTACATAACAGTTCTGCAGACGTAAAGAAGAAAATTGAATATCCCTTTCAGCTTCATCAGTTAGACCGAGGCCTGAAATGACTAACGGAAATTGAGGGTAATCAACCTAAAAAAAATCGCCTCTGCAGTCGCGATCTAGAATGTTCGTTCCATTAGCGGCCTTGTTGAGCTTAGCGGATGGATTTCACTGACTTCTTATTTTGGTAGGCGTTGCCATCCGCCACCTAATCCCCGTTTGAAAAACAGTACAAAGAATTAAACTGGAGAGAGAGAGAGAACTCGAACAAGTTGCACAAAGACGAAAGGCGTTCCCGGGATCTTTTATTTCCGCAGAAGGATCATATAAAGAATTACGGAGTGGCGCAGCTAGGTTAGGTAGGCTTAAATCGTTAGTGTGTCCGTCTCTGACATCTTTCTACAACGAAGCTATCTACTTTTAAGATTCCATTTTCGGTTAGCATGGCAGAGGCCTTTCGGGCAGGTCAGCCGCATGCCGGTGTGCTCATTTGGATTTTAAATTGGCGCGCCACAGGCAATTGTTCGAAAGAAAGACAAACGTATGGAGGACTCGATGGCGTTAACTGCTTTACTGACGGACCAAAGTACCTGTGAAGTAACTCCTTGGACAATGTAGCGTTTCGTCGAAGCATTCATACATGCTCAGTACAGTATGAAATGTGTAGATATTGTGCTAGTTCGTAACCGATAAAAAAAGATATCGCTTCTTTTTTTTGCGGTCAAGCTTGTCATATTGAGCAACATCGGTTAAATAGATCCGTAATTAACATTTGCTTCGTTACGTAAATTGCAGATCGTTTTGACATGGAAGCAATATTTACTGAAACCTATCTTTGGTAAAAACAAATCATTAAAAAATTTCTAGATTCGAATAAGTCCTTTTCCTTAATTCGACTTTAAGCTCGAGCATACGGGACCTTGTTGATTTTTCCGAAATGCGAAAAGCAAACATGTCATAAGAAATTTATTTTAAAGTACGCTGTTTTAGGCTTTTAGAAACAATGAATGAAATGCTTCCGCGAAGTTCGACAAGTTTTTTTTTATACAGTAAATACTATTCGGCCAGCATAATAACCGAAGTCCAGCTCTTTTTCAGATGTGAACATGAATCTGGCCAATCTTGCTATGCTTTATTTAACTGTTTACAGGCCTGTTTATCGTTCACCCCCGCAAATGGCGCCAAATTTTGAATACTGTACACACGATTTCAAGCTATAGGTCTACTTTAATTTTCTTGAATTCACGTCCTTCCTTCAGAGGCTCTAAGGCGTTACTAGAGGCTCAAACCGTACGATCGTCATCCAAGAAAACTGAAATAATAATTAGGAAAATACATATAAAAATTATATATTTGTCAAATTATTGTAAAGAGATGCATAACCAATTATGAGCTTCGTTTGCCAGAAGTATTGGGTCATCCGTACTGAACAGTTTTAGATATTTACTAGCCCATCAATTTATTCAACGAAAATCATTTTACCGATATGGCGATTTGCCGTAATTTTAGATGACTTCAGTGGCTCGTGGAACGAGTTAGCATTGAAAAGTCCATGCCTCGAGTTGCAGGGTACGCAGGGAATCCTCGAGTCGTTTACGCCAGTCTTCTACAAAACGCACATACCCTATCATCCGTCGAGGTTCAATCCCAACTCGAAATATATTTGGGTGTTGCGAAACCCTCGCGATGTATGCGTTTCAAGCTACTGTTTGTACAGCGACCTACATAAGCTGCCATGGCGCAAAAGGTTAATGGTAGAATTCGTATTTATAGCTCTTATGATTTTCCGATACAAAATACCTTTACTGCTACCGGTGCAGGGTGTCATTTCATACCGTACTTGACCAGATATCCACTGCTTCAAAACCTATTTATTTGTATGTCAAGAGTCGCGGTTTTACAGGTAGCACAATCCCTTTGAGGTATCTGCCCACATTTTGATAACAATGTTAGTTAGCCTTATTTCAGGACTAAGATAGATTTAGTTGAAACGATCAAACTAGTCTATTGCTACAGAAGTGAGGAATCGCGAGTGCGAATAGTCCAGCTTGTCGCTTTCGAAGTTATTCCAAAAGTGGATCTTAGGCCAACCCAATATTTAAGGTTAGTCAAATAGTTAAGTTCTACATATTGTTGAGGTTAAAGTCGACAACAGCTAAATTAGTATAATTTTTATTCTTCTGGTTAGGTATTCATTTGAAGCGTATACTGAGCACTTCTGCTCTGGGAACGTATATTACGGAGGCTATTGGGAACATCTTCGGAGTTGGTGGCAGGTTAAGGACGAGCCTAACGTTCTCATGCTAGTCTACGAAAAGATGAAACGAAATCCCAAAGGAACAATTATTGCTATTGGGGAATTTCTCGGCGAAAACGCTGCAGAGCTTGTCAAAGACGAACAGGTAAGCGTGTCATAGTCACGTGTCAAATCTACGGATAAGGCACCAGAAATCGACCACATAGACAGACGTCACTTTTTCGTCAACCCATAAAGATGAAAAGGTCTTGCATAAATAGTTGCTAATTTCGAAGATGACATCATATTTTTGGAAAGCGACCCGATAGATGAAGTAGAATACAAATTTTATAATGGGAAGGGCCTGACTGTACCTGAGTTTTTTTTTTTTTTTTTTTTTTAGAACAATATATCTACTAGGCTATTCTTCGTTTTATCAATTTAACGAATAGTACCACACATAAGGGGCATATTGGCTTGGTTTAATACATTCTTAACCTATTGCTTATTAGGTTCGCTCCACGCACACTCGGAATAAGCGCACACTTGTACGCACATTATATATATAATATTATATGTGCTAAATTTTATGTTAAGTAATACTAATAGCAGGGGCAGGTATTATAGGCATATGTTATCCCTGGCGAAATGTTTATCGACAATATCGATAAGTAATTAAAACTCGGAACTGTTAGAGACACAGTATTTGCTTTAAATAATGGATTCTTCTGCTTGCATTTACCAACAATAGCAATCCACAATCAAACTTTTAACGTGTGGCTTTGAAACGTAACGTATGTTCGTGCGGAACTTTAGCCTGCGTTATTATTTGATCGTGTCGTATGCTAGCGCGCATAAGTTGTCAGAATTATTCCATGGATATTGAATAATGGAAATCACATTTTCCAGGCGTAAGTTTTCCATCAAAGGACAAAATCAGCCAAGAAATAAAGATCAGACACTTTAGAACCGTTTCCAATTTGTAAATATCAAATTTTATCAGGATCGCATCAGATTTACAATTACATTTGAATTACATGAATATTTTTTAGAAGGGAGGAGAAAAGGAACACACGTTAATCTATCGTCAACTCGTCGTCAATTATCTTTAACACATCGCGGTAATTTAACATGACGACGAACTATCTTAAAGACTTACTAGCACATTTTGGGTCACCCCGATCCCGCGCCGTATTACCCGCGTGCACTTTTTGCCGGGGGGCAGGATTCTGGTATATCCGGTCTGCCAAGTGTGCCTCGCGTTTCAATTGACACCGTTATATAGATTCAGCTCCTTTTGGAAGATTCTTAGGTATTTATCATCCTTTGAATGTCCGGTTGGAAAGTTATAGGCTTTTTTGTTAAATTGTTTGTTAAATTTTTCAATTAAATAAATAAATAAAAAACAATTCATTATTAAAGTATAAGGACAATCTGTAGAGGAAATATGTAGCAGTTGCGCCGATACGAGTGCGTCGTTTCTACAGTAGGTAAAAACAAAAAGAAGAAAAAAAAGAGGTGAGCAAATCGTCCGAGTCAAGGAACCGGTTATATCAAAAATGGACGAAGTAGTGAGCCAAGCTGCAAGACTATGTACTGAGACTGAGCATTTGACATACTCTGAAGGGCCCGAGTAAAAGACCAGGGTCTTGGCGACAGCAGCAGATATCTACTGTTTGTCGTACAAGCGTCTGTTCAGGATTACTTGTAGACCTGTAGAAGTTTATTAGTAATCCTGAAAACCTGAAACCAGGTTCAATTCAGTAATCTCTTTTTCGGGTGCGCTGTGAGCAGCAAAGCGATGTGAGTAAAGAACAAATTTTCCCTAGTTTCTGCTCTTCTAATCGAGCAGTTTGCGTGAAAAGTATTATTTTACGTGGGAGAATATGATCCGTGGGTGAGAGGAGAAGATGGAGGTCTGAATGTATTTGCCCAGAACTCGCCCAGAACGCGTCGGGTTTCAGTTTAAGGTGAAGGCGTACCTTTCATGTACTAGCAAACTATAGTGTCGCTACTTATTCTATGGCCCTTCCGAGGCTTGCGCGATCGTATGCAGCGACCACCGGACACGAACTATTAAAACCAGACCGTGGCCAATGTCAGTCAGATTGCATAGTACGTCAAGCTTCTTTATTAGCTGTGATATGCCGAATTATATACAAGCTAAGTATCCTGGCGCTAATGCCATTCAGGTCTAGCTTCTTCGCGAGACAGAACAAAGTAGCCGTGTCAGATGTAGAGCTTTGTGATGGAGTAGATGTTCCTGTTGACGCTTCTATTCTATGTTTGATCCGAGAACTTACTATGTAAGAAGAAATTGAACTTCTATAAGATGGATTTATCTATTTTCTGTTTATTTTGAAAGATAAGGTCTTGAATGATATTTTTTTCTTCAATAGTCATAGATGGTTTACTAGGAGAAATGATAATTAATTTTCCTAATGTAAATAATCAGTATTTAATATTTTTTATATATATATTTTATTTATGTGTGCTTCTACGAAAGATATGTAAGTAACAATAAGAGTAGCATTATCTATTTGATTACCAATTATAGTTTTTGGTTGGTTCAGTTTTTCCAGATAGATATTTGCGCATTCAGTTCCATTAGGAATACCTATTTTTAGCGTCATTTATAGTACTAATTTATAGTATTAAGAGGTTTAATGTGTCCAATAACATTAGCAGTACGATTAGCGGCTAATATAATTGCAGGACATTTTAGGGAGTAGATGTTTCTGTTCTGATTCAACGAGAACATTCAACCGCGGTTGCAGATTGGTCATGTCCCGTCACTCTGAAAACACTCGTCACACATTCACATACAAGGTTTACCCGTCACACTAAAGAGACAGCCTTACACGCAGGACTCTATGCTTCCTTATTAGCCCCCACACGCAGGATTATTACTAGTTTCATATTAGTTCCAAAATATATACATTAGTCAAAAAAAAACAGCATATCCACAGATCGGGAAAAAGGTGGGCCAATGCGAAAGTTGCCGAAGCTCAAGATTTAAAGGGCCGAGGGCATCTATTACGATATCTGCTCCCATTCAAGCAGGCCTTCGAGAAAGAACTAGGTCAGAACGTGGACGTAAGGCACATACGTGAGTAGCACGGCAGGCTAATAATATAATTAACATTTTGTGTAGCTATTGCCATGTACGGACGTTAACGCCAATAAGTAAAGTAAATATATACCAGATGTGGTGGTAGTCGTACGCCATAACTATCATAGTAATCGTATTCGCGATTCTTAAAGCTACCTAAACGGTCTAATAGGTAATCTAGTACACGGTATTTAGTTTCAGTGTTCAACCCTTCATGATTTTAGGCAGCTGAAAACGTTAGAAGTTGCACAGCTGAAATGTAGAGTATCTGTGAGTTTGACATAGCTTACACAATTGCTTATTATATATTTCTGTTTGTGCTAGCTGCTGGACGCTTTAATAAAGTGTACTTCCGTTAAAGCTACACGTCGGGAAGCAAATGCAAATTTCGTACGCAGTCTCTTACGTTTCAACAAGCTCGACATCTCGTTAACGAAAGAGCTTTTAAGACCACGACGCGCGGTGTGGAAGATCTTCGGGGGTGAAGTGAGTTTCGTACGCAAAGGTGTCGTAGGCGATTGGAAAAACCACTTTACGCCGCAAGTCAGTATATAGTTGAGGTTCAATATTACCGATTATATGAGAGATTTTTTTATTTGAAATCTGCAGATCTCTCTATTTGGTATTCTATCAATATATTCATTATAACCGCTTACTAGCCAAGTAGGATGAGTTCGATTAGATTTTCGGGTTCCCATGACGCTGCGTCATAGATCAAGATGATACGATCGTTCGACGTTCTTGAAAAACGTGTTTTTCTCATTGTCAACAAGATGGAGGCAACCCCTCTTAATAAATTTACCCAAATCGTCTTCATAGCTCGAAAACAAACTCAAAAATCTGATATAACCCAATACTACATTTAGCACTATTTACAATACCGTTTTATAGCAATTGAATATCATTATTTTTTGTATACATTTTAAGGTTGCCTATTATCTTAAACTATAATCATATAGATCTGATAAAATCTAATGGTGTAATTTTGTTTACAAACGAGCTCCTACAATATCATCTACATTCACAACGACTGTCGCCGCCTAGTCTACCTATAAACATATAGTTTACGTGGACAGAGAGGTTAGCGATTATTTTCTGTTCGATATGAGAACAACGTTGTTATAATTAAGCGTACAAACAAAGCCATATCTTTTTTTCTTCGATTTGTGGAGTGAGCCCATCCCTACGCTGATTTCAGTGTATAGAAGAGTGAAGAGGTCGACTGCAAACTTTTACAACAAGGGAAAAGGAGTAACTTTTTGGTTGAAGGGCAAGCGATGACTACGTTTGTCTGGCAAATAAGGTCTTTGTACTTTTCTGGTTTTACGTCGTGCTCTCACTGTCTGCGATACCTTTTAGCTCTCAGCGGTTGTGCAACGCAGCCCAACGTTATAACAAGTACTGTCCATCCAATCCCAAACCACGTAGCCATTATGAGTACGTAATCATGTCAGCTGTATCGTTGAAAAAAGATAAAAGCAATGCAATGCCTTAATACTGCCACATACACAATTCGCTGGCTTGTATTGAAATTGTATAGAATACATGTATGTACATCTTTATATATATGTATAGCTTGTTATTGGCTGCACTGGAAATAGAAATTATTTGTTTCTTTCAATCAGGGCCTGGGCCATATGAGCTCTGTAGGAAGCATTTTTAGAGACTCTGCGCAAAGCAAGCAGATCTTTTTGGCGACACACAAGTTCTAAACAGAGACTGAATTACGCCGCTATGTCCCTTAAACTATAGGCTTATCTCGGCTTTGTAAAGTTAAATCTTTTGCGACAGCAAAATGGGACGGAACTGCCACGTTTTTCCCGCCGTACCCGCTCTTTGTACCAGCAGCAGCAGCAGCAGCAACTGAGGACGTCAATCATTAAAAACAGGTTGCGCTATTAGCAACAGGCCACATTAGGTACCACATTACATTAAAAATGGCAAAGAAGAAGTATTATTTAGCAAACGAGGCTCGAACAAAATAAGTTTATCTGTCCAAGCGTTGTTGCGAACTAAGCGCATTTCCGAGGTAAATACCTTCAGTTGTGATTTTTTCCTAAAAACTAATAACAATGAAGAAAAAAAAACGTTGCGTTACCTGATACGGCAGGTTGATGAACAAGCAATAACTTGAGTCAAGCAGCACTCAATGGCAACGATGTTTGGAACTAAATTTTTTCATACAGAAGCAACGACTGTTAGTATATACTATTTGCTATTGAAAAATGCATATATACCGATTTTGATTTACCCCGTTTGTTTCAGGTAGAAGAAGTGTTTAATCAGTGGATTCAGAAGCAGGAAGACCACGAAGATGTTATGGCTTTATTTGAATAACTCCTTTAGCCCGCGACGGCCACTATTGAAAGCTTCGCGGCTTGCGTAGCTAAATATCGCTCTAACAACGATTCATTACTCTCATAATATTTTTATATAATTTTCACGCAGATTTATCTACCTGTACATCGATATGTACAGACGGAGTTGTGTGATTGCAGAATAAAAGCCAAGCACGCACTTGCTATCGATTTATAATTACAGCATATATTTGCTAAGTGTAAGGCTAGCGATAGCTTCACAAAAATTTTATCAAGCAGTTTCTTTGGGATGACTATAAGATCATATTGATAAGGTTAAGCAGCTAACAGGAGGGTTGAATATCAAGCGTGAAAGGCGCACGTTACACATGAATTCCTTTTAAATTACTTGCTTTGGCGTCACAATTCAGCCTTTAAAGTTAGACATTTATTCCGACAAGAGCGGATTGCTTGTTTTGTCCTACCGAGAAGCAGGTTTCTATATTCGCCTACCGCTCGAATCCAACACAGCGAAATATCTAGTGAAATTAAATAAATGACAAGCCGACATCGCCCACCAATATGTCATGTAGTGATCTCGACGAAATGCGTCAAGACTGCATTCATTTGTATTTATACGGAAGTGAAGACACGTCTTTTTAGCGGTCTGTAGTAGATACGTTAAGGCGACGTATACACGTTTAATAATAGAATGTTTGCCTAGACGGCTTAATCGAAGCGGAGGCGTATATTCCAGGCACTACTCTGCAGACAAGAACGTGTCCCTTCGTGCGTCGCAGATCTTAATAATTGACTTACCAAAAGAAAATTGGAAGATTCTGAGAAAACCGTCGGCACAATTTTTGAAACAGGAAATGAAGGAATGAAGGGAATGAAGCTTTTGTAGCGCGTCACTTCGCACAGAATGACTTTGAAAATGATTTGATAACCGCATAGCTCGAAGGCCATAAGTCCAAACAAAAGTCATTCTCTGTTCAATGTTGCTTCGATTTCAAGTAAAGGTCTTTAGAATTCACACCCGTCTGTTTTATTCAAAGTCTACGCATGCGTCACCGCAATGGCAACACTGGCGTTTCTGTCCATCTGTTCGTATCACATGAGTATGATACGGTGAGAGTTTTGCCGAGATAGAGACGAGTAAAGTGATTCATTTCCTTAAAACGAGACTCGCTTTGGTTTTTTCTTTCTACACGAAGTACACATAGTCATACAGACAGCTTGTCACTCGAAAGACGGTTTTTAACATTGATTGCCAAATGAGAGTGCTAGAAAGCACTAGAAACATAAAGATGTATCTGTTGTACCTCAGATATTTCAGTAGCCCTTAATCATTGAGCAATTGACGGTACATGCTTACAACGAGTTATCTCTCTATGGAGTAAGCAAAGCAGTTAAGACATTTGCCTCTAATATGTTATTGCTACATAGCTATTTCCGATAGCTCTGCCTTTCACCTCGTCGATTCTTTTAGTCGTTACTATGTATCAATTTGTCAGTAGGAAAATCTTAGAACACTGACTAAAGCATTTGTGGGACGTCACGGGTTCGCATTCCACACTCAGACAGGGCAGAGCGGCTGTTCTTACATGCTATGTTATTACTAACAATTTTTTTTGTCTTTTTAATGGCCAAGCACTCAGGCATTGTCTCGCTCTATATATATACATATATATATATATGTATATACTATAGGCTTTTATTCAGTCATATACCGAAAAAAAATCTTTGTAGCAGCAAACATTAAAACTAGTGTAGCATCCGACACCGATGAGATAATTACAGCTGCCTATCGTAAATGCGTAAAAAATTTTTTTTACTCCAAATTTTAAACTTTGTACAGACTCTCCAGGTGCGGGACCCTGCTAAGCATTTTAGCTTTATCATAGTAGAATCTAGTGAGGTTAACGATGAAGTTGCGAGACCTACTTCAATCATCCTGCTTGCATCCAGATTGCATTTGTCGGAGAACTGTTTGCCTCATTGCGTCCATCACGGTCAGATGCCTCTTCTAAACGTTACTGATGCTTTCTAAATATGCCAAATGACATGCTAACTCGCCGCATTAAACAAATCGCCAAATTATATATATATATATATATATATATATATATATACGCAATGGGCGCTTTTAAAAAAGGACAAATAAACCTTGAAAGATTAATTTCTTGAGTAGTTAACTTTTGATATAACGATAGTTAGGTTCTCCATTCTTATGGAGAATCAAATGGGCACAACGATCGAAAATATAAAATGATTTTAACTAGAGATTTCATTTTAATTCACACTCTTGATCCTGAATGGCGTTCTTTCGACATAAATTATCTTTATTTTTACCGCTCGTATCAATGCGTTTGCCACATTTCCCACGCACAAATATAAATTATTCTCACTTTGTGCAGGCGCCATTCTACGTTTTACACGATAAATGCTGTATATTTGTTTATTCAAAGACGTATACCTATTTGGTTTAATAGTACGTTTTCAATTTTCAGAAATTCGTGTCTAAAAACGTTTAGCACGTATGAAATTAATCACCTACCAAGCATCATTTGTAGTTCAGCTCTATTATCACAATATAGGGCGGCTTCTTAACCTATCCTGCTGAGATGGTGTCAGTGTGCCCCCTGCCTCAACAAAAAGCGTGACATTCAGCATCATTTTGGCTGGACCTGCCCATGTTATAAACGGACCGTGATTTAAGCCCACCTTCAAAAAGTTTGTGGATATCCGCAGGTTCGAACTCGATATGCCAAACTGGCAGTAGTGTTATCTATGGACCCTACCCAAGTAGATTAGCTGAATCTAGATGTCGAGGCTATTGATGGTGGTTCAACCAGGATAGGTTGTGGAAATCAATATTGCCTTTTCTTGCTACGTCATCTACATCTAAATGATTCTGTATATAAAACAACTCTCAGTGTGTAAGCAAATTCTTTTAGAAGTTCCGATGGAAGACATGATTGGATTGGATAAAAAAAAAAAACGCATAAACCATCAAGTTACGCTGGAGTCTGCTGTCGAGGAAATATCTGTTAGGCTTTCAGAAGCTACGGTACCTGTCAAAGTAGCCCATTCCTCTAACTCAACGGAAGTTATATTTTTCAGGATATGTATTGATCAAGTGACTTCACCATGAGGCGAAAATTTGTTTCACTATATATAGATGACTGAAGCGTTCGCTAGATCATGTTTTCGCACAAATTTTAATACATTTTTACTATTTTCTGAGAATGATTAAGTATACAAAAAGATTCTGTGTGTGACTATCGCCTCGGCAGGTAGCTCTTGTTCATGTAGTAAAATTCGTCAGCTTACTGTTAAGAATTTGCACACTATCTCAACAGTGGACATGTCCAAGTTTCAGCTCATTTTTGATATACGTATCGTCTGTTCGTCCTGGGGAATATCCGGAAAAGCGATGATGTCTTTAGTTTTAAGGCCCTACGCAATGAACCTATATATAAGCAGGCCTACGTCACTTACTCAGTGTTGTTCTAAGCTGTAGTTTACCTTGGCTTAACACAGACGTGTTGGAAAGCTGTAAAAAGCCTCTCTCTATCCGAGCGTGCACTGCTGACGGCCTCTGGCTTGGTCATCTATTAGCGGGAGTTCTTGTTTAGCAAAAAAGTGATGACAAAGATAAGGCAGAAGGCAATCTCACCGCTTAAGCAAGACCATTAGTATAGGTTGGTCGGGTATTGGGCCTTTGTGGGTGTAAAGGACCGACACGGTTCTCGTGGAAATTATTTACGATACTGCTGCCTTCTGTTGTCCTATAGAAAGCTATTCTATTTTATTATGTACTGTTACGTCGTAAGATTCCGTTATTTTGTGGACTAGCGCATCGAAAAGTTACGCTAGTACTGCAAGTTAGTCTTAACTGATGCTTCTCTTTCGACTGGCACTCGCACATGCCCATATATACTAAAAGGCCAATCAGTGATGCTGGCAGAGCTGGCACTACCCGTCATAAATAGGTTACAATGAACATAGACTGCATAGTTTATCGAAAAATAATCGTTCTAAACCAGAACAAGTAGACAGATTCTCCTCCACAAACCGAGACGTGTTAGCGGATGGCGTAATGGTTATTCCTTAGTCTTAGAGTGCTAATTGGAATAACTATCGCCCAGTGCAGAATTCGAAGACGCACCAGAATAGGCCTTGGCTAGGATTGTAAAGCGGCCGCCGAGATTGCCAGGTCATTGAGGCGGATAACACGGTAACCAGTGAATGAACTAAACGTTAAAAAACAATTTCATACCTAACTATCTCCACTAAACGAAACGTCTTTAAGGAAATACCTCGAAGTGTTTGAGACGTGTATCTTGACATTAAATAAAATAAACACCTTATTAATATAGTCAGTTAGTTTTCAAGCATAGACATAATTTATCTAATCGAAGGAAGCATCATAGACAGGTGCGAGTTACCCAAAAACGAGCTTTGCATCTTTATTACTGAGAACGCTCGTGTTGATACTATGTTTGTGGTCAATAATTTCATCGATGGAAAATTTGAGCCTACTCAGGAGTATTTGGACAACGTTGATCCGGCTACTGGTCAAGTAAGTCTGGAGATAGCTTACCATTGAGAAATTAAGGTTAGTATGGTCAGGTAAAAAAAAGTTTACGGCTTAAGGTAGCATTTACTTACGTTGAATATGCGGAGGAGATTCTGTGTTCATCTGTTTTGCTGTATCGCTGCTTTTAGCTTAAAGGATCCAATTTAGTTGTTTTGTTGCTATTTTTCAGACCGCTTTTGCGTTTGCGATGATTCATATACATACGATGTAACCGATACTTTTCTAGATTTCTTTATAAACTGCCAAATTGAACATATATTGGGTACACAGTACCCGTGCACTGTACGCGCGCAGTTTGTTACATTATCACGACTTCTGCAGTCTTAGGAGGATCAACATTGCTCTTGGTCTTGCTAACGTGCATTTAGACAGGTAGAGAATAGCCAGGAACACCGTATCGCTGCTACAGTCGAAAGAGGCCTGGCGTCATCCAGAGCTTGTCATAGTTGGAATAGACAGCTGGCTACAGGGTCCCGTTTTTTTCACAGCCCAGGATAAGACCATTGCAGAGCAGAATATGATCGTGACGCAGTACCGGCTGTGCTTCACCATTACCATTCCAGGCTAGGCTGTCTTCCCACGTTTGCCCTATGAAAAAGACTATGGTGCAATCCCGAATGCCGGATGTATACGAGGCATTTTTACCCTGTATATAAGAAGAAATTGGCAGTGCCACGTGTCGTACACTTTGATATGCGCAAGATCTGCTTGTTTATATAGTCGGTAAAGAAGAACTATATTTCTCTTTCATTTAGCCGCCACTAAATCCGGTTATTGCTTGTCGAACCTATGAAAACCATAATTTTTTTAAGGTTTATTCGACGCGCAAACCTACTGCAGTTAGGCAAGAAGGGAATAGCATTAAAACAGAGAGGGTTATGATTCATGAAAAGAAATAAGCCGAATTATGTTGTCAGTTTATCCAGTTTGCATGGGTCTGCAAGTCGCTTAGCTATGCATGCATTGTCTAGCGCTTCCTATACAGTGTAATTATTTGAATATATGGCGCGCATCTCACTAGATCGCTGACGTCAAATATCCTTCGTGTTCTAAGGTATATTCGAAGGTTGCAAGCTCTACCTGTAAAGACGTTTGGACGGCGGTTGCGGTGGCACAGCGCGCACAGCCTTTATGGCAACGTAAAACGGTATCAGAACGAGCCGCTGTGCTAAGGCGAGTTGCCGATCTTCTCGAAGAACGTCTCGAAGGTATAAATGAGAAAATGTTATGTGTAACTTTAGGACGTCCAATGCCCATATCCGTACCCATCAGTTCTTGAGGATATTTCATTTGCTCGTTAGCTGTGTTTCTGCGAAAAACTCACGTTATACATAGACGTATTATTTTGATCGTAATAATGTAAGTGGCAGGTATTTTAGATAGCTTTCCTTAGTGAATTGTTTCCATTGGACGACGTATTCCGCTATCTGGGACCCTTGAGGATATCACAAGTTAAGCGAAGTAAATATAAATTTACTTTACTACGGAATACTATAATAATAATAATTGAATATATATTTTGATACTCTATCTAATTCAGTTTTTTCACTGGCTTATTATTTTCGTTGGTAGATGGTCGCAGATGGCGTTGTCATTTGCATTTACGTCTATGACGCGAGTGATGGTAAATTATTTTATCCCAAACGTGTAGGTTAAATGGGAAAAGACGACTTAATCAAAAAACGTTAAGTAATCCCTATTATTATTATTATTATTATTAATGAGGATGATTATTTTACACTTTTGCTTGCAGAGTTTGCTGTGGCAGAATCACGGGATCAGGGAAAGCCCGTGTGGCTTGCTCAGGATGTCGATATTCCTAGAGCTATTCACAACTTTAGACATTTTGCCGACAATGCTGTTAATGATCGTGAATTGTAGGTAGATTGCCGAGTTATTGTTATTATTGGCGTGATCATGTTGGATAACTCGAACACGATTTAGACGTTGGGGAAAGACAGAAAGAAGTTCACAGTTCTGCATATAGTGACTTCCGAAAGTGTTTGACTATTTTCTTCCTACAGATACATCAACGGCGTAATAAGATCGAAAAATATAAATTAATTATATTGTTTAAATGGACAATGATTGTGCATTTAAAGAAACGAAACAATCTTCAAATTCAAAAGGATTGTGTCTACGGTGCGCCAAAAAAGTATTCGCTAAGTGTCAAACATCTCGATTTTAACTTTCGATTAGTATGATACAATGATCCCACACACTACGATAGCCACAGCCTAAAACCCATGACGAAGACAAACAAATCAACGCGAGCTCCGCTATATTGTGTATATAAGTTCTGAATCATTACATATGACAGCTAGCCAGCTTTGAGGAAAGGTCTGTTGTGATGTGAGCGTCGGAGAAGGGAAAACCTTTAAAAACGAACGGCCGCCAACGTTTCACGAGGGCACTCAGAAATGTTCTCAAAAGAACGGGTTTGTTTGTGTCAGTTTTCAAATAGTCTGGAAAAGCGAAAGAGGTGACCGAGGTGCGTGTTCGTCGCATTTCGAATTTTTAGGATAGAGCTATATAATAGTGACACAATGTCCCGAAATTTGCTTTGGTTTTTTTCTACTCTTCGTTCAAATAGTTGATTTAAATCAACTGTTCGTGCTTGTTAATCACATTGGCTTATTTTTGATACCGTGATCCACCAACTTTTCGAAACTTACATCAATTTTCCTCTGAAATTTGGGTTGTGTACGCTACGAAGCAACAAAACACAAGTCAATGCTTGGACGATCTGTCTGCTTATTTGTTATAACGGAAAACGCCATTGTGTTATGCTAAACGAACGTTAAAATTGATGGACTTGTACCTTAGTCGGTGGACGAACAATTTAGAAATGCCTGAAACACAAGATTTTCAGATTTTACTGAGATTTTGTGTTGAACTAATAGACCTATAGAACTGTAGTGTACAATGACTGTTTATTGAACAAATGTTTTTTCAAACTTGCGTCGTTTATACGAATCCCTTTGTAAATAGCAGTGTAGTGTATTATCCATTATGGAGCTGTAAGTTTCCCATCAGAAACACTGGATAGCCACGTTGATATGGCTCGGTGCAATGCCGATGGCAACTGATTCACTTAGAGTAACGTTTCGAGTAATAAACTTAGAAACCGACGAAAATCGATAGATAATATTACACACTTGTCTATAATGTATTAATTTAGTTTTAGTTCGAAAGCTTTAGCGGATCAGATACTTTACCCTTTAGCATCAAAAACGATACGGGACAGCCTTTTGTGGTGGCAAGCTTAACGCCAGATTGCAGATGTCACTAAGTAGTTTCGCTTTCTTTATCTGGCAAATGACAATTACATATGGAATAGGTTACCCTCGTTCGGAAGACATTTTAAAGTTTACAGAAATGATTAGTAAAGATTTGATTTCTGTTTGCGACGTACGCAAAATTCTCGAACTCCGTTCTCATATGAAGCTGAATGATTTTTTTTCCGATTTGGCAAACACGTGCGGTAAGCGGGTTCCTAACACCTCACGTACGTTTCGAGTCTTCTTCAAACGACACATTGGAAAGTGGAGTAACACAGATTTGTAGAATAAGCCTCGAGTAAAGGACATAAGCATTTCCCGCTGCAGTAAATAGTGTGCTTTATCTTGGTATAAACAACATTAAGCACGTAATTAGCTCAATAGCATCACGTATCCTGTGAATCAGCGGTTCAACGATCTCAAGGATGACAATTAGTGCACGAATTCAGCCCATTTGAAATGTGCATTTTTTTCCCATAGTAGCTATCCTTGTGTCACGGATATATCTGCTTCATAAACACTGCTGAACTGTCTCAGTTGCTATTCTTGTTTAATGTAAATTTGCTATTTAAACAGGGCCGTTCCCCAGCCTCGTTCGCAACTTCTTCACTACGTATGTCGTTCCCCAGTTGGTGTGGTGGGCATCATCACCCCATGGAATTTGCCTCTGTACCTATTATCCTTTAAGCTTGCGCCAGCTCTCGTGTACGGTAATGCTGTGGTTGCCAAACCTTCGGAGCTAACCTCTGTCACGACTTTTATGCTCGCCAAACTGTTTCTCGAGGCAGGTGAGTATCTAATGAACAGGTTAAGTAATAGGACCTGTCACTCGATTAAAGGTCATTAGCGGAGCCCACGTTAAACAAGCCTTTGTCCAACATGACTACAGTACATTGGATCATTAGGTATGAATTTCTAGCTTATGGAGGAAACTGACAGTTGTTCAGGTTCGGAAAAAGATTATGGATCACACAATTAAAAAGCGTTGGTTCTTAGGATGATGGGTTCCTTCGAAATCTTTTCTTCATATTTAGTGCGGTTTCTAATTTTGTTTGTGTGTAAACGGCTTTTTAATTGTTCGAACAGCCAACGTTTACGCTAAAATTTTATATTAACAAACCGAAAGGGCAGTTACTTCTAACTGGCACAGAAATCGTACTAACAATGCTACCAAGGCCGACCAAAGCGGTTCGGTAACTAAGTAAATAAAACGATTTCGTTAAGCAAATGTTACAGTCCCCGAATAGTCCAGTGATTCTGTATCGTTTAGAATCACTCATGAACTGTGGACGTATCCGTTACCAAGCATAACTTCAATTGTCCATATCTTAGCAGCTTTTAGTTACTATCATACAAATACAATTTTACTCATTGCTTGAATAGGAAAGAAAAAAGAAAGCGTCACTGTGTTCAGTACCCAATCCTTTACGAAATATACCAGTTCTAGTTCTATTACATTCAACGTAAGCGAGAAAAGGACAGCCGCAGAATGCCTTTCAAATAGCTATTCTGTTATGGTAAATATACGAATTTTCTATAAGACGACATTCTATCGTTGAGATTTGATATTCTACTATATGTTATCATATGGCGTTCTCCTGGTATATTTATCTAATCCTAGTAGATACTGTCGAGAAACGCAACTCGACTAGGCTGTAGGAGGTGCGCTTAATCTAGCTCATTCCTTATAGACAGTAAAAAGCGCCTATCAAAACCTAGCAACGGATATTAACAATTCTTTCTCGTTAGGTGTTTGGATCTCCTATATACCATAGACTGTCCACCATTGTCAGCTGTTGTCAGGACACAGACATGCCTGCTGCCGTACCCGTCACAATCACACATACTATGCGCACAAAATACATTGTATCTTGATATTTGCATATGTAACGAACGCGACAAGGATAGACTTGTTGGGCAGCTACGAGGTAAAATTGTCAGACGAATGAAGTAGGATGATTTCTAATTTTTCTTTTTCTTTTTTTCGAGCGAGATTGGAAGGGTGCGCAGCATAGGGTAACGTTGTGTTCATGACAGCAACTTACAGTGAATGAGGCCAAGAACTTTCATTAGATTATTTAATTAGTGGTGGTAGTAAGCAGTGCATGTCATACCCAAACACATTCTGTGGACATCTGAAGACTGCACTATACGTTGATCTTGGATACAGAGAATGTATTTAGCAATCGGAATAAATGGAACAATCATTGATATGTAATATTATTATGTTACGAGTTTTTTGAACCGTTGGTATCGAGCAACCTATGCAAACCTGGCCAGCAACGTTATTGACCCCCCCCCCAACGTGAGTTTTTCCCTCTCATCGACCTGCCTTTAAGACTGGCCATAACCAATATTACGACTACAAATATATAAAACCACATATTAGGCTAGGTCCTCTGGTAAAAGGATGACATCTTCTTCAGAAACCTACTATGTTTTGGCCTAGTAGCTTTGGCGCTGTTTTAGATTTTCGTGAAAATAATGAGGAAAGGGCGACCCAAAGGCTCGTGATGCCCAAGTGAATACACATTTCCGTTTCGACCTGATTTACTATAACCAAGTCCCGTATTTGTATTAAATTACTTTTTCTAGTTTAGTTAGTTCCTAAAGTGTTGAGCCTTTAAAAATGAAAAAAAAATAGCTCAATTAGATGAGTATATTAAATTACGTATTTCAGAACATGTAACTGGGCTCCACATTCAATCGTGCTATCCTCTAAAATAGAAGGCAAAAGAAAGTAGGTCTGGCCGGCCGCCTGCAATATTTACGGATAGATGCAGCCCGAGGGCAAATTACTTAAGTTACCGAATCAGCTAAACTTAACAGAATGCATTCTCTTGAGCCAACGGCCAATACAGGCTGCTGGCACGGGGAGCTTATCTGATACATCAAAGTAACTTCGGCCCTGTATTATTGACAGGCCGGCCTTTGAGGTATATGTTCTTCTCGTAGATGCACGTTTACAAACGATGCTGATGGATTTTGCCGAAGGCAACGGAACATAATGGTGACCAAGGCACCAATTGTTCGCTGTTCTCTGAGCGATGCCGCAGCGGTCAGGATGACGGACTGACAGCAGACTACATCGCACAAAATATACGGCGTTATTTCTAAAAATTTGCTTAAACCATTTATTCCATTATTATGTAGCATTAAGCTCCATTAAATGTTTCACCTAATGTTTACGACTAGCTAATACCATGGTTCGCAGTTCTGCTTTTTTGTCAACCAAACTAGTTCGCCTTTAACGACTACTATTTTTTTAGTTTTTCGCTCCGTTCGTTCGCTTTTAGTTGTCTTCGACTCCTCTGTTTTGAGTCCAGACTTGCCGTCGCTTCAGTCAGGGGCAACGGTAGAATTCTCGTTCGATCCACCCTGCTTTTCTATTTGGAGATGAACCAAAACAATCAGTTATGTGTCGTAGCCCAGCTAAACTGGACTAGCCTGAACTAATATTTTTTTTCACTGGTTTCAGCTAGTGCCTGCTGCCCCGTAAAGCAATCGAAAAGGGCTTATAGTCGTGCCGAGTGCTGTTACCCTATTTCTAAATGCGAGGGCCGTTGTGCATAGGGCTTTCAAGGTTGATCCTCTGCCGCCTGCTGCTACTCGTCCTCGATATTTTCGTCGATTCACGTGATAAATGATGCCGACATATGTCATTAGAGGGCTGCACTGTTAGTAACTATGTTAGCAAGAACAGTATTGTTTCGTAGGCGCTGAACGGCCTTTGTAAGCGCTAGGAGCCGGGACCTATTGAACACGTCGCTGTTAGCCTTAATGAAACAGCGTCTTGTATGTTAACATAAGACAGTAGATACGGGTATTATTGTTGTATGGCTTCGCTCGCTAGAGGGCGCATTAGGGTTCAGCCCGGGGTATTGTCCTGTAGGTTAATAGCTGTTAACGTTTAGCGTACGTACATTTCTACTTTCGTCCAGCGCCAACTTTTTTTTTCTAGACGCATGCCTTCTGTCCTGTATTCCTGTTATAGCCAGGTTTTTCACCCTGGAGTTATACCCGATTAATGATGAAAAGACGACCGCTGGTGCTAAACAGAATCTAGCCATACCTACGGGGCAATCAAAAAGTCGCCGTATACAATAGTTTTTAATAAATTAAAGCGACATATGTTCCTCCGTTGAACGTTATTTGCTTTATAGAGTCTCACCAGCTTGGCTGGCTGTAGCGACCTAAAGATATGCGAAATCGATGTATAGATAGGTCGAAATGGGAAACATCAACAGTATTGGTTGATTTATTGCGCAACAAGATTGTAATTACCCTATATTAGAGCGGTTATGAAAGCACTACGCCTATTTCGAATCATTCGAACTTAGAAGATCCTATACATACGTATAGTCCGTAGAGGTATGGAGTCAATTCGACATGATATCTTGTAGTAATGCTATGTTGTACATTAGCCTACGCCTACCGTTCATCCTAATGGACTCGAATGGAGGACCGGAAGGGTAACATTTTGTACATATTAAACAATACAATAGATGATAGTAAGCATCAAAAGTAAACATCTTGTTTACCAGATTAAAGCTATGTTAATGGTCGTGGCCGGTTACGAGCATCGACCCCTCAGAGGTAGTGGAACAAATATGGGTCTTTTCAATCCACATAGGGTTTTTCTGAAAACTGTCTGCAGCTATGGTCTATCAGAGTCCTAATAAAATCGCATCAAGGTTTGCCACGAAATACTTACTAAGTGGTTTATGCAAGTCTTCAATAGAAACACATGTGCATTGTTTAAAATCTCGGCTGATGTAGAAATATGCGCGAGCAAAAAAAAAAACGACAGTACTATAACTTTTTAAATAATAAATATCATAACTTTTTAGGTAGCTTAGTTGCCGATACTTGTTCAGAAATAAAATTTTAAGTCTTGCAACCGAAGGCTGAGTAGGCGCTGCATCAGACGGCTATTTTCCACCCCAAAGCGTGACGAGGAAACAAGCATATCTTTGCCGAGAATCTTAAAATCCCCAAAATAGCAGACAATCTATCATAACGAGACCTCGGCTTTTTTGGAGTTTCTCGGTTTTTTTTTGGAGGTCTCTACATAAACATCGCCAGCCACACATAAGCACTGAATTTTTGTCGATTCTGAGCAAAGCTCACTTGTGCTCGTTAAGCTACTCCACGTTAAATCCACGTTAAATCGTATAAAATAGAATTTTTAAACACTCTAAAAGGTTTCGTCCGAGCAAAAAAAGGCGCCTACCTGTTTAGAAAAATGACATAATCTATATCATACAAAATCGGGCTGTGCTTTGTTGACGTTTGGCCAGATTCATGGAGTTTTTACAGTAGTGCAACATATATAAAAGCAGATAATTCTTTATGCGAAAAATGACATCAAAGGTATCGATTATCTTCTATTGAAAATTGCCGAAAGGAGTGCAATATTAACTTTGAATATTAACTATTTCAGTTTGGTATTTCGACTCTAAAACGTACGAGGTTGTACCTTTCTAGGCCCCATTCCATTAGCTCATTATTTGGCCAAAGTAAGCAAACCAATATCTTTCATTTTAACGGAAGCCAGTTTGCTCCACATTTAGATGCGCACTGCGTGTATACAGAGGCCTTGGTAGCTACAAAGAACACACCAACTAAAATAAGCTTTTTCGACACAGACGCGGGAAGGTTACAGGCTTCACTCATGCGGGGATAGCCTCGACGTTATACAAATGGATTCGTTTACGATAAAACAAAGATACATACATAATGCTTTCAATACCGGGGTTCTCCTTACAATTACGAAATCCGAACTGTCCAGGCCCAACATATTGAACCAAGGATAACGTTTAGGCCAAAATGTTGACTAAAGGAAGCTGACGGCACCGAGGAATTTTTTGAGACCGTGTTTTTCATACATCTGATAACTTAATCTTAGATTAAATTATCATGGTCGTAGTTGGACATAGTTACATATGTAGAACGTAGTTTTTTTTTCTAATAAAAAAAAAACACTAATTTGACGTGAAATGAATTATATACATATGCATCATTGCATATCTAAACGGTGTATATGTTTCTATCTATCTGTGTTCCATATTGTTTTTTGGTGACTATGGTTCGTGCTATATTCGCCTCACTAGAGCACCGGATATTTGGCGGTACCTGTTGTGGCTATGTGCAATGTTTTTTCTCGTTATTATTATCTTAATATTGGATGGTCTAATGTAAATGGTTTAATTTTGCTACGTTCATGGCTGTAAGTATCCTATTGAACTGTTTAGCAGTAACGTTGCTACGGATTCTCAGATCTTGTTTTTATGAGTTGCATCGAAAACTATGATATTCTATTCCGTACCTTGGAAGGCCTTATTCTACTTGTGGCTGTAGCTCTACTAATTGGGTGCCTCTAATTATTAATGTGTGCATTCATGTAACTTAACTGTCAGGTTTTTGGCCGACTTTAACTTTAAAGTTAATCAATAATATTCGCAGATCAATATATCCTCCATAGCAGTAGTTCCGTTCTTTTATCGAGCGTTTTGCAGTCCTGTTTTAAAATAAATATTTTGTCCGCTAGTTGCTCTAGAACACTGGAACAGGTAGTTCACGGTATTTCAAACTTTATTGAAGTATAATTCTGCGTGCGGCTTTTCCTGTTGCCAGAAATGTTGATTTGCCTATGTTTGCTAAGCCCTTCGTCGATCGTCTGTTTTATCGTCAATCTTTTTTAAAGCACTAAATTGGCAGCGATAAAAAAGATAAGTGAATATTTTATAAAAGAAACATAGTATGGTAAACACGTACCGTTTGTTCTTACCGTCGATGAGATAATAGTACAAATTTCTCTGATAAATATCAGATCGCTAAGACAGTAACTTCAATATTGTATTTGCTTCGTTCTGTACTTATAGGTCTTCCAAATGGGGTCTGCAATTTCGTATTCGGCTTAGGCGACCCTGTTGGAGAAGCTCTCTGCAGTCATCCAAAAATACGTGCCATTTCTTTCACGGGGAGCACTCGGACAGGTACTCGCATCTCAGAAATAGCCGCTCCCTTGGCAAAGAAGTGCTCGCTAGAGGTAAATGGTGTTTTACTTTTTTAAGGCTACTTTCGCTCGTGCGCAGTCTTCTTTTGGGTGTTCTATTAATATTACGAAAATTTAATTAAAAAAAAAAAAAGTTCAATATCAGAAACGTATTTCAAATGAATTAATCCCTGTAAACGAATATTAACATGCAAGGACTTTTCGTCATCGGGTGCAACCACCTTACAATAGTCGTTCAACAGGATCGATGTAATCGAAAGTCCCACGTATAAGTAAGCGTTTGGTGCTACCACCATATTAGAAAATTCACGAAAGTCCTCATCATCTATTTTTAGGATAGAATTTTTTGGATTTCCTATGCTTAATTACTCGACTGAAGCGTTATAAATTACAGTGACACGCCCAGCGTTCCTCTTCTCTTCAATAAGAATTGTCATGTACGCTATTGCTTCAAAAATCTAACAACTTTATACTTTTACGAACATGACCTTTGCTTGATGCGGATCCGTCCAATTGCAAAAGCAGGACACATACTGTAAACGATTGACTAATGGGTGAACTAGACGTTTTGAGGTTGAACTTGTATTAAGGTAAGTTGGCGTGCTCCTGTTTAGAAGATCTCCGCTTTATCGAGCGGAAGAAAGACACAGTGAGATTGCCTCAGGTGGTTCAACACTCGAAATTCTGGGCAAACTTCAGTCTGCAAGCGGATATGATTTGCTTAGGACCCCAGAATAGGAATACGACTGATTGTGCCGATTCTTTCGAGAAAAAATTCTAGGTAGCGGCTCAGTATAACGTTACGTAAGAAGACTAGAAAATTTGTCAATATGATAGGTTTTGATTTATTACAAAGAGTGCTTATTTATAACTATACAATAATTATACGCAATAGAATATATAAGAGAAATTTGCATTGTGCATTGTGAAAATTTGGATGACAAATTTTATAATGATACCATAATGAGTTCAAAAGAAGGAACGTCTTTTAGTTTCGAAGTGTTTTTTTTTTGTTTTTTTTTCGAAGTTCAGTGTTTAAGACTATAGCGCCACAGCAGTTAATCAAGGATAATTGAACCGTTAAGCAAGATGGCCTCAAACGGGAGTACATTACGTGGATGGTGTAAACGTTTCAAGAACGAATACTGAAGTGTTATGATCAACGACGTAAGTGATTAGACATAGGGACCAGGACGACAAGACTATATTGCCGCAGTCAAAGAAGCTTTTCGCAAAAGCACAACTTGAAGTTTAAGGGCTCTGTCGGCTAAGTCTTACATATAACGTGTAACGATTCTATAATTTAAGTACTGAAAATGCGGAAACTGAGTAATAAATGGGTTTCCCGCGAATTGAGTTTAGGCCAGTTGAAAATATTGAATCGAACCAAGTCCTGGAGAGAAATCGAGTTCGATGACAGTGTAGAATAGGTGTAAACGTAAAATTGATCGTTTCACATTAAGCTACATCAAAGGCATCTACTACTATGAGATGTTCGCCGAAAAGAACGCCCGTTATTTTGAGTTCCTTAGGAGATGCATGGGCTGTTAATACGGTAATTGAAAGCACACAGTC
Source organism: Varroa destructor (assembly GCF_002443255.2). NCBI lineage: Eukaryota > Metazoa > Arthropoda > Arachnida > Mesostigmata > Varroidae > Varroa > Varroa destructor. The sequence continues at coordinate 11,784,988 of NW_019211454.1, read as the reverse complement.
CGGTTACTTGAGGACAATGCCACAGCCCATTGCCATGGCAAAACTATTTTCTGGATTGAAAATAGGAATGTTCTACCTCTTATTCTCCGAAACTATGTGCGATTACGGTGTTTTCCATAATCTAAAAAGGGAGATTGGGGAACAAAAATGCCTCACTCCCAATTCACTTTGAGCAACCGTAACCTTTGAGCAAACGCTAGAACAAGCGTGTAAAAATCAGGGGGGTAATTGTACCACATACATTTTCATTCTACCTTAACGAATTCAAATTTATTTAGTTTTACAGTCCACCAGGGTCGCTTGTAAAAGTTTAATATTTAGCTTTGAATAGTATACGTACCAGGTGGTTTCGCAGCCGAGTTTTGGTTCTACACGTACTTTTATGTATGTAATGAGTACTTATCGAATATACGTAGAGGAATGCATCCTGTTAGAAAAAAAATTTAATCGAGATATATTTTTTCCTTATCTTCGATTAGAAAGCCGCAAAACTATCGACGACAAGAATTTCAGATTTGCGTTTATATAACTTTGTGTATTACAATGCTACGCCTGCAGAATATGTTTAATAACTACTTGTTTACCTGATAGGCTTATTAAAGATTCGAACGCCCCGCTAAAGATGCTGCAAACCAGAATATTCTCCCCAGGTCGACTTTAAACTGTTACGCAGACGAGTAGTATAATTCAGCCGGGTTTTAAGGAGTGTTAATAAATTTCAGACCTATTAATGAGGGCAACTATTAAACACCACGAATGAAGGCAGGCTGGTACAATAGCTAGCGGACTATCTAAAAAATATTGAAGACAGCTTTGGACATTGGATCCTAATATATAACACTGACTGACTGTTTGCAACTCTTCTTAGCAAGAAGTATGGTACATGGCCTTGAACGCTTCGTTAGTTCCATAGGCCGGCAGAATATACCGATGCATCACTTAGATTTAACTGTTGTGATAGCAATTGCTTGAGATGTCATGCGTGAGATACTTTCATGAGGCCTGTTCTGAATATTGGTCCATCAATCATTTACGAACAATAGTCAAGGACAACATTATGCCGCTATGTTATGGAATTGCCTTTGTCGTTTTACATGTGCGTGCGTGCGTGCATACACTTCACGTCCTTATGAAGATGGGTGGTAAAAATGCAGCGATCGTGTTTCCTGACTGTGACCGGGCCAAATGCTTGCGAACCCTTCTGCGCGCGTGCTTTTTAAACCAGGGCGAGATTTGTTTGTGTACGAGCCGGGTGTTCGTGCACGAGAGTATCTACAAAGAGTTCTTAGCTGACTTCGTTGAGGAGACCAAGCAAGTTCCAATCGATATCTCTATCTATCTAAATGTGCCTTATCTAATATATACTATGTATAAGCCGTTCGCAAGGTGATTGTATTTGCTAGCCTGTTTTACTATGAGGAAAAAGTAGCACCGTAATTAACAACCTGACTCTATAGACCTCTACCAGTCTAATACTCATATTTATTTAAAAAACGCATAGAAAAGACAGAAACAGACAACACAGTACGATGTCAAGATGTAGCTGCTGGGCTGTGATCTGGCATATGATTCACATTTTAAAACCAGGAGACATAGAGTCATAACTACATTCTATGAGTCATAGATTTGAACTGACGTAGTAATCATATTAATATGGTAATGGCATATATACGTGCCACCACTTCTACTTACTTTCTGAACACGTTATGAAAAATCAGAAGTCTTGTACGAGAGACCACCTTATTGTTTCCAGATAAATTATCAGTCGGGCTTTACTCGTACAAAGAAAACCTGATCACACATAAAATATTACGTATAATTGTGTAGATAATCTTTAGCAGATTGGTTCATAATTATAACTCAAGTAAGTAATACTTAATTTTTATTTTACAGAGCTTTAAAGGTCGGACCTCCAACTGAACGGGATTCATTTTTGGGAGCTTTGATCTCAAAGGAACACTTCGAAAAGGTAAACCTTGAGAGTATGTATTTCTGTTTGTTCTCGTTTAATAGGCCAAAATTAACCTCACAAATAAGTTATTGTGCCTGTAGCATTTCCTTACCTATAATGAATAATGAGTTGTACTCGTTTCAGGTACGTGGTTACATTAAGTTAGCGCATGAGGAAGGTGGCACAGTTCTAACCGGGGGCTTACATCCGGTTCCGGGATTGGACGATCAACATAGCCTGGTATGTATACTACGGCCTTAGCACTTTTTAGATCACTAGTTGCGTCACGGATATATTATATGGTTATATCCCATACTATTTAAAGAACTCGTAATTCGAAATGTTGCCGATTATATAATTGAATTCGAAGCCTTGAAAAACGATGATAGTGTGTTGTTAAATTGAAACGAATCTGAAAAGTGTACTATATTTGTATTACGTTTCCATTTGTAACAAATTACTGGAACAATCATATTTTTGCTTTTATGCGTATATATAGGGTTACTATGTGCTACCGACAGTTATCGAAGGTCTTTCTGCTTCGTCGCGCTGTATGCAAGAAGAGATCTTCGGTCCGGTAGTCTGCTTCTGCTCATTTAGTGACGAGGAAGAAGTAGGTACCACACATTGTACCACAATGTTTACCAATTACTTTCAATAGAAAATAATAGTAGAGTAACGGAAACTAATAATCTAGGGTAATCCTACCTAAACAGATTCAGAATACCTAATTACCCTTTTTTACCATTAGAGAATTCATATGATTTCTACCTTTTTCTCGTATTTTTTGCCCACAGTCCCACTGCAGGGCCCTTATGATAAATCATTGAAGCTAATATAGATGAATCGCCCGCGTAAAATATTGATTATGATTTTTCTTATTAATCATGTTTCCTATAGGAGCTCAAAATGGCGAAAGTTCTAAAAGGATAACGCTCTTTAGTATATAAACACTTCAACGAAATCATTCGATACAACTGCTCGATTCATCGCGTCAAATCTTCCTAAGAAATAAATCAACATCCGATATGCATTACAACTACTAGTAAATTGTATTTGTTTCTAAAATGGGTCAGCCCCGGGCTTATTATTTTCTATCGTACAAGTAGGCCTTGTGGACGTTTGCTTTGCAATCTCCGTCAATCGAAGTTTCGCTGTGTTTGTATAGTAGTTAGGTGATGGAGTAGCTGTTGTATAAGTACAATATTGTTAGTTATATCTGAAAAAATCGCTTAGTATATAGGAGAATAACCTTAGGAGTAGAAGGGGACGAAATTTTTTCTTTTGCGGCACCTACGAACCTTTCTGTTGAGACTACGCCCATATAGATATATGGCCTTCTACGGCTTGAACTACATGCGACTGTGTGATGTTGTTTTCCGTATAGAATGCATCACTGTCTCTTTTTGTCTATATATTTTCGTATTTGTATTACATAATACTCTAGGTTCGTATTCAACCCATAACCAGCATATTTGCATTATCTCATTTAGTTAACTTCGTCTATGAGCAACTAGCAAAGGTAATTCATTACCCCTCATGTCTGGCAAAGCTTTGAGTCATAGTGGAACACAACAGAATTATATTTCGTAAAAATATTTGGGCCAACTGAAATGAAATAGTAAATCTCATTAATTTCATCGTTCAACAGTTTTACTTATTTATTAAAATTATTACAATTTATAGATCCAGCATGGTGTGAGCGTTGTCTCAGGACGTGATTGACCTCCTAAGGAAAAAATCTATTTGTACTATAGAAAGTGAGAGGTGTCAATAGTTGGCTACAGACTGTCCAATTTATCAATCAATTATTTGCATTAATGGTTTAGTAGATACACAATGGTTGTATCTTTGGGTTGCTGCTCACTAGCCTAAATAGTATTCGACTCAGACGCCTGCAAAATGTAACTGCAAGACATCAATGAAGCTAGATCATAAGGCAGATAGTTGAAAAGGAGTCTTAGGAAGATTTCGAGGCCTTAGTGTTTATCTACAAGTGTAAAGTACCTGTAGGGCCCCTATTCAGAACTGAAACAAACGGTTTCACTGCTGATCAATTCAAAAAGAGTTTCTTTTTAATGTTTTTGTCATTGATTACATTTGTTCATTGAGGAAAAGTCATTGGCGTTTCCGTTAGGCTTACGAAAACTAGAGTAAACTCTAAGGGAAAAGCTAAATGCAACGCTAAACCTAATAATATATAACGTATGATGCTGTGTCTAGACTTTTATTGCATAAGTACCGAAAAAAGTTGATCTACCATTAAAGATCTAAATATCCACCATTTTGTGTTAGGTGCTGGACCTCGTAAATGGAGTGCAATACGGACTCTGCGCAAGCGTTTGGACAATAGATGTGCGCAGACTTCACCGCATTGTTAATTACATTGACGTACGTAACCTTCTAGCTACTTCTCCCATAAACTTTGTGGTACCTCACTAGCGTACCATAATCTATGCATGCAGAATCGGCGATTTTAATTTGTGTACATGGTACAGACATACAGCATAACCCTGCTGCGATATATCCGAGGTGTCATATGTTAGTACCAAGATGCAAAACAAAAAGAAAAACATTTTTTTGGTTTGCCTATTACATAGTGACAAGTTCTATTCAATCAAATGTTAAATTAGTAGAATTCAAACGATAACCACCTTAGCTGGAGTCAAAGTCTAGCTGACTCAACGTTCGTCTCATCCCAAAGGTATTAGTTACTTGATTTGCTGGATTTTCAGAAGGACAACAGTCAGTGTTCTGCACCTACGAATCCCACTATCGTTCTACTGTGCTAAAACCGCGAAAAAAACGATGCCCGTCCTTTCAAGAGACTCTAATAGCCTTTTATTTTAAAACGCCCGATCTGTCTACACATGGAATAATAAAGTAAAAGGGCTCATTTTTATCGTTTAGCTCCGACGGAAGGAAAATGGATATGAAAAAAAGCCACTTATACGTGCCAGTGTGAATCAAAGTCTTGCTCGGGCCATTGTTGTACACTATAACTGCGCATTTGCTATAGCCAAAAATAGTTAATAGTACATTGGTGCTCATGTTGAAGGTTCTCTATTGATTATCCCGTGGTATTGGTGTGTTTGAAAAGAACAAAGATAGCTAGACATATCTAGGATTCAACAATAATTGTCATGAGATGAGCGTAGTCGCAGTTGTTATCAAAACAGAATCTTTTTATTCTTTTTACGAAAGACAAGATGAAAAGCTTTGCTCAGAAGGTTCAAACGCTGTAACCAGGATTTGAGAATCGATTAATTTAAGTAACAGCGAGTCATTGCTTCTATCCTTTAGGCCTTTATGATTGTCCTTATCTGTGTTATATAATGTCGCAGCAGAGCCATGTAAATATGGTCTGCACCGTTTACCATCAAAGCTTGGAGACAGTTACCTAACCATAGATCCTCATTCGTGCACGCTTATTTTTCTGCGTAATTTCCTATTATTACCATTACGTACAGCAGAGTTTGTGTGAGTTAGTGTGATGCACGATCGTTGAACAAAAATGGCTTTTTTGGGACAGTGTGTGTAAAGTGTGCAGGCTTTTAGGAAGAAACCCTATCCTAACTTTGCCGATATGGCCTGGATCGTTTTTGTTTTGCATCCAATCGTAATATATAAAGGTATTATTATTGTTATAAAACACTTGTCTATAATACCTATTTAGTTACATATTTTTACTACGGTTTGCTACATGTTCTTACAGGTGGGCACTATCTGGGCTAACTGTTGGCTCGTTCGTCATTTGCATTTGCCATTTGGTGGGACCAAAATGTCGGGATTGGGCCGCGAAGGAACGGAGCCCTCGCGTGAGTTCTATACCGAATGCAAAACTGTTTGCGTTGATTTCAGCTTGTAGATATCAGTGACTAAATGGACTCAGTGGTTATTCCAGGTGATGATGGAGACGATGATAATAAAGAAAACTCACAAATTACAGATGATTCCCTTTTACTTATTTGTTCCGTTGAACAAGAACGCACACATCTTAATTTAGATGATAATCGTAATAGCTATGTGTGTTATACTTTCTATTAGTTCCTTTTTAACTAAAATACTTCGTACAATAATGTAAAGTATCGGGCTAATTTTAGGTATATTTATACAACTTTTTTTATAATATATATATATATATATACGTGATGGGTGACCCATTTTTTGTAAGGGACTGTACGTTGTACACATTCAGAACGTCAGCGTATCCATTGAGCATATCCCATCAATGCTGTCATACTAGGATGCGTGCACTTTCATTTCTCGTTCAAATTAGGTGAATACATCACTAAATTCAGTAAAAGACTTAACAGTTTCCAAGAAACCAAGTTCTTGATGACATTGAGCAATCAGCGACATACAATTGATCAACCTATAATAAATAGTACTATGCAAATTGCCCTTGTAGTCAAAGCTTACCTAATCCTAAACCCGTGCGTTTCAACATGCCCAGCGATTTCGTTGGTCAGAAGCTAAATGTAGTACAATGTTACTATTTCTTAAAACTCCTTTCGGTGTGACATACGTCACACGGTTAGTTACGGATGTCCGGCATTTGGTTCTTTAATTTATCACAACAGATAATCAACGACGTAAGTTTTCATACGCCTCAGTTCTAGGTAGTTCGACAAGAAGCAACCAGGACAGCAGTATTCTACGTAGCGTTAACGTCACGTATGTTTCCTAAACATTAAGCCAGTGCTAATATAGTGGAACATGTTTTTTTTTTGTGTGTCTCTTTAATACTGAATCCGCAGCATTCTTCGATACCCCCCATAACCTTAATGTTCACTTAACTTTCACATAATCCAAATAATCAAGACTCTACAACTTTGATGATACCCAAGAAACAGATCGCATGGGCCACTTAGGCGGTGGCGTACGGATTGCTGCTTTCGACGAAAGCTCGAAGTATAACTGAGCTTATACCGCTTTCTCCATATAATTTTGTTAATAATAAGGGGCACTAGTATTAATATTTCAATTCAACCATAGGTTTCCTGTGAACACGTCTTTGTCATAGGTCGACATTTGTTATTCTATTGTTTACTGGTAGATATATCAACTACCTAAAAAAGATAACACCTAAGCCATATTTTAAATCTACCATCTTACAGTATTAAAAATAGCAAGCAAAGCTTTTACATTACCTCAAGCGGCAAAATCTTCAGCTGTGAATCCAGCTACTAGTGATAAATAAAATACTATAAGTATCTGCCATTACATCCAAACGCAATAGGTGTATTTTTATTAACATGAGGGCTCTTTCCCGCAAGCCATGGGTTGCTTGCCACGCGGCAGCGTAGGTTTATCTATTTATTGTATACGTGAGAAACCGCTCGAAGTTCCACTTTTATCTATTTTATATGGAAAACACAAGATTAATATCAATATTGTTCCTTGCGCGTTACTGGATACTCAATAATAAAAGGGCTACCCTCTTTTATGTCATTATATGGCCACGTGGGATTTATTTGACGCATACGGTGCAGTAGGTGTTCTATCGAAGGATACTAGAAAAGTTCTTTTCGCTTATGTGCTGCTGCAATTATCGCTCAACGGTTTAACTGCCTTCGATACTGCGCGATACTCTGCCTGATTGTTACGGATATCCTCGTCCTTGTTACCCATAACCGACAAAAGTGTATTACGTTGCGAATGTTCGCCGGCGAAACCGAAGCCACCAGAGGTGGCTCTATTAAAGAGAGATCACTGGTCTAGACTTACTTCAACAAGTAAGTTGAAATTTATGCTTCCATTTATGTAGCGCAAACATGAATGTACTAAGAATATTAGAGACACTTCAGTGCTGTGAAAGGTTGGAAGCTCCTCAAGAGAAATATCTATCCCAGCCAAAAACTGAGCCCGTGAGAAATGAATGGCGGCTCGGCATTATTTTGATTAGTTGTCCTGTAATTGCATATTTAAGTAGAGATGTAAAATTCAAAAGGTAAAGAAACAAATTGATATATAAACGCTATTGTTTGAGCATATGCAGATCGAACAAAGACTGCGAGGTTGATTTGGCCAAAACTTACTTTTGGAACCTTCAGATTTTAGTTAACCTCTCACGGGGTTATACTTTCTGTATATGCACTTTATAAGATTTATTATAACAATATGGGCGTCCGTGTGGATTAAGTAGCGAGCAGATTAACTTTCGCAGAACGTACACATATGTATATACCGGCAGCAAGTCGATGTCCTGTTGATCTTCGGTTCTCCAGCGTGCTGTTTCTAGTGGCTGAAGGTATAAGCGGTGGACCGCGTTATAGCAGAGTTGGCTAGCGAGTATTTCATTTGCATGAGTTGGAAGTTATGAACTTGAATTCTTAAAGACCGACAACGCTTGCGATTCCATGCACCTACACGTTTGCACACTTACAAAGCTCGCTCATCTCTGCTCTGGCACTCCATCACTAGGTTTTATCGCCAATGAGCAGGAACAATTGCTACTAGCTTTGAGCACATTTGGCCGCCAGCGCTTTTTTCTTTTAAATACCACTATAACCGCTGAGTTATAATTGTACATACGAAGGTGTAATAGCGTTTCTATTTGTAAACTGTGAAAATCTTAAAAAGCGGAGGGCTTTTAAGAAAGGTGTATTGTCGTTATTGACATGACTGCACTCTTCAAGTCTGTCTCGATAAAATTAATTAAAGACGGTTCCAAAGAACCCAATTGAATAATGTATTGCTGAGCCAGGTGCCAAAAAGTTCAGAATAGGAGGGATCCGCAATATCATAATTTAAAATTTATTGTGTCTTTTTGCTCGCCGACTGCATTTGCCATCCTTTAAGCATGCCCATGGAGTTATATGGTCGTTCCTGCCAGTATTGTACTCTCACTCGCAATACAATTACGATCACTGCGCGTACCTTTCCTTAATCCGTCTCCCCGATTATTTAAAAGGTCTACACGACACATAAATCTATTCTTCGCAATCTTATCAAGCATCCCGAGAGCAAGCGAGGCGGGCTGTGTCTTCAATCTGCAACCCCAGCGTACAGTATTGTAGTGCTTGTCTCGTCACGCACACCTTTCTAGATTGCTATCGGCTTATCTTTCGGATCATTGCTCGTACGTATTAATCAGAGTACTCTGAGTCCGCATTTGTTATAACATCATTAGCAGACATAGAGAAACAGCACTCTGATGATGGTGTCTAGCGAAGACGGCCGCGCAGTCTTCAAGTTTGTTGCTCATAAAAACGGTACAGGTTATTTTAGGGTTTCGGCTTAAGATACTGCTCGGCACATCATTTTTTAGGTAGTTCTAAGCACCGACCGTCTACTTCAGCGGACCGGACGGCTAATTTCCTATTCGGGCATCTTTAAAGTCTAATGTTAAAGATGGAAATAAAATACACTCAAAATGCTCTAGTTATGTTCGATTATTAGACGAACTCAAGCTTTCAGTTATGTACGCTTCTTTGCAAGACAGACAAAAGTAACCACCCATTGTTCGCAGAAAGTAAAGAAAATAGGTTTAATGTATGCCAGTTCTGCTAAGGCATAAGGTATAAGTCTGCACAGCTAAAACGCAGTCACATTTAAATCAGATTATATTGTCTCTATCAAGTCAAGAAGAGGTTCTGTATGTACAGGATGTGGGAAATGTATAGAACGGATCTTACAGAATTCCATGGACTTTTTTTGGAGATATCTTGAAATCAAAGTGTACATTAGAAAACCGATGTCAGTAGAGTATTTTAAAGCAACTGAGCAGGAATGCGCCTATCTCAGAACTAAACGTTTGTTGAAGTTTGTAAATCAACAGCTCAACGTAACGAGTAACGCTTTGACTTCAAAGGTAATTATTTTGAACATCTGCAGTAGGAGAAAATTATACAATCTTTTGTTCATTCAAATATTTAGTGTATATAAATAAAAAAAAATTAAATTATAATCATTAAATTATATATATATATAGGGCGTCCCAAAAAACGAACATACATATATATATATATATATATACAGGGCGTCCCAACGTAGAACTTAATGGGCGCAAAAGTATAGCGTGTGGATTACCGAATCATTTTTCTTTAATCTTGATAAAGCGTAAATTGCAATCGATAGAAGGAGAAGAAAAAGACAATGCACCGGAAGAAAACTTAACATCGAACGCTTTATTAGGAAATCTCCTAGGCACACTCAGAATACATAGGCACTGTTTATGTAGGAGAAGGACTTCCCCGATTTCATGGCGCAAATCGTTGTGCACTGCCGTGGCCGATCGCCGAGGCTGTCCTGGCCCCTGTTCTACGAAGAACGTATAGAGAGAGCCGCTACATATCGCTTTGTCGTGAGCTAAAAACAGATTGTCATGCTGTGTGACAGACATTGGGGATATATACCTGGTTTCATGTTATAGCCGAAGGAAGTAGAAATGCGATTTAAAGCATTCGTAAATTAATAGCTTTCTGTAACTTCCGACCAGTATTAATTATAATGGCTTCAGCTTTCAGTTGGTAAGTTTTGTTGCCTTAACTCCGCATGTGCGTAATAGGTTTCAGACGTTTCAGTGAGAAAAGCAGAGTTTGTATAAACTATACGTATCGACAGCAAATGTTCCCCCATATACCACGTATCTGCGTACGACCTACATACTTTTTCTTTTACTTTGAACAGAGTCTACTTTTGTTTGTACTCTCGTAAAATCTGGTCCAATTTGCCCCAGAAATTGCGTTTCTATTTCTCTGAGCCTTTTTAGTTACGTAATTAATTTTAGAAGGATTTTGTGAGGCTTTAGTAAACAAATGTAGGTTTCCGTCTGTCGTGATGCTCTCGGTGCTTACTCCAAGCGCTCTGTTCGAGCGTTCGTTATCAAAGCTCATCCAAATGTTACGTGGATGGTTTCGTATTAGACCCAAATTGTTTCAAGGGGGGTTTTCATTTTTAAATAATCTTTGTTTCTTGAGATGAGGCAAAAAGAACCTTTATAGGACTACGTCGTGTGCTTCGACCTTGACTGACAATATTTTCAGTACAGCCATTTTGATTTGTATTCAAGAACAGTGTACAGAGTACATCTGACATAGACTCACCTCATAATATTTGATTGGGGATACGCAGCGAGTGCTTGAAAGCTAATACAGGTAAATTTAAGACGGTCGTACTTCTTAAACAATATGATTTAATTTTTCTAGCCAGAAGCAATGATCAAACCGCGATTTCCAACAAAAGAAACATAACTTAAACAAATCTTGATATCAAGATCTTGATCGAAAGTAAAATCGTCTTTTTTTATTTACGAATACGAAAAATTAATAGACGAACTATTGACCTGTAACGAGTAATTCAAAAATATATCGGAAATTGGTGTATATATAGAAACATATATATGTATACTCAGCTCACCATGCAACCGCGTTATGGCAAGTTTTATCATTGTGACTGTATTTTCTATGCGTTGTTCATATTCAAAACTAGATTCCACCATGCCACAGGTATTAATGCCTGTTACGCGGCTGCCGGCGACTAGAAGAACAAAGACAACCGCTTCATGTTGTCATGTCTTGGTAACAGAACCCACTATTACCATATAAGAGCTTCCATTGACGTAAACGGTAGGCTTCTTGAACTACACAGTTCTCAATTTCGCGCATCACTAGGCAGGTACAGCCGAAGCACCTCTGCAACCGATGTCAAAAATCGTAATGTGCCGCAGCCTCATCCAGGAAAAGATTAAGCCAGACGGAAATTGACATATCGAGACCGACAAGTTGAGTAAAATAAAACAAAGGAATTATAACTTCAGTTACTGTCCTAGATTGATCTAGAAAACACACTAAGGTACGACTTCCTTTTCATTCTTTGAGGACCCTATATATATATATATAAGCAGTATTAGCATATACATATAGGAAATAATTCAGTACAAACGAGATGCCACCAACATTGCGTTTCCCTCTGTCTGATCGGTCGGTTCAATTGTTTATTTTTTAACTATGATGACTAGATAAAGTAGGCTTCCAGTAACCAGATGTGACCGTCTGCTAGGTGGCAACGGGTCGGCTCTCACGAGGATTACGTTACAGACAAACAGTTGTTGTGTTTTGGTCTATTTTTTCAATTGTCATCTTAGGAAAAGAAAAATCTGTTTTACAGCAAAAAATTACTAGAACAGTAATGTGTCGCTTGTATGGTATCCATGACACATAAACAATGTTATCAGAAGCACTACGCTACGCAAACGCGAGTGTGACAAAATGACATGCTGCCATGCATAATTTAAAAATCTCTTTTATCGAGTTATTTTGATACCCACATAGGGTCAGTTACGCTTAAAAAAATATGCTTTTTTTTTTTAACTAATTTATAAACATGCACGCATATAGTGCTTTCGGTGCGACCGATGGCACTATGTGTGCGCAATTATTAAAGAGTTCAGTGCAAAATACTTAAGGTCTACATATAGATGCACAAACTCTATCTTCCCCAAACTCATTTTCACAAGCGAGCTATAAGAAGCTGTTACAGCTACGATAGGGTATTTTAGGTCGGCCTTACCCAAAGGTTAATAGCATAATTAACGTGCTCTTCATTACAGTGCCCATTATGATCCTAATTCTAATGAGTATATCAAATGTTTGGCTTTACGATAACAGTGCAGTGTTTGTAAAATCTATGACTGTTTATTACCGGTATTGTTATCCGTTCGTCAAACAAACGATGACGTTCGTTTTTTGGGTTCGGTGTATTTGAGGTACAAGCACGTCTAATAGACTTCGACCGACTCGAATCCACAGAGAGAAGCTAAAACCAATATTGTTTCAGTGTTCTGTGCTGTTTGCAGCCTGCTAAAATGCCTAAATAGAAATAGATCACCGTATCAGCGGGATTATTCGTTGTATTGCAAAGAGTTGGCGTTTGCCTCTTCCACGCGGCACTCTTTCAAGGAGACTGAGAAAATAGAGTTGGTATATATATTTTTAAAAAGACTTAATTTAATATCCTTCGCGCAGTATATAAGCATGTTTTTGTTTTTTTAGATTGAACTGTTAAGATCATACGCTGGTCAAAAGTAGTTATGACCTAATACGTACCGGCTAGATAAATTAATTTCACATTAGTCTATCTTCGATTCTAGCGTGTACGTAAAACCACATGTTTAAAGATCTGAGCGAGGCTAGTTGGTCATTGAGCGCAGTTTAAAGCTGTGACGCGATAGTTCCTTCTGTAATACTTATTACAAAACCGGACCGGATCTGATCGTGTTAAAATTCATAGGCTAGAAACCGTTTTAACGGCACCCTTTAGAGGAGCTCGCAACAAATTAATGTTCCAAAGCCATAATGTCACCTCCAGTTGTACTTTTTCTTGCTTTTTGGCCTTCTTTCGCTACGTAAATGACATAAACTGCAAAAGCGAATTGACATTTAGGCTCTTTTAACTAATTTTTTGTTTTTCACTCCTTAATCTGTTAATTTCGTATGAACATTTGACCCAAACATATTTGAATACCTCTAACTATGTTTCGAAGTGAAATATATTTTGCTGAAGTAATATCGGATACTATTAACGAAACTTCAGTTCCAGAGATCGCTACATTGCCTACCTGTATTCGTCTGCAAAAATTATTTGTGGGCATTTTTTGTGAGAGTATTTAGTACAGAATTTGTTTGTCTTAAGTGTAGTAGTTCAAGCACAGAGCAAGAACACGTAACGGAAGCTTTGTACCTCTGAGAAATCACTAAGCACACTTATCACATTGCAACACTTCCTCAGATCGAAACGGTAGTGGAACCTTTGCTAGATGGTAACTCAGGCCGTACAAATAATTATATTTAAAGGCAGTGCATTTGCGTACGCACAACTTGTGTAAAGAGTTGCTATTACTTACGACAGAACATCAGGCGAACAACTAATATATATTCGAAACTTCGACTGGCTGTAATTAATGCTTTTAGCGATTTTAAGAGATATCCTAAAATATCGAGACTGGTACCAATTCGTTATTTGCGGAAACTATAGTAGCTTCAAATGGCTATACACAATTGAAAAATACAAACAAGGATATCGCATGAAAAAAAAATTAATTGGTGTCATTTAGGCACGGGCGTAGCCAATACACACACACCTCCATTTTGTTGTTTTTGTTGTTGTTATTTGAATGTTACCTGTTGAGGATTCTAATATTTGTTTTTCTTCGGTAGACATATCCACTGGCTTGTGAAACCTTATTCGACACCCGTCACCGTCTATTACGGCTTGTGTGTCTCCTCTGGCCGTTTTCGGTTAGCGCTTCGAACAGATCGCTTTGTTTTGGATAAAAGTGCATGAGTAACACATCTCTGCTTCCATAACCTTCCCCGAAGTGCACGCTAATTTCATCGATTTGCCCAATCAATGAGTGGGGCATGCTGTCACAGGGATGTCACTATTATCAATAGTACGCTTGAATCGAATATATCGCTTCAGGTCGCCCATAAGTAGCGCAAGTCACATTGAACAAGTCAAAATAGCGCGAAAGCTAAGGAATCAGACTGTAGTTCATCTTCTTTAAAAAAAAAATTAGCAGGTACTATATCTACTAGATGTAAAGAGTTGGTTACTTATTGTTATTGTGTCTCTAGGTGTGAGATTGTCTTAACGTCTCAACCAAAGCCAATGTTGAATCAACACATGTCTTTATATCACAATATTGTTTATTGTATACTGTTGTGTGGTACCCTCATGTCAGGCTGGGGTCATCACTAGAGCCAGCAGCATTTTGAAGAAGCTATCTCCGTCTCTGAATCTGTCCCTAGAATCTGATAGCTTGCCAAACTGTTCTGCCTGTGCGTTTTTCGAATGAGACTCACTTGGTTTATAGCTGAGGCTACGGAGCGCTTTCTGCGGTCAAGCACACTACGGCGAATTGGCAAAATGCCTGATGAAACCGTAACATTAGTCCTTGTTTTGGAGTCACCACTAGAAGATACGGCTCAGGCCGAAAAAGGACTATCATTGATCAACAGTGACATGAAGGTGCGGGACAATAACATGTCCGTATACCATTATGTCGAGACATCAAAATCACGATGCCTCTGACATCTGCTATGGACTAAAAAGGTACATTTAATACCTTGCCTATAACGAATACATCCAGCAGAACGTGTCAGTTCTAATTAGCAGCCCGGATGACTGCGTGAGCGATTCGGAATTGCGTAGTTCCAAAATAAGAGAAACGGTCTGTCAAATAATCTTGAATGTTCAGAGTTTTTTTGATGATAAATCCAGTGAATTAGGCCTTACGGGGTTTAGGACACCAACAGGTTATGAATGCAGTCCTAAGCGACGCCCAATGAGTAGAGGTTAAATTTACTAAACATTATTGATAAGGTAGCTCGTGTGAATCTCAGAAGAAACCTTCAGTGTATGAGCGATTCGTTTCAACGCTAAAACCAACTTTGCCTTTATCTTGAGCTGCTGTTTTTCCAAGTCTGTAGACTACGACGCTGACTGTGCCCATCTTTTGTTGTTGGGTTCATTGGGGCTTTGTAGTGAGTATTTTATTAGTGTCGATTATATAATGCTCTATCAACTACAAGAATGTTACTATAGTGAAAAGTTTGGCCTGTATCGATGCAGCAGGTTAGGCCATAACATTTTTAAGCAAACTTATTTTTATGTAATTTTATGTTTATGCCTCTTGACGTAAGGACCCTTCTTGAGGTTAATACAGTTCTCTTAACGCGCCTATCAGAGGGAAGCTGGGCTTTCTAGAGTTTATCAATCGCTACCTCGAATCTTAATCAAATGCCCCGTATCTAATTGATAATAATTAAATTCGTAATGCGTATGTGTACACAGATATTTTGAGGTATGTCCAACTCATTAACAATGACTTTCAATATAAGACAACAAATAATATAATTGTATTATCCATCCAATTTTAATTTTCTAAATCATAGTTGCGATTGTTATTTAGGAGAAGAGGGATAATAGAGTAATTAGATAGTAATGCACACAATGGATTGCTACGCTATAGAGAAAGCACATAAGATGCCAATCAATATGTATACGTTTAATTAGTATTTACCCAACTTGGAATCTATGTATTGTACTGTAAGAAAGGCATTGATCGCGATCCAATCTAATTCTAAAATACGACACTACACATTTTCGGTGTCCCTGCTAAACAGTGTTACTACAATATACAAAAGTAATAAAATGAAAGTGGCATGAAACAAATAACCGATGTATATACTATTTGAAACATAACGTTTTTAACCATCTAAACAAAAACGAAGTTATGACCCTATTGGGGTTGTAGTGATCGTTGAACGGCAAAACCATTAATTTACGTACGAGTTGTTAATAAAATGAATCTATTTGCGCTGTTTTTTTTCCGAAATTAATGAGTTTTACAGCTATACATGTTGGCATGTCAACTCAACTATTGTACGTCAGCAGCCTTCAAATACGACCTGTACGTGGCGTCTTTTCAACAAGGTACCTGACTGTCAATGTCCAGATTAGGCGGAGACCCACTTGGTCTAAGAGGTATTCACTGTTTTTGTCAAACAAAGTCTGTCTTGGGACTAAACGGCGGGCTACTAAATTAAAGCTCTTTCCAAATGTTTTCCAAATGGTAAGAGATAGAAATATAACCTTTTTGCTACTTTTCCGAGTGCTAACTGCGTATACCTATTGACGATTTAGACACCCAGTTTGGTCGGTCCTAACGAATACAGTACTCTGACATATACTGTTACTCGAATAGGTAGCTTAGACGCCTATAAGCACCTGCCTAAAATGCTCCAGTTTTTTCTGGGCCAGCCAGTCAGCAAGCTCAATGCGGCCAATCTGATGGAAGCCATTCGTCGAACGACTGCAGAAAACGTTTTCGCAACTGCGAAACAACGCATTGTATACATCAACCAGAACGTATCTATAGGTTTAAAGGGGAAATTTAAAGATAACAGGTGCTTTTGCAACGGTGCCAAATATTTATCATTGATGCAATTCGTAAAAATGATCGTGATTCGTGAAAACAGACCGGTAGTATAAATTATAGTAAAGAACAGCTAAAGCAGTTCGAGCTGTTCGGATGGCGTATATTGATGTCAAAATTTATACTCGGCTGTTTTAGAGTCATTTGCTTTGATTATAATGAATTTCTACGTTTCTACCTGACATGCGTAAGTTCTTTCTTTGGAAGCAATGCTAGTGTATATATTTTTTTTAAGTAGAACGGCACATACGTCAGTACTCACTGGGTAATTTTATCTAGTATGGGTTTAACCAAACTGGCTATTCATCCGTTGTATGATATTATCTACTATATTTCTTTTGTTGTAAAACCATAATCAGTATTGCAGGCGAAGAAACTACGATAGTAATATTTTAGAAGGCCTGGGCTGATACCTGCGTACCCCCAACGTAGGTATTGGGATTATAATAGAGCGGGTAATAAGATTTCATTTTCGAAATCTAACTACACCACTAGCACTCCGGAGAAATCGACCAGGGGGCATCAGAAATCGTTAGGGGCTCACTCTGACTGAACTGCTTATGGCCTAACCAGCATCGTTTTGCTAATGTGTAGTATCTAGTTATTCATATTGAAATAAGAGAAAGCACGTAATCACATATGCGTAAGAGAGCCGGTGGCGGAAGTGATTCGATCTCACCTCGATCCATTCTGCAAAATAGCCAGTCAATAGAATCCTTGGCCGAAACTTTTCACAGGCCGCTAAGTAAGTACGCATATATGAACTGATAAAATCACTAAAAGATACCACTCTTCATCCCCGCCTTTGGGCAGTCAACCCTGGCAAACGAAATCAGCCTTCGAGTCTAGCAGTCACCTCGGGAACGAAGAGACTTGTATCTGAGTGCGCAGATGTTTCGGCGTCTCAAACATCTTAGAAGCAGTCTAAAATAGAAAACGCATGAATGAGTAAACTAAAATGGGATAAAGGAGAAAGACATATGCCAGATAAGGGAAGATATAATAGATATAGTCGAAAAAGCTTCCCCAAACACGTGTAGCAGCCATGTATCCAATAGAGAAAATGGAATAACATTACATCCTTTGCTAAGCTGTATTTCTCTGGTAGTTCTACGTGCTGTATTTATCGAACGCAGAAAATGCTATGTGCTAACCATATTCTTCGTCGCCGACCGACTTGAGAACCGGCATATGCCGGTCACTGTGCCTTCGGCAGCTTAGAGAATACGACGTTTGCCGCGTGGGACAATACGAGGAAACGAAGGAGGGTTCAAAAGATGTGAAACAATATACTTTCTTCGACCGATGCTGTACATAAGAATGTGCAGCCCTCGCTAGTCTTGGGGGCCGGTCGAAAATCTTCCGCACCATAGGTCGGCAGGAAGCTGTCGACAGAAATCCTGACACATCATATCATCCGCATACTTTTTCTATTGAGAATCACTGTCCAGAGAAGGCCGCGCATATCTATGGGACAAGACGAGGAATTTGACGCGATCAACGTGTCTTTTTGGTGGCTTAAAATCTGCTTGTAGCTGGGATGCAGGAACTCAGTGCCAACCACATGCTGGGAGCTGAAGTTAAGTAGTAGAAGTAACTTCTTAAATAGTTTAAGTTTTTTTTTCACAAGCCGGCTATTCCAGTATGCACAGGAATTTGCTCATTGAAATTTCGCCATAGATTTTATATCCTTGACCTTTAATACATCAACCCATTTCTGTCCCTTTCGTTTAAATTTGACCCTTGGGATTCATCGGTTGTTTCTTTGAAGACCATTAAATCTTGGAGATAAAATTTATGCTTTACCATTTTAATTAAATAGTTGTCTCCAACTGCGCATAGATGTATTGTTTTACGAACGCTTCGATAAAAGGATAATAAGCATTTTTAAAGGCCAATTTATTGGTACTTAATGGGATATGTTCATTGGAATGTGACCTCAAGAATCTGCCGAAGCCGCACAACGTGTTTATACCTTGTACCGCAAACCTTTGTAATTAAGAACACCGCTAAAAAAATTTAAAAGCTTAAAACTAACGATGAAATCCTGGACTTGGAGGATACACTTTCCAACTCGTCTATAGACCAACAGAGTAACAGGCCTTCTCATTCAGTCTAAACATTTCCCCTTGCACCGAGCAATGCGTATTGATTGTGACATAATCTTAAGATGATGACAGTTCAGCGAACAGATTTACCAGACATCGTTGCTTCGTGGGAAAGCTATTAGGTAAAAAAGGGTACTAGGTAAAACTACAGACAAAGAAGTGAAAACACAAACAACATTTACCTGTTAGACTTAGGCTACCATAATTATTAACTGAACGAAAGCCCTAAAAATAAATACTGAAGCCTTAATTCCGCATAGCTTCAAATGGCTCTGCGGATCTTTTACGAATGTAACTAGCTCATACTCGTTGCACAGAATTCCGATTTTTTTTAACACTTTTCTTTCACACACGGTTGTCATTTGGAAAACAAGACAGCGCTATTCGTTTACCGGGAAAACTTATCTTTATACCTAGTGATATAGCTAGTATTCCTCTGTCGGTACCACTCATTTGTACCATCCTGTTCGTCTTAGTAAACTGAATCGTATATACAGATCTGGGGACGTAGGAGTCTGGGGTTTCTATAAGGCCAACCAGTTTGGGGTATGACTGGGGGAAAGGGCAATTACTTTCCTGAATGCTTGGAATTACCGAACCTCTTTTGGTAGGAGCCAAGGCGTACATAATTCGGAACATGCGCACTTATACGTATATACACAGAAGGTATTGCAGAGAGCCTGCGTTGGGAAAAAGACACTTAAATCTAAATTATGTTTTAATCATTTGTTGACATTCTAGGTAAATAGCATGACGATGACCGATTGTTCCAACTTAGGCCTCCTAAGCTTAAAAGCGGTATCCCAGCAATTACCATTAATGGAAAACATTACCGGAGCGCGAGGTCAAAGTTTGTAAATGTTCCAAATGTAATGATTGGAGGAATACTATACCTAAAGATCCATAGCACATGCACAATAACGTACCCTAATTTGAAATGCATCATAACCTAATATATGTTTATGATGGTTTGTTCATATTATATTGTAATTAGATGCACCGAAGGAGTCTATATTATCCGTTAGAAGTGTTACTCGGTCCTCAATAAGGCCTTAATGGAAAACTCCAAATTCATTCTTTATTTTTACTTCGCCAAATAGCCCTATCTTTTCATGTTACCTGAATTTTGCGCTGAAGCCAACATTACTAAAACAAAATAAATAGGATGCGTCTTTTTTTGTGTATATTCTATTCTTAGCAACTAATAACACGTATCGCTGTGGTGGCAAAACAACAAGTCTAGTATGATATGAAGATACGGTGGACGTCCGTCTCGCCCGAAATGTTTGGTAAGCCATCACGGATAAAGTATTACGTTTAATGGGGCAATCACCAGAGTTTTGTGGAGAGAAGGTTTGAGAACAGAAGGATTCTCTTAGTTTCTTGACGCTTCGACGGTGGCATAGGTTCAGAAAAAGATCACACTGGGTTACACCTCAACATAGAATTGTGCGCCCGAGCTACGATTTTTCGTTAGGAACAGATAGGTTAGGGTGTCGGGGAACGAATGACTCAGTATTCTCATACAGTCAAAGACTTTGAAAAAAGGAAAGTGCTAGGAGCTACCTCTATAGATAGAAATGGCTAAGCATACTGTGTCTTTCGAGAAGTGTTAGCTGAGCCGAGGAACCGAAAAGGGGGCACAGAGCACTGCACAGCGAGGAAAGATCTCCAGCGGCTGCCCTTACAAAGCTTCAATGCGCCTTGGCTTCTCTAGACGTACGAAATGCTCGCAATGTGATAAATTCTAAGAATTGGCCTCCCAGGAAGAATGATCGACTCTCGCTATAGTATCCGTGGGCCTAGGGACTAAATTATCTGGCAATTAATTATAGCAGGGTCTAATTAATATTGTGCATGTAGAATTGAATATAGGGATTGAAACAACTCGTAAGGAAAGTAACAAGTTGTTTCTACCCATTCTGATTCTGTTGTACAAATATAAATCGGTCAAAACACTGATTGGTTCTATTTATTACATGCCCTTCAGCAGTACACAGCGACATACTGCTCACAGAGTATCGTCGTACTTTATAATCGTGATTGAAATCTTAACGTGATAATATCGTGAATAAGCAACACAACCAGATATTTATCTGCAGGTCGACACCGAAGATCAATGACTGACACATCGCAGCATTGCAAAGGATCAGAGTTATGAATAAATAACATCAAATCCTTGGACTTTGGAAGGAGTGCTTCAGGAGTAAGTCTCACTTTCACAAGTATAGCGTGTGTGTTTCGTTAGATAGAGTTTCAACGTTACCGAAACTAACCTGACTTGGAAGATCAAATTTGACCCTCACCAACAGATTTTGTAGAAGACTTAATTAATTCTTAGGATAAGTGGTAACAGTACCTGGAGCCCGGGAGCGCAGAATTTCTGGTTTGGATTCAGTACATCTACCTTGAAGGCTTATTTAATCCTTATAACATGAACCTACGTTGCCTTTGATCATCGTGACTTTAAGATACTGTGAAGAAAATGCCTACCCATATCACTACCAACCTTAACTTTAAAAAATGTTATGAGTGTCACACGGAGATGCTTACTTCATCAAAATTTCATAGCTTTCGGTAATGCGGTTGTTCGCTAGCGGTACGGTATAGCGTAAAAGGCCAGAAGATACGGGGCGTTAGTACATACCCACTTGATAATTAAGCCGATGCTACTTCTGAACTGGAAACAAACTAACTGCGGAGGCATTTTTAGAAACATTTAGAAAGCCATATACACGCAGATACAAACATTAAAAAATTCTTCATTCATTAGACATTTACTTAATCTGCACTAACGGCTGCTTTTCGCATTTGTCAAGTAAACTTTTCGAATATTCAAGCAGCTAACGTAAAACATTGCCATATATCTAGCTAGTTTACACCTGATTAGCAAAATTACCATAGCTATCCTGTATGCTATCTGAATACGTCATTGCGTTGTTTATCAAGTCCCGTAGATCCTCATGGTCGAACAAGCTATTACTTTCATATAGACTCCAGTAGCTCTTAGTGCTACCGTGTTTCATTAACGAAATGTGATGTACTCAAATGGATGAAATGTTACAGAGTAACTATTTGAAGATAGAGGAGAACTTTTGAATAAGGTTTTTTTTCAGTTTAGCCTCATTAACACGTTAACCTATAGAGATAGGCAAGTCGGTGATCTTGATACGACCACTATCAATTCGTTATTGCTAAGTTGATGCGGTCTGTTGGTTTGTCTGTGCGCGTCCTGTTTCTCGTATCTGACCCGAAAATAAAAAGCGATAAGTTGAGTTAACAGGCCAATTCCAACGACTGAAGATGATCCGTTGGGCCGACACACGCCGATGATTTGCAGACAACACAGAAGTTCCATTAAAGGGATTTATCAGGAGAAACGCTGATACATGCTGTGCCAGCCTAATGTTGAAATGCAGTTTCACTATATAAGAGATGCCACAGCAACATTAGTAGTCTTTTCCGTCCAACGAAAAATCTCAGACGTATCGAGTGCTGCTCTTGTCGCAAACAGCCGTGCCATCGTAAGCAGCTGATATTAAGACTCCATTAGATATAAGTAAAGTAAATAGGTAAAAAGGCCCGTTCGTCAACTAGCCATCTTTAGCCTTTGCAGCTGGCACGTCAATAATTTCCTTATCTTCTAGCCTTGGTATCGTCAGCAGGTGACGTCATGTCTGCACGCCCACAAACGGCTAAACGTATCCAAATAATCGATTGCAGCCACCCGAATCGCGATTGGTTAACGCCGCAATAGAAAGCTCTTTGCTCACCAACGACATGGAGAGGGGAAAGGCAAATTGAGTATGTTGTAACGTTTTTAGTGATTAGAAAAAATTAACTTGAAGACCATTGGCTTCGGCTGGCTGTTGTACAATACGCATGAATCCGTTCAGGATGCTTTTGTTTCCCTAGCAAGCACCCATAAGTAGATGCAGGTGCATGTGAGATGGACAAGATTATTGTAGAGTTACGTTATATCACATACACACAGCAACTTTGCTGGAACTAACTTATTGTTTTTTGTTATTGGATGACTACTAGTAGACGATAATGTATATGTTTTGTATATATACAACGTTGTCTATTGTTCTCTGTTCTTCTATACGAAAATTACAAGGAGCTGCCTTCCAAACATATCAGTGCCTTGGAATCGTATTGAAAGGCTAAAAATTCTATTAAAAGGCTAGACAAAATATATGTATCATTCGTATTGTACTATATCATAAGGCCACACAAGTGTACACGTAACAACATCGCTATTACTTGTAGCATACGATGCAAATATAATTGAGGTTTCCCCTAACACCTGGAATCAGCTATTGTATATATATTAGAGAGATTAAAGAGACAAAGCGTAGGCCCGGTACCTTGTGGATATATATTTACGTGCAGCTGCTCAGAACACAAATGCTTTTATCATTGAAACTATGTCCACAGAAACGGGATATAGCAATAGTATTTAAACAGCGCAAACCTATCGGTCCCTTAGCTGTCCAGCGATCTTACGTGGGAGCGCATAGTCGATCCTATAAGGTTGCACGATCGTAAGGTATCCGTTTAGCTATCTGTTTGTAAAAAAACTGTGCCTCTATCAAAGGCTTTACTAGTGCAGTTTAGCATATTTAGTCTTTTGTACATTTTAAACTCAGATTTTACTTTTAATTTTTTCCAGTTACAGTGACCTTGTATTTACTCGTTTCTGAAGCCTCTAGCTGGTTGCGAGGAAGTAATTAACACTCGGTCATCTCAATTTTTCAAGGAAATAATTAGAGGGTTTAGTGACAGGTGGGCGACATTGGAGGACCGCTGTTGAACTTTCTGCTCAATTATACATTGTTTAGAATGAACTTAGCTACGGTTTGACGTTGCTTAGCTAGCGCCGAATGAGAAATATAATTTTTTGATATAATCATATTTAGCATTCAATGCAGTGCATTAAGGATATTTTCATAGCGTACAAAAAGTTACAATGTTGCAACATTTTCTCTAAACATATCATACGATTTTTTTAACGCTTTGATGCGTCGTATAATCTCTAAATTCTGCTATGAGACCCCGCATGATTACGATACATTATTTGTCCGTATATAATATAACAATGCATAGCAGCTCGCTTCAAAGCATCCATCCTCAGCTCTGATGGCCTCAAGAAGGCCAATGACAATTTAGCTGCTTATGTAAAAAAAACTGTCGAACTTTAGCACAGCCACTACTGTCATTTACTTCACTACTGCCTCTTTCTCTTTCTTCTTGTTTCTCGCGAAGGACGAAAACAGGCGACTAAAAAGGCTTTTTTTCCTTATTCCGCCGCGAACGCCAGCAAAAAAAGACGATTATCAGAAGCGTAGATTATATTACACTGCTTCTCAGACTATATTCGCAGCTGGAGGACCCCATAAAAACAACGAAACTTATTGTGTATATATATATATATATATATTTGGTCATCGTTAGCAACGGGAGAAGAAACCCAAAGTATGGGAGAAATTCAGTGTTATATAGCCTGCTAAGTAAATCCGCTGAATGAGATCAATCTAGTGTTATAGGTGTTCCCCTGCCTGGCCGTCGGCCCAAGCAAGAATTAACCGACGTGACCCCAGAAAAAACTGAGTGGCTCCTCAGTCCGACTTCTCTTTAACCGCCATAGAGCCTAATGTCCGCAGAAGCAGAAAGCCATTGAAGATCTGCCTAACGACATCCCATCAAGCGTCGTATGATACAGAGATCTAATGCTAACTAATCCACTCAAACGATGCACGTTCCGGGTTAACCTTGGTTGTTGGCTGCAGGCCGAAGTGAGGACAAGTGACGACATGGCCCAAATGGCCCTAGGGTTCTTTTCAACGAAATACCTATTGATATTCTTTCCGGAAAAATATAAGCAAAATAACATACGGCCGCAGCAGACTATGGGTCATTCAATTCGTCGAAACTAATCTTCAAAGTGTATTCATGGTATCTACCTAAGAAAAGCTACAATATAACTTTATATTTGCATTCGCTTTTTTAAGATAATAATTTCCTGCTTCTTTTATTGAAAGGCAATCTAAGATCATGCTTGAATCTCAGCCGATAGATCAATTATCTATAATAGGCATTTATACAGCTATCTATGCAGACATTTGGTTCCTCAGCAATACATCATTGCAACCTATTTAGAGGGTATCTAAGTCGTTGACCTCCCTTCCAGGCCACCATGGTAAATCGCATCGAGAAATCTATTAAACAACATTTCCGTGACCATAAAACTGTTTAGTTATAACTCAAAGGAATAGGGATAATTCTGCTGCGTACCACCTTTCCTTTAGCGGACTGTAATTTATCTAACTTTAACTGCGGCGAAAACACCCGCCTCACATTGCCTAGGGAAGTACAGCCTCCAAGCAATGAATGGGCTTTATGTGCTATCATGCGTACACCGACACTCGTCTAGCATAATTAAACGCTTGTTTTTTATAATTTTATTATTAGTAGAGTGCACGCTTCTCCACCACGGATACTAACAATGAGGGGATACAAAATGAATTTTATTACCTTGGCCTTTTTTCCTCAATTACGTAGTATATTCCAATGTGTAAGTAACCGCCACCGTCCCGAGCGTTATATTCTGGGCCATTTTGTCGTTACTATGGGCTTGTTGGACCCGCTTTCCATTCACACAAAACTCTCATCATCATCAGACATCATGCCGACAAAACTGTATCTTGACACCGTCCCGGTGTCACCAGCTGTTGAGCCATTTGTTCGTATAGTGATCACGCACTCGAATTTTCAAAGCAAACAAGAAGGTTTTAGAAATTGCAATATAATTCTTTATTTTTACTCAAGTGGTAAGTAAGTCTGCAACAAAACATGAAATCACGACAGCTTAATAATCGTACGATCCCTGATACTTCCCAAGGACGCGGCTTAACCCATCTATTACTAGTTTCTCTCTAAGTAATGCGTATCTATTCAAATTTTTTATTTTCTATAGAACGTTTTGGCCATCATTCGGTTGAACGATCGAGTTCACCAAAAGACGGTCCTGAGAATAAGTTTATTTTGTTATACGAATTTGAGATGTAAAATTCTTAGATAGGCATTTTATTCGACGAAAATGTCTTTACTAAATAAAGTACTTAAAATTACCTCTCCCTATTGTCTCCCTATTAATATTGTCATTTACATCGTTCAGTAATAGCGTACAACCCGCCGCTGCAGAAAGACGTTTAGCTTAAATAGAGAATTGCAAAATCGGATGAACTGTATAAGGATTAAACATAGTAGTGGCGTTACGTATACATACTGTTCGAACCAAAATGACTTCAATGATGAAAACATATCTCCAATCACCGCCCAACATGACTCAGTATCAAATTCGCATTTCCCCGATAGACGGAATTAGCAGTACTTCGAAATGGCCGCCGAGTTCATGCTCGGGTTCGAGCCGCACGTGATTCATGACTAAGACATTGATTTCTAAATTTGTCACCTTTTTTCGATAGAAAATTGTGACAAAAGACGAATGTTACAAGCCTAGTATCCATGCGCTAGCAGCGTATTTATCATTGAGGAGTATTTGTTAATACCAAATCGCTTCTAAATAAGCACCAAGGATTAGGTTTATGTTTTCAAGAGATAACCACTGCACTGCGGCTAGGTGTTCTAATATATATATATATATATATTCTTGATATTTTGACGTACGAAGACATCGAAGACTTATAGGTTATAGAGACTAACGTAGCTACTAACAATCATTTAACTACTTGTCGCAGTAAAACATATTCATAATTTCAGCAAAGAATAAACAAAAAGAGGCAGTGCTATCGAAGGCAATCGAAGGCATAGCACTAAATCGTTTCGTCCAGTGTAGCAGATTCTTTACAGTTTTCAGGTAATTTAAAGGATCTTTCAAATCTACGCCACTGTATGTTTACGATAAGAAGACATGAGCATCTACGGACGATGGATAATCGTTCAAAGCAGCCATAATGGGCAAAACGGTCAATTTTTTTTGCTGGGTAAACGAACGCAAAAACCTTAACATAAGAAGATATCACTATTAAATTCTTTGCTAACTGTGTTTTATAATGTATGCTTCACACATCGATAATTTGCTTGTTACGACTCGCTGACCACCGGACGAGCCATGGTAATGAGATGGAAGATCGAACGAATAGAGAAGACGCTGACCAGAAAACTTCTGCTTGAGTATCAATCAATTCATTTGATTATTCTGCGGCCATCCTAACAGAAGGAACAACGAATCTGTTTTCCGACGGTTTCTCAGCATCTCTTTTTTAATATTTGTCTTGAGCAAAGAAGAGAGATCGGCCATGGAAGACGGTTTTTCGCCACGAACCACTTTGTAGGTCAAGCAAATGGCAAGAAGATTCCCGTGTGAACTTTACGTTCCGGTAATCTTGGGCTTAGAATGAAAGAATAATACGAAGATGATGGTTTAGTCTGGCTGAATTCTTACTTGGCCGTTCAATGTAGAATTAAACCAACTCGACTCACGAAAAGAGTACAGCTCACACTTACACCGAAAGCTACGAAGGGATAGGGAAAAACACGCCATTTGGGCGGAGAGACTGCGTTTTCCGCAATCCAGTGATCTATTTTGCCAACGGCAGACGACAAGAAACACTTATCGTTATGGAGCCTTATTACTTAGGCCTAGAACTGTGCTGTATGTGCAAAAAAAAACCATGAAATATGCGCGGGAAAGCTTTTATGCTATAAACGACTTTCAGACAATGCCATTTATACAACAGTCAATAGGGCGGAGCTGGAAGTCGACATATTTAGTTGATTACTCTGTTGTTCGGGCTCTTAGCGACTACTTTCTTTTATAGGCGTGTTGAATAATAGTATTAGGTGATAATTTTTTTCCAACAGCTCACTCCTTCCTCCAAGTTACCGTTAGACCTTCCCAGAGTCTAAAAAACTATCGCCCCTATCTCTTCTCACTGTAACGTTCCAATCAGCATCTTACCTTTGAAGCTATTTGCAAATAGCAAAACGTGACATTCGCCCAAAGGCTCATTTCGAGTCTCTAAATACGATTTGTAATTTTAGTGTTTAATAGTAGCGAATAACTTTCTTCTATACGTTCAGGGAAGGTACGTGAGCAGCCTGGTAATGGATTGTGGGTGCGCAACATCTTCGTCTTATACACAGGCTGCCATTAGTAATCCATAGGAAATCTATATAACAACGTTCATTTACCATATTGTGACAACAAACATTCTTAGGAATCTTTAGTTTTTGTTATAGATCAAATGGTGGAGACGTATGGGGCAGGTGCAATGCAAACCAACTTACTAAACTTTAACGACTTTTAGATATCGGACAGTGAGGGCATTCAGAAAAAAGTAAATATCGAATGTTGAACGTACGAAATTTGGTTTGCTTTATTGTTAAAGCTTACAACGGTATTCCTTTTTTATGACATTTTATGAGCAAGGTAGTCCGTTCTGTCGACTGCTAGACATAGCAGAATTGTCCCACACATTTTGCCGGTAGCGTTACTTCATTACGCCTAAGCTCAGCATATATTTACTTCATTATCTTCAGTCAGTTATTTTCATCAAACGGAGAAAACTTGTTTCAACGTAAGAGTATACGAATCATTCTTTAGCTATACATCTTGTTTCCTCGCATTTTGTAAAACTCGTAATACAATCTTACGGCTTTTAAACTTTTTTTTTAATTGATTGCTGTTTCCTACGAAAGTTCACCGTGGGTGACTTATTCACCGTTTTGTTCCCTGTCTATATTGCAATTACCAACGTATTCGCGACCCCTATGTAATTAATCTCCACCCGTCCGTTAGCAACACGAACTGTAGCCTGCTTTTTCGCTGCCTTAGTGCCCGGAACTGTTATCCATTACAATTGCTGAACATATGCTTAGCTATGGCTTGACGAAGGAAGTACGTCAAGTGAACTGACCGTAAGAAGACTCAATTAAAGGTCACCGACTTTCCTGGAGAAAAAGGCCGCTTATTATTTATTTGCTTGTTCAAATTCAATCAGGTAGGAAAAACCACCGTTCGGTTCATTCTGATGGTTGTTCCTATTGAAGATTTCAGTAATAAACTGCATCTTCAGTGTGTCCAGAGTCTTTGTTTCTTGCCCTAACAAAACTCCTTGAAACGCGTGCCAATCAGAAGATAAAGAGCCCGCTAACGGGGCACGGATCAGTGTTTCGTCTAGCTTCGCACTACTGTCTTTAATAATGTTTAAGCTTTCCATGTACATGTATAGATTGTCGTTGGCTGACTTTGATTTGTCGTTTGAATACTGCCTGAATCTGTAAAATGCGATTTCGGTTCTAATTCTGAGATTCCATGTAAAATTCGTTTTGATGAAGTCAAAACGGGCCTCAGCACTCAGTATGTGGCACCTTCGAGCGGTGATCTTTTAACTGATCGATGTCACGATGACGACCTTCATAGCCGCAGGTAAGCATTTCGTTATTTCTGCTCATTTGCTTCTTTCTTCGAATTCTTGAGGGTGCCGTCTGTAATTTGCTATGCATATCCCTGATATGGGTTAGCATGCCCGCCGTGACGTTCTGACTGTCATCTTAGTTGTACCGGACTCATAGTTACCTATGCCTCAAATAACATTCCATAGATCGTCTCCATTTACCATGGTACTGTACAAACTATCAGTTGTGGCTGATAACGTTATTGAGCAGAAAATCGAACGTGCGCGATGCATATGTACCGCAAGATAATTTTCTAGCGACGACTTCGAAGTATCAGACAAATGGAACATGCAAAACAGAGCACAGGTTGACCGTCAGTTAAGCTTACTTAACAGTTACAGTTTATAATGTAATTCCTTCTGGAAATAATACCGACGTTTTCTTCCGAATCAGCTAAATGACGCAATTAAGAAGTTGGTGCCATGTACGTCCTAGCCAATTATACGTAACATAGCACATCGATAATATGTACCGTTAGCGAATTTCCCCGTTCTGCTCATTCGGAATCGCTATAAAAATATAAACAAAGTTTCTTCCTGGAGTCTGAATGAAGCCTCGAATTACGCGTTTACGTTTAGAATAGAAAAACAACACAAGTAGTCTGTGTATGAAGACCTATTTTCTTTTGCTGTTCACGTTCAGTGCTAAATAAGTTTTTGTTGTACCGCAGCGAACTGTGAATTGTTAGCGTTTCATGTCGCCTCGATTTTTTTAAATGTCGACGCTCATATGCGTTGATGAGGTTTTGTTTACTGAGGTTGCCTTTAGAGTCGAACAGCTGCGACTAATATATTAACTGCCTAATGTTGACCAGAACTGAATCGTCATGGCGATAATAAGGTCAACTACGTTTAACGTTCCTGCTAAACAAGTAGCCCATACTCGCTCGTTTGAAGATTTACCCAGATCCAACATCATCGTAACTGGGTCGTCAATATCGGATCAAAAGATAGCTTGGGAAATGTGCCCAAAAAGACATTGCGACGAGGGAAAACGGCCTAGATCTCCGATCCTCGTTACTGGGTTGCAGTTTCATAGTTATATAGTTGGCCAGTGACTGGGTTTCGATGTGCAGGGCCGATCTATACTAAAAACGTTCGCTCTGGGGCAATCGTCGATATCGAAGTGAATGAAGCCATTTCGATGGTGGTTCGTATACTTCACATAAATAGCCCAATACAGCGCGTCACGACCACCACTGAAAAACCACTGCAACAAAATTAATTCCGTAATCGCAATCTCGGTAGTGAAGTGTCTAGGCAATAGCTGCATTATCGACTCCGCTCAAGCTGCCAAACGGCTCAAGTAGTACTATGAGATGTCAAAAGTAAATTAGCTCCTAAGGCTTGATGCAATGCAATCTCCTGTCTGCCTTCTCGCTTAACCATCTTTTCCTTGCGCAGCAGTTCCAACTATTCAAGCATTTAGCGTACGTGTTCAACTAAGCGACATCTCGTTTACACTAAGCTGGTATAATTTGAGACAAAATTTCCTACTTTTTCAGTTGCCGAGTAGCGTGCGGGCCATTAAAATAAAATGTCTGCGTGTTCACGTATACTTAGTATAGAAATTCCACGTTAAGCTGACCTTTCACCAGGGTACTGTTACTCTTCGTTGATAATTACAATTTCGTCTGTTACTCGAAAAAAACCTTCGGTGACTTCGGGTCTCAAATGCATTATACGAAATTTTCAATAGTAATACCCATTTTTGTTTATTAAGCACTCTTCCTATTTTTCTGCTTGCAAGTGTTATATAGACCTGCAAATCCCTGTGAACGCTGTTATAGTTTTGTTGAAATCACAAAATTTTACTTCATGTTCAGGCTTCGAACATTCGCATATCGACATAAAAGAGGCGCATTTGCGACATCGACCTAAGCAGATATTAAAAAGCCGCGGAAACAACCCAGGAAATATGGTAAGGATTTCTAGATGGTCAAGAAATATAGGCTCGTCTGCATTTCGTCTCTTACAAGAGATGGTTTAAAGTAAACCTTCTCGAACTTAAAAAGGGCGATTGGTGTGAGCTTACCTACTCGGGAATGCTGCTTTTCAATTTCGAGGTTTTCTTTTCGGTCGGTCATCGACCAGAAGTGCCCCACAGCTTCCGACTCTTAATATTCTTAAAATAGTACTACGGGAGTCGCGCGTTCTGCCAAACCGAAAGGATACACGTCCTACATACCTGTTTCTTTGGCTTGGCATTGCCCGAACTATTCTTCTCCCAAGCGTTTCCTTCTCGTAAGGCCTCTAACAATATGACAAGGTTTCAAGCTGTGTACACCATTTTTTTTCGCGCATAACTACATATACCGTATTTCAATCTCTTTTACACTTCCAACAAGCTACTGTCACGCGATGGTCTTAGCTATGGAATACTTGCCACATCTTTACCAGGTTGTTTCGATAGCTTTTTGAGCTTGTTTGATAACTGACATTCTCTATTTTAGAATCCGAACTTGAGATTAAAAAAAAAATGAGGTCCGAAAAAGCGATTACATGGGTAAGACAAAAACGAGATTTCTAATGGTGTATAAAATTTGACCGTCGGAAAAATTGGACACTTTAAAGTGGAAACGGTCATTATGGGAAAACGGTTCATTATTCCTATGAAGGTGGGAGGTACATCACTTTTTTCTGCTTCTCTTTATTTCTTAAAAGGTGTGGATGCCAATCTTCTGCCAGCCATTATCATAACTTCCGACACAATTCTGTCTAGAAAATTGCCAAGTCTAAAGAATCCTGTAGAAGAGGTAGAACCGCAGAGTGCAAAACAGCGCTTGGACAGCTTTGCTCTCCTGGTACTTTTGTAGTGAGCACACAACGGGCCCTCTATTTGGGAAAATCAAACGCAAAAATTAAGAGAAAATAAAACAGTCAATCCTTAGTTCAAAGTAAACGCTCCTTTGGACATCGATCCTTAAGACCGGCTGGTTTCTCTAGTTCTTAAGCATCGCTGTTAAATTGTTAAGGTTCAATTTATACAACGGCCACTCACATATGGTAAGATGTTTTCGTTCACTTAAAAGTAGGCGTTGTCGCAACCTTTCCCTGGAGAAGACCTTCCCCAATAATTGTAAAGAGCTGGACTAGAACCACAAATTACCAGTCGATTTGGGCTAGCTAAAATTGGCGTACACTACAAGCAATGACAACAAGAAGGGGAAAACGAAAAACAGAAACTTCAGCCGAACCGTTTGTACTTTATAGTAAACCGGAATGAAAAAAGACCATATATGGCGCAAAATAGGGGGCTATTGGTATAGTAGTTTGATCTGAAATAAATGTAGTCATATGCCACTATAGCGGGTGATCCATGTTAGTAGTTTATGAAGATCTTGCGAAGATTGTGACGCTCACTTCAAGATAGTTGGCCGTGCAGGCTAAGCTATGTAGTATACAAACCTAGTATCAAGAATAACAATCATATTGTCTTGTCCCTTTGTGTAAGAGAACAAGGAGGGCCTTCCTTTCAAAATAAAGACAAAACATGAACCAATCCTTAGACCCAGTGAGTTAAAAGTTGAAACTTATTAAATCAACTCGAAAGTGTTAACGGAGCTACAGTAGTTGGTTTTCTTTGAATGAAATGAACAACTTAAATTTGGATTTTACTTGATCAACTTTCATTTCGATAACATTTAGTTAAAAAGAAGACGCAAATATTGCTCGCTCTTACCCAGATGAACGCATTGGATGGCTTCAGCGAAGCTTCTGTAAGAGTTTTACGAACAAACAACAATAAGTATAAATAATGTCAATTTATTAGAGTCTGTTATAGTCCGACTACCGTAATTTGTACATGTTTTCGGTTTGACAAAGTTCATGAATGGTATATAAAACGACCACTTTGGTTTGGGCCGTGAAATAACGAATACAAACAGGCAGAGTCTTCTCATATTCGCTTCTAGTTGTCGTCTTTTTATTGTTTATATTAATTAACTCAAAAGTTAATTCACCTGGCATTGTAGAATCGCGTAATAATAAATCGCCGAAAGTAAACGAGGGACGATCGAATGGAAATATAACTCTAGCGTAACATATCCTAACGAACAAATTATAAACGAAAACAGACAAATCTGTTTCGATGCCTATCGTTAGAACTGTACAGTGCATCGGTAAAACGAGTACGAGGCAAGCTGTCCGCGAACGTACTGATGTCAGGGAGGATTGAATAAGACGACTTAACATATCCCGTTCAGCATTCGATAGTACAATGTCTTGTATGGCTACACCTTTAATCACAGTAATAGGATGCATATATATATATATATGTATATGGAAACAGACAGCATAGAGACATAAAAAGTGCTATTTGGCAACTTCTAGAGACAACTTTGAATGATTTCAAACGATATCTGCTAACGTACGTTTTTCGACCTTTATAAAAACAGACTCGCACCTATTATGAAGAAGCCGATGGAGATTCATTCGACACTGGTATGGGTCATTTTGACCAGTGACAGTCAGGCAGACAAAGCAGACAGCGAGCTTTGTATCTCTGATAGCGTTTGAAGATAAATTCTACGAAGGCCGTGTATTGTCGAATGATAACGGAAAAAAAAAAAGTCAACAAAAGGTAAACGAGGACCAGACGTTGTTGAAATAATGCCCCGACCCAAATTATGACCGTAGCGTATAAATACTTTCACAGGAATACCGTTGCAACAAGAAAAACCCAATCGAAATCGAGCTTTTAAGATGTGCATGCTCGGTTAACCGTGCAGATTAAGTCGGAAAAAGATGATGTTCATTTTCGTTTGCATTTGTACACTCCCAGCGTACAAAAGATCAACGTACTTTTCATGCTTTACGATATAAGCACCTTGCAACTGCGGCCCATGTAGAAGTACATACCAAAGCCGAGGATCATGAAGTGTCACTCAGAAGGAAGGAAGGAAGGAAGGATCACGTATTCTATTTATGGGTGCAGTCAATGAATTTTGATGACAATGCATTTAAACATCACACTTTGACGGGCTGATGTCACTTAGTACGCATCAGAAAGGTTGATCAAGATTTTCAGTGCCGTTTCTGATGTCCAACACAGTTCGGTCGACCGGCCAGCTATAGATCACGATAGGTTACAACATATGAACCTTAGAGATTACTGCGCCAATGCTAATGTTAGGAAACCAACCCGTCAATAACGGAAAATGCGACCGCACCCTATTACACTGAGGGAATAGCTGGGCACGCTTGCATTCAACACTTATACTTCGTACTCTACGAGGCTTAGGCTCTAGAACTACGCATATATTGATTGCAGCAGCTAGTATTAATAATGACAACGAATAGTGTTCTAATAAAGTACTCGTCACTGACTGGGTGATGGCCCTTTGAAGATTTTGTCATGAAGCGAATTGAGCGAGGAATTTTACTGTGCACGTCTGTCTTTTACCATATCTAGAAGTTTATTTGCGTATAAGGTATGAATTTCATGTTTCGGCTGTGTTCAATACCAAATACCTGCGCATCCTAATGGATGTCATCAGCAAATAGATGAATTCCCGACTACGTACTCGCAATAGCAACTGTTTAAGATTTTCAAAAAAGTGCTAGTTAGGAGGTAAATCTATCGAAGGTTAGGTTCTACACCTGTACATTCGTCTACAAGATTCCTCGCACAAGATACACCTGCACAAGGTCTACGAGTTTCATGCAAGTATGAAACTACAAGTTTCAAACGGCCGCAAAAAAATAGAGATCCTAAGAGTTGCAAATGGTCTATTGTCAGCATCAATGCCATCGAGTTTGGGGGCACCTTTGGTTTTGATTCGCTGTAGCTAGATTGAATATTTTCTCCTGCCTGTAGTAACTTGCTAACAGCTAAACTCGTTTCGGGAGAAGGACTGTCAACGAGTTATACTTAACGAACTCTCGCGTAGCTTCCAGTGAAGGGCAAAGATTATACTATACATATATATGTGCATATTATAAACCTTAAGGCGTATGGAATTGCAAACGAGCTCACTTCATACGTGAGTTCGACTGTTTTTAATTTTCTCTCGAAACGACCCACCGGGGAGTCTAGAAGAGCCGACATGCGAACGATCCGCAACCTAACGCACCTTAACCCGACCCAACCATTTCTTCACTGTTTTCCAGACCCCAACTAGTAAAAACTGCTTGATCTGGTAGTAGTGAGCAATTTATCTTAACAGCTCCGGGGAACGAGGATCGCATCCGGCATGTTGGTATTTTCAGTGTTCCGGGAGGTCACCTGATTTATGTATAAATTTGTTTTGGAAGGTCGACGTGTTCCATTGCATCCTGTTGCAACAAATCATTTGTGTCTATTCTTGCGACGTCGTCAGCGCTGCATATGGCACACTTTTAGATGGGAAAACATTTAGAATTGTGCGGTGGAAAAGTACAAGCAAGTCAATTGTATCGTCAGATCTTTCTTCATTTTCGCGGTTACTTTTGCGCCTACAGCAATTTGGATAATGTGACACTTCATTTATCACTATAATTTTTAGAAAAAAACTTAAGCGTTATCATTATGGGATTACTTCGATGTTTTTTCCACTAGTTTGTTTTCCATCAACGGATTACCGCTGTTATAGTTTTAAGCGACGCAATTCTAGAGCTGTCCATTATTTTTGTTCTATCTCATTTTTCTAAACGTCGAAATAACAACAATGTTCGGATAAGCAAAGCCTTTACAAAAGCATCAGCCTACAATAAAATGTCCTCTGTATGATAAATTATGAAACTGTTTCTGGTACGACCATAGACGTCTATTTCTTATGCAATTTGTAGCGGGTCCTTTCATCAGCTAAAATTGGCTATAAATTCAAAATCAACTGAGTATACGAACGATGCTTGTTTTAATATTACTTCATTGCAAATCAGGTTTATTGGTGCCAATGTATACTTAATCATTAACAGTAAGCCTATCCTATGAAGCTAAAATACAAATAAGAAATGTTCGTATTGCACAAATTCGGTTTCTTAATTTTTCATCTTTGCTGTCCAATAGTTTGCCACGCAGCCGGCCCTGCAGCAGCCCTTAAGCGTAGGAAATATGGTCATTGCAAAAATAGCTTGTTGAAGCTTGTAGTACATTCGAAGTACTGCACCAAACCGAACAGTTTACCTATCCGTTTTGTGAACGCCTAGGTATCTTCATGGCTATAGCGCATAACGTAGCGTACGAGCAGTTCTTGACACTTATCCCCCGGCCCTGCTGAGGCCTAACTTCACTATATTCGTCGATGGTCTCGATCGTAGTGAACACGCGTGACCATGATAAACCGCAGTAATTTGACTGTATTTCTAATTCCGATAGCTGAAACAAGACGTACCACAACGTCGATATATTTTTGTCAGAGCTTTTGGAAGAAGCTTGTAAGCGCAAATCGGCGTATTTTACACTTAATTCAACAACACGTTGGTTTTGTGGTACGGCGCACACTGAAGGGCAGAATAGATTCTGTGATGGTTCAGTGATTAGGCGTCTGCCTACGAAATTTAGGTATGAAGCAAGGCGTAAAGGCAGTACTGAACGTAAAGCTCGACGTATTTGCTTAAGCAACAGAATGAACACAAATAACTGTATGAGTAATCACACACTCTTGGAGTGCATTTCTTCTGACGAGGTGACGGAGTGGCTTTGCAGAGCCTGTTAAGGTGATTTGCATAAATTACGTTATGAGAATATGTATGTTAAAAGTTTACTTTTTTGTCGCATCCAACTTTAAAGTATAAACCAATCCTAAACCTATTGATGTTTACTACAACCCGAACCAATAGAGAGACCAAATCCCAGTCGTTATGTGCTTCGAGAACAGGAAATTACGGGCTGGACGAGAGCCGACGGATAAGTGCTTATTAAGACGCCTCTATTGTTTATTGCACAGAACAACGGAGAAAGAAATTAATAGAAATCATAGATGTCAATTGCTATCAAGAGGAGTGCGGTGAAAAGACTCGAACGAAACACTCGTAAAGAATTCTTTCATTTCATCTGTGCTGAGAAAAATAGCGCCTACCATAAAAATGGTACATAGTAAACCGAACTTCTCCGTAGGTCTCCGACATTCAGAGTAAGGCCATGTTCGATCGTTAGACACAGAAAAACAAAATAGAAATGATCCGCAGCGTTATTTCGGGTATATTTAGTTTATTGCATTTTAACGTATAAGTGCAAAACTGTGCTTTTCATAAAATGGCAATGGGAAGGAACGCTCAACGAGAACACAACAAAAAGTAAAGTCGTTTTGGGTATTTTCTCTTTATTTCGAGTGAAAGTTTCTCTTTAACCATCCTAATCGAATTTTTTAATCAAATCATAGTATAATAGTTCTTTTAAACCGGCCCGCTGGGAACGTATTGGTACGGCTCACTTTCGCGCCCCGTATGGAAAACAATATATTTCCGACTTACATTTTAACGCAAATATTATCTAAGTCACGCGTAGGAATGACTCATAGAATTTCGAACTGTACAAAGTTCTTTTATCATTGGTAAATTACAATGTCGTCTGGATGTATTTGAAGTGGCTTTTACCCATAGTGCTTACCGCTTATATTGATGTGTTGAAGGTAAATGATAGATCAAACGAAGATTAAATGTCTTCAGTTTGACACCGCGTCATCCACCTATAGCTGACGTTTTCGATTGTATAGTTTTTAATATCTGATGGAAAATGTACAGTGTAGCAAGAGTTGAACATTTCTCCAACGACAGATAACAATATATTGCATATATGTGCCGGTGGGACTTAGACAAAGCCATTATAAATGTATCGTTATATAAATATATCGTTATCCGTTGCGGTTGTCTTAGGTTTTGATACTTTTTTTTTTTTTGTGGAAAACACCGTTTACAGTAATCTCGAACTTTCCGCGCAACATATAATTAGATATCATTCTTCTCCTAGTATCAACATTAATTAGCTTATTTTCTGCGGGACGACCAAATAAACCATACATTAGGGCTATGCATGTACACGATTTTCAATTGAATCAGCTATGACGGAACACCGAGCGAAGCATTTGAGCAGCAATTAGAGAGATGCTCGATGCGTACGTATTAGAGAAGCTAGTCTGTCTATTTATTTAGCAACTAAACCGTCGATTTACTAATATCTTGCCCGTTATAGGCTTATGGAATATATTCTGACACTATCTAAAAGATCAGATGGTACTGAACGCTACCAGCTGCCTGCCTCCACCGGCCTCGGTGTTCGCCTTTTATAATCGCGTGCGTAGCTAAAACATATTCAGATGCTCATGAGAATGTAACAGATTTGTAGGTAACAGCCTCTACGCCTGATAGGACGCTCTCGTTATGCAGCCGCGGAATTAACAGCGGTTAAAAGAAATTGGACTGGGTAAAAGTATTTAAAGTATTAAAGCAAACGTTTCTTCGGCAGATCGCATGCGGCTCATGAACAAAGCATTTTGTGGAGCTGCCTACTTACGCTTAGTTTTCAGGCCTACCTGGCCCTGACGACGAATGCATCGAGCTATCCGGTAGATTGTTCAGGATATTATTAAGTAGACAGTTGGAACTCCAAAGTATTTT
This sequence comes from Varroa destructor, assembly GCF_002443255.2. Lineage (NCBI taxonomy): Eukaryota > Metazoa > Arthropoda > Arachnida > Mesostigmata > Varroidae > Varroa > Varroa destructor. Next base: position 11,745,964 of record NW_019211454.1, on the reverse strand, counting down.
CGTCTACAAGAAGCGGAAGCACATTTTTAGCTAGATCAGAGAGGCTCACGCCAGATACGACAGAGAGGCAGAAACTGTAGAACTCTACTATTATGTGACGGTGCGCGAAGTCGGGCGCTACTTGTATAGACAACTCGCAGCCGCGTGCCACGACGATGATTAGAATGCTTGACACTCCTTCTGATGGCACTGCTTCAAGCCGCCATCGACGGTGGCCCACGTTCCAAAAAGCCATCCTTATCTTATTTTAGGATTCAGCCTACAATTTGTCGGTTCGCGCACGCTGGGAGACGGAACATCTTTTAAATCGACTGTGCGAATATATAACGCTCTGTTCACATTCGGTACGGTTGTCAACTCTTTGATACGCTAGCTGGATACCCAAGGTCAACTGTTTTCCACTTATAGCAGGCCTGCTAGCTGAAACGTAACTAGGTTAGGCTGTGCTGTGCGAGCAGCTTGACTTGGGCCTCAAATCCACCTGTTTAGTCTCTTGGGCTTTGACGTAGCCGAAAAGAGCAAAGAAAAGTTGTTTCGGCTCGTTTTCGATAGAACGCTATAGAAGAGCTGCAGCTGTTACCAGTGCTTAGTTACCTTGGAAGAAAGAACAGCAGAAGTCGCCTTTGGACTACCCTCGCTGACTTCACTAAGGTTCCAACTTCTTACTGATGATGCATACTCTGCGCGCGGAGGAAACCCTTTGGCAACCTCTTTCCTTTAATGGATTCTTCGTATTAACATTGGATAGCAGATATCCTGCCGGCGCTGTCCTCTGAGGCTTACAGAAGAAAGCTGAAACCGTAAGCGCGCGTTGCTGCATAACACGTAACTCTGACAATAACATATTACACTTCGTGACCCTCTTGGATGTTGGAATAAGCAGCATTAGCAGGCATAAGTCAGTGCGGTAGGATGACGGTACGGCGAAATTGAAAAATAGATAGCTTCAATTACTATGCAGAGCTTAGTCCCAACGTCAAAATATGGTACATACGCTTCCTTCAAGATCTTATCGAGCTTTTTTATAGACTCTCTATAAAGAGTTCTTAGAAGAAAATTCTGGAACAAGGCTTATCATTAAAGCTAGTTCTAAATATGATTACGAAATACGAAATTGTGTGCTGTGTTACGTGCTTTTACTCTGCCTTGAAAATTCTGATTTTACTTATCGTTAATTCCCAGATGGGTAATAACTTCACTGCTCTCAAGAAGCATCTAACGATTTTATACGTAAGCCCATTTTTTCGAACTGTCACAAACTGGACGCCTATACATACTCGGTACTGCGAAAATTCTAGTATCATTATCTTTAATTTTACAGATTACAAAACATTCTCATGTATCTTATATAGTTGATATATATACTCTAATATATCTGACAATAACAGCAATTTATTACCATAGTGCTTTATTATTACTTATTGATAAGCTGACTGTCATTGTTGATAACAAGCGTTTTTTACCTTTTATATATAAATCTATCCCCGTTCATATCGTATTTAAACTTACATTGCAATTATTTGTTTCTCCCAGCGGCCTTGTACTTCATAGAAATTCTATAGCATAGAGATGCGCCTGCCGAAATGTAGGGCACCAATGTCTAGGCGACACCATCCTATCCTTTGTGTGACACAGGCTTCACAGGATTTTGGCAAGACAAGGTTTGTAAATAACAAAGAAGAGCCGCGCGTCCTGAAGAATACAGAAAGATCCACAGAGATTCGCCGATTTCTCTTGGGGTCCCTTCCTCTCCTTACACTTAAAGACTCGTTAAGCCAATAGATTTGTCGAGGAAATTGTAGCATACTAGAAGGTCCTTTCGGTTGGTTCTTCGGTACACCGGCTCGTAGCGTTTCTGCTTAAAGTAAATTAAACCAGAGAGGCGAATATGCGCAGCCTTCGTGATGGTAGCGGTCATGGACTTTAATGCTTAAGCGAAGGACAAGACGTCGATGTTTGTTTCTGCGTAGAAATGTATGCCATTCCAAATCTATTTTTAGATCTTACTTTGCATCTCAATAGTGAATATGGAATGACTTAATCATTAGGTTAAGAGTTAAAGTAGGTAGGGCTGGGGAGGGCGCACCGAATCCCTGAAAAATTGTCAAACAAAAGAGCGAAATCAAGGGTCTCTCTCAGTTGAGAAGACTATGACTTGACTATTAATTCTAAGGCGATCTGATTTTAGGGATGGGAAAAGTTAAGGCTACACTTGTTTTTACTTTGATTGATTATGTTTTACTTGAAATAACTTTCCGAAACAGATACCCAAAAACGTTTTGCTTCTAGAGATACAAATGGATTAGAAAGCAAACGAGAGGAATGCAGTTTGGATTCGCCTGTCAAAGGGCACGATGATCCGGCTAGTAAGCAACGCTTGTCCGGTAGAAAAGCGTTTAAGTAGCTTTCGATGTTCATAATTACCAGCACCAGTTATAGCTATGTCTGTGTTGATTGCCGAAGGTGTCAGGCTTCCTGCGGCGCGTCTTTTTGTGCTGACGTTGTACCCTTCGTCGTTGTGCCTTCGTGTGTGCATAGATGTGCTGCGTTTATGAGCCAACTAAATAATCGATTAGCGATGGCTAAAACAGCACATCAACAACATGACGCTGAACCACCAGACAATAGCATCGCGACATGTAAATCTCTTTCAAGTATATGTAATTGTCTAGGTTGTTTGTTAATATAAATGCAGCTTGCAGAATATATGATATCAGGTGGGTTACCTGATCAGTGTTCTATTCATATGCATTCAAAGCCAGCTCTGAAGCGAACCTCTAACAGACAGAATAATCAAAGGACTAGAGCTACTTCTGTTGCTCGGAGAAGAACGCACTCAATCGGTGATCTGAAATAGGAAACACAGTTTTTTGATAGAAGAGATCGAGAGCAATTTTACTTTAATTTGTTTCGACGTCGGGGGCACTGAATTGTCGCATGTTTTTTTTTAAATGTGTTCAGCTATTGTGAGCGCAAAACAAACAGGGTCGATTTTTCGAATGTGACAAAAAATTGCAGAAGAATCATTAAGGCGAGCTCCTAAACCGAAGACTAGGTCAGTTGGAAAGTGATTTCAACAGCCTTTTTTTTAACAACATTTCAATTAGCTTATTTATTATTATATTTTGTACTTATTAGTATTATATTTTAAAACTTTACGTTCATTCTCTTCACCGTTTATCTTACTATTTATATTTTAACTAAGCGGTTATTCATACGATCAAATTATACAATGCTCATCCGATACTGTTTTCCGCCACTTCGAGCCGCTCGGATATGTTCAGTAGAGACAGCGAAGATTACGTAAGAGATCGAAAACTAAAGTGCACTTTTATCTCTCTTTTTACTGAGAGCTCTGTATCTCTTTTTTGTCCAAAGGTCACGTTTCGGACAGGTGGACTCACGTGACTTCACATGACTTCAGTCACCTCTTCACAGTTAGTTGCACGACTGTCTTTAACCATTTGCATGCAGCAATGGGATATACATGTATAGAAGCTCGATGAGGTACGATCCGCAAAGCTATACGACATCGCCACTGCCACAACTTTTACCACACAGACAATAGCCGAACTCCAAGGAAGCCTCAACATAGCATAGAACAGCTGAACCTTAAAAAAAGCGTTTTATTATGAACCTCGGAAGCACGATAAAATGATAAATATAGGTCGTAACTTAACTCAGACGTTAGACTAAATCAAGCATTACAATATAATATTCTTTTTTAGTCGGGCATGCTTTGCTTTGATCGTAATACAACAACTCGAATCTAGAGAGCAAGGTCCAACGAAGCCACCAGTTGAAACATGTGTCTATTAATCGCATCTACGACAGCCTCCTACATACTCGAGACATTGTGCGATTCCAGAACGGTGGAAGGCCGAACAAAGTTTGAACAGAAAAAAAATTAAGAACCAAGTAAGTTTTGGCTGTGCACAATATTATTTTTTTTTCCACAACATGTAATTATAACTTAACGCGTATTGAATATTGTACACGGAAAACATCTGAGCGCGACCCCTAAGGTCGGTTCCCGTAAGCTTATACAGTAATAGTTGAAGAGTTTTGGCAAAGCAGTGAATATTTGCCATTTTTTGTTGACCACTGACGTTCCAAGGGTATAATTTTACACAGCAGCTCCAAGATGCTAAGTCAAACTTGCGGAGAGGTAGGTTATCAAAACTCACCACCAGTTCTGCGGAGTATAAAAGGAAATTTCAAAACAAATATTGTACCATTGGGACAGATCTGACGTGTTTTTGTAGGTCTCTTCGTCTGCTTGCCGCTGTATTAGTCTTCCTACTCAACGATACAAACGCATTCATACATATGTGCTTGAATGTTAGCTTGAAAGCAGCACAGGCAATGAATTTATAAATGCGTCTGTTATTTGTAGACATTCAGTTGAAAATAGTTTACCCACTCGTGAGGACCGCGTAAACGACTTCAAATCGACGTAGCCCTTTTCGACCTTTACTGTCTATGATAGATCATATTATTATAACGATATATTTGAGTATGACAGTCCATTCTCATTATAAGTTCAAATGTGTCTGCATCTTCTGGATCGTATCCATCCTACGCAACAAGCTTTGCTCTTCAACGAAGATCGAATAAGCTCAACAGGAAAAGATCAAAGGTTATCTAGAAAGGATCAGCTAGCAACGTAAGACCGGGACATCTATCCCGTACCCACCAGGACATTTCGATATGCACGTGCAAGCTGATGCATCCAAGCATGTCATGTACTTGTAGCGCTTCATTACTAGCGTCCAGCTTAACAATAGGGTCTCTGTAACTATCGGTACACATATTCGAAGACAGATATTTGTAGATAATGGCAGAAATATGCATCATGGCCTTATGACCTGAGGACAAACACCTCGCATTTCTTAAATCAGCTACGGTCCACCCTGTATTTTCGCACCGCAGCCGCTCTCACTTGGAAACTCTGTTCTAGTTTAAGAGTGACTCTCATCGCACAGCCGTTTGCGTCTGAGGAACGCATATATTCATTGGTCAAACATTTATCGAACAGGGGAATTGGTCAAGTTAAGACAAACTTGGCAACATTCTACGCATAGCCCGTCATATTGTCATGTTGCCATCCTCCCGCAGGCACGGTTCAGTGTTGTACGTTACTGAGTAGACTCGAAGTGAGTAATCGACAGCGGTGACTTGTCTATGCATTTAGCGATGCTTACCTGGCGCCAAAAAGACAAGCTGTATAAACCTAAAGTGTTCTGTTTTTTTAGCCGCCAACGTTCATGAAAGGCCTAAATACATTAGCTCGGCACTGTGTCGCTGTGGTGACGTTATGTCGAGTTTTACATTGTCACGGTCCGTCATTACGTGCTGTACTTTTAGTGTGTGATATGTGCCACTGGAAAGGCACACGAATTTGTTTTTTTCTGTTGTCTATTCGTTCTTCCAGAGGAAAAAAACAGAGCCAACTAAATCAATGGTTAATGGAAGACAGTTTATCGGTGCAAGCTGGCGAGCGTCAATAAGATATGATAGTGGGAAATGTTGCATCGATACTATATTGAACATTGTATTGTTTGATGCATTTGACCAGTCGGGGTATTGTAAGTAAGCTATTGCCAGTATTACAGTTATATGTACAATGTCTACGCTCTAATTGCTCATTCAACCAACCCTCTTGAGCAAAAGATGAATGAGACAGATATCGATCGGCCAAACAAGTGACACGTTACAAAGCAGAAGGGTAACTATATTGTCTGCCGGCAAGTGTAGGCCTGCAGGAGTCTGCCGAGACATAAATGTTCTGACCTTCGGTGTAGCAATGGTCTGGCTAGTATAGGAGGTTGACATATTGTGCAATAACGATCTCACAGTCTTTCCAATAAATATGATGGTAAACTTTATGTCCACGTTGAACGAAAACGTTACACAAAGAAAGACGCCAGCAAATTTAGGTAGCATTTGTAAAGACATTCGACCTAAGTTTCCTATATTTGAGAAGGTCCACGCTGAGTCTTCAACGCGCGCGCTTGTGAATAAATTGCTTGCCTATTTCACGGAAAAAAAAATCGCTCCATTGATGATAGTGAGTTAGACTTAGACTAGCTCGCAGAACTGTATTTTTTTAGATAAACAATTTATGGGCAGACAAAAGATTGCCCTATTATTATCTGGATCGTCTTGAAACTAGGAAAACGGCCTCGACCACTTACCAGTTTGGCAAATTAAAACGAGTTCCACAGAGATCAATGCCTGCAGCTTGATTCAGGCATTGAAATTAGGCGATAACCCTCCTAGAAGATATAGAGACATTTTAGGAGTAACTCTTAATCGAGTCTTCTTACTCCCCTTCGAGTTAGCGGTGAGCTTGTGAACGAGTCTTCTAATGCTACCTGTCTACGAAGTAAAAAATGCAGGACCATCCAAATCAGACAGGTGAGCCGCTGTAAGCAAACGAGCTCTAGTTTGTTTATCAGGCTATATGTGTATACATAGATTATATGTGTATATCGTACGTAACGTTGTTATTAAAATCTGTGTGTTTTCAATATTCGAGCTTGTCAAACTGTTACTTGTAAATTTGACATTCATGTGAATAGTGATAGCTTATAAACTTATAATAAACAAAGAATTCATTAACTATTTCTTAGTTTGTCAGTTTAGAAAAACAAAACACTTGGCGTCGGGTGACGTTATACGTCACAGTATACAGTTACGTTAGGTGCGAAACAAACGGGGAGCGAATATTAACCTAATAGCTATTTTTACTATCAAAACCTCTATTGTGTACCGCGTTTTAACGCCTGAGTATTGAAAAAATTCGACTGTTACCTGTATGCAAGGGCTAATATCTAACCAAGTGAACGCTTAAAAAGCGGTTTGAATGGATCTTATAAGTAGTAAATAATACTTTTAAAGACCGTTAGGGAAGTTCCGACGTCAGTTAGTTTTATTCAGCTCAAAAACAAATAGAGCATTTAAGCACATTTATGTATGCTTCAGTAGTGATACAATTACTTTCAACATGAAGCTAAAGATTACACCTGAAATAGTTTAGCCATCCCAACTGACCTTCACAAAAGACTGCATGGATCTTGTTTTGTTAATGACTTCCAACGTTAGTGGCTCTGGCCATAAAAACGGGGCTGAAGCTGTATGATATCGGGCACCTCAACGCATTGCCCGTCTGTCGGTTAGGCATATCTTCGCCTGGTACGTCCGATCGCTACTTAAAGCAATGCGGCGACTAGCGGATCAACAGATCGTGCACAGCCAACCCCTAACAGATTATGTCGCAACGATGGCTTAATAATGAGCATGCTGCCTGATGGACAAAGAGTAAGCGAATCCATTTCGGGACGCCAAGCAGTAGCTTGCGTCGATGTGTCCTTTCTAATTTGTATGTCGGTTCTCACCATGAAAAGCGCATATTTTCTAACAGATCAGGCGCGCAGTGGTCGACGGGGCGAAAGGCTTCAAAAAGGTCGGGAGACCTGAACTACCCACAGGCCCGTCATAATCACACAATTTTAACTTTAATGTATGAAGGTCGTTGAGCACGAAACGCGACAAACATTAATTTTATATTGTAAAACGCCACTGGTTACTGTGCCTGTAATATTTTGCAGCACAATATCACAAAACTGGAGCGCAATATCACAAAGTATAAATTCCATTTTGAGACGATAAGGTCAAACAGGATCTGTCAGCAGAACGGTTGTAATACGTCGGTTTCAAGATCTTCATACGGGAAAATTTCGACTCCGTAGCCAATCTCGTCGAAGGCTACTTACAAGGATTAATAACGAAGTACCAAAAGCTACGGTAAAATTCGACACATCTCCAAGTGTCCGGCCGTCAACTCTGAGGTTTTACGGGTTCCAGAATGCCATATATACTCATTTGGGCCAATAGGACAAAGACATCAGACAAATGGATGTCGCATGATTTGAGTTAGGGTCGGAGACGAACACTCAAGAAAGTTTGTTCCTTTTTGGTTTCATGGTATGACAGTAATATGACATCGAATTATAATTTAAGATTAAAAAATTAAGCCCTTGCAATAATTGTAGACGGTTATATCAGCGGGTGAAAGCAACTAAATCGAGGGCATTCCATTTTAATATAAATATTTAACTGTATAAACTTATTGCGACTGTAATGCAGATTTTATCCAGAAAGTCCTGGTTCGTGGATGGCCTTCGAAGTGCATTGTCTGAAGGACATGATGACTAGATTCGCCAGCAGAATTAATGAACAAGGATAAATTGCTTCTATTACAAGAAAATGGGTCTTCACATCGCAGACATCAAGTTGGCTAAAAGAACACTATAATCTACCATGCAGAAAAAGAACGTTTTCTTTCTTTCTTTCTTTTTTTTTTCTAAATATTGACAGCTTTGTAATAGAAAAAAACTGTTCAAATCTTAAAACAATATCGAAATTGGATTTTCTACTATTTATATGTTGGCGTTGAATTCTAATATCAGTTTAGGAGTCATGAATATTTTGTATTTCAAGAAAAAGCAATGGTAGAATTAAAAGTAATTTCCTATGTTTTGAGGATATAGTACTTTGCGCGACTCCTAACATCCAAACTCGAATTTTCCAGCTCTCCTGTCAGACCAGTGGGTTTGCCACAATGTCAAACTATAATGTCTTGTTCCAATGTACATATGAGTATATACATATATTTTGCTTACATTTACGAAGAACTCTTGCGAGACATAAACTGACAGCGTTCTACATTTTCGCGTACGTTTTCCGGCGCTTCTTTAGGCTGGATTTTCAATGATAATCTTTCGGATTAATTTTTTTCTTTGAAAAATATCCTCAGCTTAGAGAAACACCAAGGACGACTCTAAGCGCCGACGGCTTCTTTATTTACATAAGTATTGCCTTAGACAGTGTATCTAGCTATGTTCAGTAGTGAAATAAGCCGAAGAATTCATTCGGTACGTTCGTATGTAGACATATTGTTTTTGCCCTCAGTCGATGTAGCTAGTAGCTAGCTGTAGAGAATTTTTTTTTTAATATTGCCAATGTTACAGTCGTTGACGTGTGCCTTCTTGTACGAAACAGACGACATTATTTTTTGTACTTTGTACAATTTATGTGCGCTTGTGTACCATGTAGGTGTAGGTTGCCTCTTCAGCTATGTCTTGTGTTTGTTCAGAAGCCGGTTTGATTTGATCGTATTATAATATGTACGATCTACCTGCCGCAACATCAGAGAATCAATCATGTTCAGTAAATTTGATGCCACCTAGCGGATACTATTTTGGTCAATAAACATGGTGGTAGTTTAACGGATTCTGTAGAATCAAAACACGATTTAAGCGATTTTGCTGTAGGTAATGTTTTATTAAACGAGGCAAACAGTATGACTTTCATATCTTTGACTTGTGGCCTAGATGATACGGCCACGCCTCGTTTGGGCCTTCTCGCAATTTTCATATGATTTACTTTGGACCATCTAGAGCTCAGTGCATTATCATCTGATGCAGTCGGCTAGTTCGCAAAAGAGTTCAAGTCATCGATGTGATGTGATAACTGAAAATGATAGCTGATGACACTCACTTGAGGAATATACTCACACTTAGCTCAGTCGCGCATGGCAGTATTATTCTAAAGGGAGTCCTATTCTACTTGACTGATTAGGACATCGCTGCAATAATATCTACTTGTTTAGCTATCAGGACTATCAGAATGTCGCACAGCCAGCCGGATCCGAATCAGGCACTGAGCTGGTATGCTGTATAGCATTACGCTATCTATAGAGTCATTCTGTATAGATAGATTATTAACATATCGGGCCTCCGGACATGAAAACTCCCGTAACACATATTAGAGACAATGCCACCAACATACTCGTCAGTTGAAATATATACCCCTTTACACCCGTCCCGTAGAATGTATGTCTCTCAGGTTATTCTTCTTGCAACACATGGTCACATAGGCCATGACATGGAGAAAAACGTTGAAAACGACACATCAATACACAGATAGTAGCACAGGGAAAATTACGTCAGTTTTGCCTTTGGCTAATTCATAACTGCACATACGTTAAACGAGTCAAAATCGACCAATAAGTCAAGCTTGGACGGAAAAATTACCAAGGAACGTATGATTTGTGTGAGCAATAGGGGGTGAAACGTATGCACGGATCTAATGCGAACTATGAAAAGTATGCCTAAATTGTACTTTGTAAGATGCTACACACGGTGAACTATTAGGTCGATGATGTGTAAAATATAAAGAATGACATAAACGTGGTACTGATATAATGTATGGGTAGCGAAATAATAAAAAATCGAATAAACTGATAATTTAAATAAGCCGATTTTGAGCACTCGTTTAATTAGAAATATATTAAATACCCAAACCTTATACGTAATGGTTACAAAAGTTATCAGCTAGATTTCTCTGGTACTAGCTCCCGTAACTGGCACACCGTTATAACAATGGAAGGCGCTACAATGATCGGAAGCGAATGGTTTTTCATAGACGACAAACATAAAAGCACCAACGGCATTACTCGCATGCCTTTTCCGTAGTAGAAACTTGTCCCTGCAACGAGTCAGACGGCTGATTTAGTCTAAATTATATGTGCCAAGCGGCTAGCGCAAAAAAGCGCGCGATAATTTAAATCGTAGCGTCTTTGCAAAGAACTGTACAGGGACAGCGTACCCACGACCGCTACTACTCCCGACTAAAAAAAAGCTTAACGTAGTATCCATGATAGGCTTACATTAAATAGTATTGCCATGCGCAACGATGGCCGATCGGGGATCGTACCTGCCAGGAGCGATGACGGACTTTCCGATGCAATCCCCCAAGGACGGATCGCTCTGCTCGGTTCTGGCTTGTGTCTTTGCTAACGCGACCGTGGGTATACACACGCAATGGAGGTAGGGAATAAGCGCGAAGCGGTGTTTTTCTTAGCTGTGCTGTAGGCAGACGACGCGCGTCGGGCGGGTATCGAAGAATGCGTTAGGCAGGCAGCAAGTGCCTTTCGAATTAGTCATTCCTTCGTCTCTTTCGGAAATGGTTTGCCTCTATGTTTTTCCGTGCGCTTTGTTTTTCCGTGATGAAATAAATTAGAATTGTGGCACCAAGAGTTCGTTTCAGCGTGGTAAGCGTTGCTCTGCCCATTGGCACGGTGTTAGAATAAGGCGTCACATGTCGAGAGATTTTCGATTCCGTTACACTGCCCTATGAACATTGTTATGTGTGCAGCAAAGAATTTGGCAACCGAAACCGGGACGAAAAATGGAACGAGGCCGCTGACGAAGATTTTTATCAATAGAGCAGCGGAGGCTGGAGTTTCATCCGCATCTCAGCATATTTTTACCAGATTTTAGGCTCGCTTGGTATAGATTTTCTGTCAAAATGGCCGACTCGTAGCCAAACATATATACATGTATATACGTATCATGCACACGCAAAATGAGTGCTGCTTGCTGAGACCAGTGCTATGGAAGATCTTAGAGAAGTCATGAAAGAAGCTTAGGCAGAGCACCCTCGAAGGACTTTCTGACCTGACAAGCCTCGGATGACACTGTCGTTACGGCCGTGTCGTTTAGTTGGACAAAGCAAGACAGAGGATCAGAATTATTCGAGCGACTAACTCTTCGAATACAGCTATATATGTTTAGTTCGGGATTTGGTTAATGGTATACACATTTACAAGAGTACATTGCATTTATTATATGACACGAATTAAACTATAGAAGCCTCGTCCTAATGCGTATTTGTGAAAGAACGTAAACAATTAGAGCAAGTAATTAGTGTATCGTGATCTCCTTAAGATACGGTAAATTGTTGGACATTTCTCTTTTTTAATCCTGCGTAGCCTGCCGTTCTTGTAGTCGCTTGCACACTCATTTTTTGTTCGTTTCGTCGTTAGATCGCCGCCATTAACTTACCCGCGTAAACTCCTCGTCGCAGTTGGATTTGCTGGATATCATTTATTTGATACATTATATAGGTTTTCCTAAAAAGTCTACGTAACGACGCAAAGATAGGAAAGCACAAACTATTCCGTTATCGGATCAAAACAAAAAATTGCCGGTCAGCAGGCTTGGCCACGTAGTGCTAAGCAAATAAAGATATCCAGCGAGAATCACTGTGATTCCCTACAGGAACGATCATTGATCAGATAGTGCACATTCACTTAGAGTATATCCTTCTCTCAGTGTGTGCCGTCAGAAATTAAAGAGAGAACGACAGCACTTTGCCCTTGACTAACAGAACTAGATAAATAAATAGTGAGCGTTAATATGAATAGGTCTACAGTATAATTGTCTAGAATGTACGTGGACATACCTATGTAAAAGCGTGATTTTTCTACGCAAAGTGAGCGTTGTTGCTATGGCTTCAACTATCGGTGCGAAGTTATCTGCTCAAACGGAGCCGAAATTACGCGCGCTTCTTATCTAGATAAAGCTAGTTTCTTCTTGATAAACGAACGAACCCCCACATCTAGACCTTATATCTATGTAATCTGTACGATTATAGAAATCCAGCAATACATTTTTGTTTGGCCACGTGTTGTATAGATGTAACAGCGCATGCTTCACAGCCAGCCTAATCTGTGCACAATTAACATTCGTATGACCATTCCCAGTTTTTTTTTGCGTTACCTGCGCTTAATGCCATACTATGTCACATACTCATTTCAGCTGGTCATCCTGCTAAAACTAACCAAGTAGTTAGGGCCAAAGTTATTATCGCCATTAAGTTCACGCTTAAGCAATCAGCTTCATTTGAACACAGCAGTGTCCATACTGAGATAGATAACATATTATGAAATTGCCCATCTTTGTTTTTTTCGTTTATCGAACTAAGAGGAGAGAATTGAAGGGAACCATAACGCTAACATGACACGTTCTTCTACCACACGTACACTGTCGAGCTAGGTAAAGCTATTTTCGCAACGGCAGTTTCAGCAGGCCTAAAAAAGTAATACACTATATATATATTGTAAACGGTGTTACGTCGTTACGCTCAAATCCAACAGGTAAGGACTCGGAAAATCTTTCTCTGTGCTATGAGGCCAAATCTGCTTTCATTGGCATTGCTCTTGAATCTTCACGATTTATTTTTTCTGTGATTTGCAAAATTCGTTGGGTAAAAGCAGGATCGAAATGTCATTGTTCGTTCGTGATGGTTTGCAGTTAGGGAGACTGTAAACCAATGCAGTTTGCCAATACAGTTCGAAACAACGATCAGTATCGAATATTAATCGGTCTGCCCGGCTAAACTGCTACAAGGTGCCGGTATTTTAGGGCGGGTTATCTGGAAAGTCATTTTTGTATGACCTGTTTGACTGGGGCAACGGCGGGTAGAGTATCGAAGAAAAATTTTTACGTACTATACTAATTAAGTAACTGATTTTTTCTCTAAGACCATAGCGGTGTCTTAGTTCTACTCCTACTCCTACTCCTATTGATTCTACACTCTGTTAAGACTTTGGCTACATTAGTCGTCTCAAGCACTTCTTCAGTGCTCGCCACGCCCAATAATGTAGCAATGAAATTCCACAGACCAAAGATTTGACAAGGTTTACTGAGCCACAAAGAACCCTTCGACTGAGAGTCTTCGAAAGAGCGACAGAGAGATTCAAAGAGCAAAGCACTCTTCATCATGCTAAAAAAACTGCTTTCCAGGTATGGCATAAACTGATGTTATCCTAGTCATCAGTTACCCTATATTCGCAGATTGAGTAATGTTAATGAATAGTGTACTGACATAGGGCGAGAGGTGCGGCAGAGTTGCACCGTATCAAGCAAAAACGGAGAGGAGCGTTAAGAAGCGACACGCACTGTAATATTTGACTTAGTCAGATTCGGGGCGAGACGTAACGCTTAGCACCAGCTTCAAACCTAAATTCGAACTATTTGCTGGGATTTACAGAGGTGAATTGATGGGGGAATGAAAATAATGCCGATGTGTAAAAGCAGTTATTTGTGATTTCAATTTTACGTCGTATGATCATTAAAAAAAAACACAAATCAAACAGCTGATAGAATGTATATTTATCGATATTTATTGTATGTCACTTTTGTGAATGCCGCTCAGAGTCATTGTACTGATCAAGCTATGTAACATTTTTCCTTGCGATGTCCCTATGGATCCGGTCCGCCGAAGACAAAGGCAAGCTTATCCGCTTCCGCTAAAAATATAGAGCGACAAAATTGGCGTTTCACCGAACGAAACACAAAATGGAAAGAAAAATTGTTGTCTATGTATGGTGACAGAACCTGACAGGCCTTACAGGGGAATGTAAAGAGCTTGAGCTATTAAACAAAAAAAGCTATTCAACGTATATTTAGACATTATTTTGCTTTATTTATAGTGCAGACGTTGGCCTACTTACAGTTGGTGAGAAAACCAGCCAACTGTGATCAAAATTGTGTGGAAATCCTTCGAAGAGTACAATTCAAACCCTAAAAACAACTATTGACGAATAAGCTCGCTCGATCGATCGAAGGCCTAATTTATGATATCTGGTGTTAACTTTTTGTGTTAACATAGATAAATACTTAGTAACTCTTCCCTTCCGTCTCTTTTTCAGGTCAGTGGTCTTATTTAAGGGTCACGCACCAGATAACACTGATTTCACTGGACAGTACCTTCGTATCGTTAGCCAAGCGCTACATAGCAAGAACATACGCTGAAACTTAACGCTTTCAGATGCTAAACGAACTTTTTAGCACTTAACTATTTACCTCAGGTATGTGAAAAAAGCCTACTCGTCCAGAGCACCATTGGATGAAGCGAGTAATATCAACTTCCTCAGATTTAGGATGGACGCCTTCCGTCCGGTTTGGCAGACGGCCTACTTGAACTGCCGAGAGTGGCTGTCGACTGCAGGCCTATTTTATTTACTTCGATTTGTAATCACGTCTGCGTGTTCCTTCCCGACGGAAACGAAATACACGTACACCGCCAGACAGAGCCAGCTTCTCTGGACGTCTCTTTACGAAAGATCCGTCTTCGTCCTTGTCGTCCTTTAGATAACGGTAGGACAACGGCGATAAAACGAGGTTACTGGCGCGAATGGTAATAATAAACGCGACTCTGTAAAGGAACAGCTGCATACACAGAGATAAGCTGATAGGAAGCAAATAGTAGCTGCTAATGGCAAACGCAAACAAGTTTTTGTTATGGTCGCCAAGGCAGGACCGAAAAGCAAAGAGGAAGATCAGGAAAACCGCGACAACGGCCGATCTCAGTGTCATTTTAGGCCTGATTCAAGGCAACACAATACATATAAAAAGCGAAAGAACCGATAAGCAACCAATGAGCGTAAACGGCGAATTGAAGGAACCAGCTGTTAGATGATTTGTTAAGCTGTTTGGGAAGAGAAAATAGAAAATACGATCTTATACCGCTATGCCGTGCGCCGACAAAAAGCTTTTTCTTTTCGGATAAAGCTTCTGGGAGGTACAACAGAAGATACAGAAAATTCGCCGGTCCCGGTGATAATTTATTGTCATTTCGCCAACGGTAAAAGGTGTAATGGAAAATATCGTACGAGTGATTTTGGCCAACTTTCAAAAGAGAAAAATTTCCAAACCATAGCAGATCTGGCGCTAGTCGAGCCGACGCTCGGATTGTACTTTCCGTAGTACAGAATCATCTACAATATCGTTTTGACCCTAAAAAGAGGCATAATATTAAGAGTGGATCAACCAGCCGTATAAGCACCCATTACATGTTATACCGCTAAAAATCAGGAGCGATGACACCATATAGTCGCTATACTTTGTAGTTCAAGCATGTTTAAGCCTGGCAAACTAGACGGTCATAATATCGTATTAAAGCTATAAAAAAGCTATAAAATCTCACTTCATGGGCCGCATTTCCATACATCTATGCTAACACTACTCTATAGATAGATCAAAATAGCGTTAAGGCCGTAGCGAAAAAGATTAATGGTTAGATACATACTTCTAATGTAATTATTTCATTTTTATTGACTCCCTTTTTACGTTGCATTAGCTCGTAAAGGCTGAAGTAAGATCTTTCGTTGCTTCAAGATTCGAGGCAGAAAGCCGTACGCAATTGTATAACTCTACAAGTGGCTTTGGTCAACATAAATAAATTTATCCCTAGTAAGTTGTCATTAATTGTAAGTTAGACAGATGTAACTGTAAGAGTAATGACTTCTTAAGAAAATACATAGGAAGTGACAAAGAAAAACACAAATCCAAAAAAAAAAAACAAAAAACCCAGAATGTGTGATTCCTTAATGAAGTGTTAAACTTATCATTTTTCGTAATATAAAAACCAGTGAGACGGGCGACGTTGCAGGTTGTAGTAACATAATGAGTTGTTGTTTAAGCTTAAGATAGGCCAAAAATCAGATCTGCCATAGTAACTTCCTGTAGCATACGCCAAACGAGTTGGGTTTCAGAATAGCGTAAATGTATTACATTATATAACAGTATATCAGTATAACTAAACATATATGTACGGTGTTTTCTCAATTGCAGCGCGAGCTGCATTGAGACCAACATGCTGAGCGGCTTCATAAAGAACTCTCACATAAAAATTATACATTGCTGATGAAAACAAGGGTTAACCTTAGCTAGAGGTAAAGTTTATACAAGTATTCATATTAAATCAATCAAATGTTCACAATTATTGAAATATTTTTATATAGAGGTGTGAATATTATATAACTTGCGGTATATATATACAAGATTGTAAATACATATATAAAAAATATTTACGACCACGTGTATAACCAATAACTTGACATAAAAATTGTATGCGTCTGGCTACCCCTGCCTGCTAAAATTTTGTGGCGCATTAATCGTTGATGAGCCTATCTAGCTAGGTTTAAAAGAAAACAGACGATACGTAGTGACATATAATGACAATAATATTTGTTGTCTGCGTCGAACGAATTTAGAAGGTCCTATACTTAAACCCGACACGGATTTTACAAAAACTTTATTGATCTGTTAATGATTTAGTCAATATTTGTAGTTTGTTGAGGCAATGTATCTTCATCTATTTTCATTTATTTTCGATATCGGCCATAGTAGTTCACCAACGAAGAGTATATATGAGTAAACTATGTCTATAAGTCAAGAATAGAGGAGAACTCTAGGCTAATTG
Source organism: Varroa destructor (assembly GCF_002443255.2). Classification (NCBI taxonomy): domain Eukaryota; kingdom Metazoa; phylum Arthropoda; class Arachnida; order Mesostigmata; family Varroidae; genus Varroa; species Varroa destructor. The sequence goes on along the minus strand of NW_019211454.1, from coordinate 11,728,846 downwards.
AAGGAAATTCTATACCATGCATGCGATGGCCATTAGTAATTGTTCCAGCCTGATGAGGACCAATTCTAGATATATTGCGTATAGGGATGTGGTAATACACAGATATTCTGATGACCAAATGTCAGCGCGTGGTGAGACGAAATTAAGAATTCAAACAATTCAAATTCTATAAATTTAAAACATTCCTGAGTCTAAACTGGGTGTCGAACCCAATATTTCATTCCTGTGAACCCGGAACTTGCTTATCCTGAACTAATGCAGTTCGAACTGCCTGAGTTAGTACAGCAGGGTTTGTTCCTCGCCCTGTATAAAAGCCTAATCGTCCTTCGCAGCCTGGTAACAAGAGTGGGCGTCCATTTGTTAGGGCTTTAGCACACATGAGAGTGTACACTTATTTGGATATAGGCAACCACCTTGGCGCGTTCATGGCTCGCTTATGTCAGTGATACGAAGTACGTCCATAAACGTGTCTAAAACTTGGACCTTATCAGGGTGACAACTACCATTCAGCACTAGCTTAAGTGATAGCTTGATGAAGGTTAGTTCTTCCAAAAAATTAGTGAAGAAAATAACTTAGCTATATAAAAGTATTTTAGACTGAGTAAGACGCCACTACAAGTTGAATAACAACCGTTACGCATTTCATGGCGATAAATTTGTGCATGTTCCTTCGAAAAGCCTCCGGGTAACTGCAGATACCAAGCGGATCCATGATAGGGAATGAATCAGGAGAGCTCGACGTTAAAATCCCAAGACGTGTGGCATTGTAAATTTTTAGTAAGACAACCAGGGATATTCAAGTATAGAGACTCATATACAAAGAGACGTTTATACGGCTAATATGAATAATTTACAACGGGGATTTTTTTACAACGAGATAAGTTTATATAAATCTCTATTTATGTATTACTGCGGCACGTGTCAGTGCGTCTACAATGTGCCGGTTTATATAATTGTTATGGCACTATATCTTATTCGAAAAAATATATGTTTTTAAATGTTTATACACATATTGCGTGTATTTGTGTTATATAAAATTGCGTTTACTTGTTGTTGGGTCGAAGGAGATCATTTTAAATCGGCCCTCATAGAGCACCTGGGTTACAGCCTTCGAACACCGTTAATAAATGATGACTCGATCTACGATATGAAACGCATCTAGTGAGGGACATTGAAGATAAGTTCGCTGCAGATATAGCCTGAGGGAATAAAGCACCGCTAAGGATTAAGGCGTATACATTCCCATAGGCCAATTACTGACGAAGCTGTTAACTTACGAGCTAACTGCTGCGTAATCCTTTAATAGATGATTTGCAGTCCATCTCACTCAAGACCTCTTTCTGCAGTATTTCCTTTATCTTAATAATTAGACGCTTGAACGATCGCAACGTGCAATTAAAAGCGTTTAAAACAGTATCGGGCAAACAATCTTACACCGTGTTCTTGACCTTCTCACAAATACCAAATAAACTTTCAAACGAAAATCTAAAATGAGTAATTGCTTCAGCGCCCTAGAACGGACCAGAGGATATTGCTTTGCGTAGATTTACTTCCTGCATAAGAACAGAATTTAGCTTACTCCTTTTAGGCATCATAGTCCATCAATTCACAGCTTGTATTTCCCAATTTCTGTTAGAAATTTTAACATTATGTTCCCTATAGCTACTAAAAACTTGCCATTAATAGCAGTAACCATTGAGGCCTTTAAAATAATATAAATGTTTTTTCTATTCTTTGCATTTTATCTTGATTTGCTAGCTGTAGAGGCCAGGCCAGGCCAGTTTAAGTCTTCTTCCAGTCAGTGGCGCCCATAAGTTCCATTCTTTAAGTAACGACTACCATTTGCACCTCTTTCAAACTGATAATCGTCCTAATTCCTTTCCTAACTGCATAGATCAAGGTACCGTATAACGTATTCTGAGTTCCTGCAGCTCGATAGGTCAGTCTGAGAATGACAACTCTTGTACTTTCTAGATGTAGATGTAAAAATTTTTTATAATATTTATACCGCGTCACCACATCATATCTCATTTGATATCTATATATATTTTATACGTGTACCCAAGATGGATAATCTCATTATAGAGACTGTTCTATCCGATTTCTCGGCTACGCAGAAGGCACAGGTACACGATTATACAAACAGAACGCAGAGTATCTTTAAGGTGTAACGTAACGACATCAACGTTGAAAACGATATTTACGTTAACAACAGTTACGGCAGCACAGCGAAACAACGCTAAGTTCCAAAAATAAGTGCGGAAAAGACCGAACGATATGCCTAGTGGCAATAAGTGAGTGAGTTTACGTGAAAGGAGGTGTTAAAAAGTGGAAACGAAAGCGGTGACGCTATTTTGAGACGAACTTTTTTTACGCAACACTGAAGGAATTGGATCTGCCGGTACCGACGGAAAAATCAACGTGTGAGCTAAAGCTTATCGACTTTTTAGCTCCGTTACCACAAATGTTTAGCGGACAAGTAAGCTTAGTCTAGCGCATCGAGGAAAGAAGCGAAACTCATTAGACATCTGTGGCAGCGACTTGCGTAGTAAGATAGAATTGAGACTATCTTTTGTAGAAAGGGCTGCAGAAGATCTGAATAAAAATTGACAGTAAAACACTGGCTAGAAAAGCACCAGACAGGAATCGATGCCCGTTTATCATACAGCCGAACTCCGCTTCACAGTCGTTTCCTATCTGTTTACACCTTGTCATTTTATTGCATTTAATTAAAAGAGGTGATGACTTTCAAACCATATAATAGATAAAGTGACGAATGATCACGACCAAATACGTTATGAGGTAGAGGAACAATATATAAAAAGGAAGATACACGGTAAGGAAAAGACAAGTAATCTCTATGAAGTCTAGAATTCAAGATACATTGATTACATTCTCAAGAGGTACAAGATTGTTACATTCTCGTCACATTGAACGTGTGATAGCAATGCCTCCCCTTCACGTATTCGATTTCGATGCAAATTTGGCAGAAACCACTCAAATGACCTGGGTTTACGTCGGTGCGAAGTTCGCACATGCAGGAGTACACTGATCTAATACCTAGAGAGGACGTCAGCGACTTGTTTAAATTATTTCTAGGAGTCGATAAGCGTAATTGATGCTCTTAGGCTGAACTTTTATCAGATTAGGTACAGAGACGGACAGTAAATGCATATTCTCTTTGAATAGAGTAGAAGCATAAACAATGTCGATGGATTTCGGTTGGCTATTTTCAGTAATTTAATTAGTAATTGGATGGCCTCGCAAAGGAATTGCAAGTCTCCATTGTAGGCTTGCCCAGGTAACAGCGAGCAGGATACAATTTTACTTATATAGCAATAAACTGGGTAAACATTTTTGAGGAAACGATACAGGACAGGAGGAACTTCTACTCGTTTAAAGTTTTAATTTTCAGGTAGGAAAGTCCATTCATTATGCACGAGTAAATGAAGGGAATAGATAATTTATGATTTTCGACAGGTAAAAGCTAAATGTAAAAGACGCGTTTGAAAATCTAAGGCCATATCCTGGAGAAAATAAGGTTTATAGCTTTGGCGATAAAAAGGACTAATGGTTCCTTGGGCTTACATGATGCCCACATAGTAGTTTCTTTGGTATGTAAATTCCTTTTGTGGATAGTCCAAAATTGTCGGCCTTCAACAATACACGGCTGGTACACAAACTTAAGAAAAACACCCTTATCGCCATTTATGTATGCAAAAAAGTAACCAAAAACTGGGCGAAGTAAGTAACTGCCACGAAGAGGGTCAGGAAAGCCCATTTAATTTATATAGAATCTTGAACGTATAAAGTTTGTATTAAAGAAAGACGCATGCAAATATATTCAGTTGTTATTGGTGGGGTCCTCTTGAGGTCGTTCCCGACCAGATGGCCGTTCGTTTAGGGTCGTTTGCTAAAACCCACTTGTATCATCCATCCATCATATGCTCTGCCTCAGGTTGTTTTATTTGACTACCTCTATGGCTCTGAGTGATTCGTGTATATATGACCTTATCCGTGTATTTGAAAAATATTAGTTATCTTCCTAATGTATTTTATGTGCGGGAGGTGCAAGAGTCGAAGCGAGCTACACGCATAGCTGTGCATTTTTAACCGTTATTGCTTGTCTAACCTACTCTAGGGTCACCTTTGGCTCAGAAAAGGAGTCTTGGTGGTAATAGAAATTCCCGGCGTAATTTAAGGCGAGCTTTTAAACTTATCGAGTAGGCACACTAAGATGGGCTTTGAAAATTGGCTTCTAACCACAGAAATGATCTATTCGGTTAATGATTACCGGACTGGATTGATGTCGACATTAGGGTTTTTTTTGTATTGTCGGCACCAGCAAGGTGGCCATTCCTAGCCATGCGTCGATTCATGAAATTTCTAAAGTGTTTGGGTACGTGTGTCTGAAGTCTCGCGTAGCTAGAAAGCACGTTGCAGTTCCTGCAGCAGATTCAATTACTTCCTGTCAGAGGAAAGCATGCGTATATCATGTGACGCATTGCATTGCTCAGAATACCTCATTAAAAATTGTCTAGTCTATGATTTATTTAGCTTCTTATCCAACTATTCTTAATGGAACCAAAATGGAAACACTGTATGCCCCTGTTTTTTAGGTTTATAACCTATATCCTTGAGCATCTCTTAAAAATGGATTATCTAATAATATAAATATCTAACAAGCAGTTAAGCCGGTATTGATTCTGAAAACAGTAATTTTTTATGAAATACCGACCTCGTCGGTTATCGCGCTCTTTCTAGTGGAGTAGCATACGGTTGTATATGCTTTTTATACAAATGCATATATATATATGCTTTTTGTTAAAATCAGAAATGCTAAAGGCCTCATTAATGCGCGTATTATTAAAATGCCAATCGTGTAGCGGTTCTGATTAATACTTTAAAAACGCATGGATAGTACAGGACGTGCTTTCTTCAGGTTACTGAAAGTCACTGCGGATGTACGTAGAAAAGGATTCGCTCAAAGACAAAGGCATTACAGGTTCAATTGCTTACAGAAATGAAATTCTACGAAATTTTTCCTTGCCAGCGTTTTCTTCATAGCGTTCGTTACAACTGAAGTATTAGCTTTTGAATACCCTTTTTAAATATATGTAGCATATGCGTAGAAGTAAAGATACGAATAATGTTAGGCCCTTCCTCTACTTTCAGGCGTCTCAGATTTTAAACCAACCGCACTTGTGTTGCTATTTCTTTTCTAGTTCTTTTTACCGTAGAAAAGATGGCTGAACGCTAGAAAAATTGCCATACCTCGATTAATTAGTAGGTAACCAACGGTCACTACCTAAGACAAAAGTGATCAACTATTTTGACTCGTTCTGCCGTTACAGAGTTTGTTGTTAACGTGGCTCTATGACAAAATGATTTTTCCTCTCATCTTTACCTTTTCTGGTACAACACCCATAATTTGTGGCAAAGGCGGTGAAAGCTATCTCACAATATCCTCGGTAAGTATGAATTCGTATTTATCCTAGACTAGCTAAAACATGTTTGTTTATGCAAACACATTTTTTTAAAAATTTGTGTAAATGGCAACACCGCGGGGACCATTTTTTCTCGTTATTCTATAGTTATTTGACGGTAATCGTAGAAGAGTAGCAGAAGAATATGTAAAATCGAAAGCAATTTTTAATAAGTTTATTGTAGGTAGATGATTTATTATCTAACTGGTTCTAAGGTATGTGCCTCATATCATCTTGTTATCAACGGTGTTAAAATTGTAGGACACCATCAAAGTAGCTCACTTTTTCCAATCTATATTATAACTATGAGAGTTTTCCCTTCATGTTAGAGTTTAATATCACCGAAATTTGCAGAGGAAGCGAGCAGTCCGAGCATTAGAGGATGAAATACACGTACAATATCCATCTATTTTGTTCTATATGGATCTAATCCTCATTAGTTGTAATAGCCCACTATAATAATATACATTTGCAAAGGCATGGACGACATTAAGGAACCTTATTTCTTTGCACAGAATCAGCTAATTGAGCAGATAGGAAATAATCGGGCGCTCGTTTTGTCCTTTGAAATGTTAGGTGTGTCCTTTTAGACAAAAGCACGTAATTGTCGTGCTGTTAATATTAGCCTATTGAGTTACCCGGCATGTACTGAAGATATTGGCCTATCATTTTCTTCATCAAAAAACTAATTGCAAGCGTGCGGCTTTTGCATGCCGCAACACTGAGCATAGGCTGATTTCTTTCCTTTGTCCACAGCCAAATCAAAACAACCTGAAACGTTTACCTGACTTTGGTGATTTACGCTAAAAACAATTCGTGGAAAAGGGGTCCCTTGAGGCTTGGTGTAGTCGTATATTTGTGCCGTTCGGTATGAACACGATAATAGTTCCGACCAACCCATCTATGAATTAGTTAAAATATCCCGGCATTTGTGTTAGAAAAATACATCAATCGATTGCTTTTATAAACTTGGAACTCTTTTTTGCTTAATTCATTGAACAGATAATCAAACTGTTTCTTTTTAGCTAGAACGCGCTCTTTTATGTTCGCAACATGCAGAATTATTGTTGCTGCTAGAAGCGTCAGCAATAACGTGATGTACGTTTTAGGCCGAACGAAACATCACAGACATTGTCCTGTTACGCGGCTGGGCCGCAAAGCAAATTCTGCGACAGTAGCAGTAAAGGGAAAAAGGTCTTATGCGAATAGGAAGTCCATCATTTTGGTGCAGTACTGCGTGTCTGGGATGGATGTGCAATTCCCGCAAGGCTCAATGATGGAGCACTTCTTTCCGATTGGCATGGCTTGATTCAATCGAGCGAGCCTGCAAAAAAATGCTCTCACAGAAAAGGCCTGCAAAAGTATGCTCTGCACTACGTCAGCTGTAGAGATACACTGCACTAGGTACAGTGTGTAAAAATTTAAGTGGTAAAAAATTCTTCTACGAAACATAGTGTGTCGTCCACGCATAGGTTGAAAAGAGGAAGGGACTGATTTATGTACAGAGCAGGTCTACATAAAGCAAAGTATGAGTTAAGCCTAACTTTAAAGTTATTGATTGTACGATTCTCATGCTTACAAAGACATGCATATTGCATTACAGGTTGCATATACTACAATGCAAGTGCACACACCCCAGTTCCTGTGGGTGTTTTGAGGGTGTATTTGCCTTGCTAGTTCGACCCCGTTTATAAGACTTTTTTTGTATATCAATGTTTATGTGGGTAACGGCGGAACTAATTGTATTTTATCTCGTACGACAGTAAACACCACTGATTATTTGGCAGAGACTAGGTGAGATGAGTCATGATAAATATAGATATAAAAAAAAAGAGATAAAATGGATGACAATAGGGTGGACTTCATTAGAGGCGAAGGGAGTTGGTTCACCATTGTTAGGCTCTTGCCTACGTGTGATAGTTCTACGTTTTGATGTAATTATATCTTGACTGTTTAAATGAGGCTTCTTTAAACTACTAGCAAGTATTAAATTCCACTCTTAAATGAAATTCGTACAATTCCGAATGCAATGAAAGGGACATTACTACAGTGGTGTAGATGAGCATCTTTCAAACCAGAAAATTGCCGGTCGCTTATTTGGATCACTCTACGAGATGCGCGAAGGCGTACGCCCGATTTGCATCAATATGGTATTTATCGCAAATTAACTATATGGCATGCCATATATTGACTTTTTAACAGAGCCCAACTTTTAATAACCTGTACCCATCAGAATCATTATTAACGTTTTTTATAATAATATTTTTAAAATATTATTAAATAGTTTTTCAGTAAAATGCTTCAACGATCAGATTGCCTTACTTTAACCTAACGCCTTTCAAGGCGGCGGGGTGCCACTTCGCAACACAATTTTCGATTCCACGTCTTAGAAAATCGTGCGAACGGCTGATCAATTAGCGAAAGTGCTTAAAGGTGAATTATGCTTACCCTGAAAATGAAAGCGCTTTACGAGCGTGTATACGGGTCACAAAAAACACGACCAATATGACTAAATCAAAAAAAGTATGTGTTATTACTTTTTAATTCAAGGTAATTCCTAATACGAAGCATAACATAGAATCTTCTTTTGCTTACTCGTACGTCATTGTGGATGTAGGTGAGCAGTCTCAGTGATAAGACTGGGTTGCGAATGTCCTTCATTAGAATGGTGTTGACCATGTACTTTATCACACTGAGGCAGAAGTACTTCCGATTTTTCTGAGAAAGGCTTTAAAAATTAGTCAATTGTTATGGTATACATCATTTTATTCATATAAGCGCTATGCGAAGATCGGTCATGCCCCTGACATGACTGATCAGGCGCTGCGAGATGATCCTGAATATACGAGTGCTGTGTCTGACCACCGCTGTGGAAGGCTTGACCATTAAACGAATGTCCTCCCCATAGAAGGATACAACAACGAGCTGGGAATTGCAGAAGTTTAACTGACGATGAAAGCTGCACGAGTACATAGGCTCAATTCGCCGGTTGACGAATGAAGTTACCGAAATGGGAATTTTGCCTGTAGTAGCAGTATTGCGAATTATTATATAATTATAGAATAATTATTATAACCGTTTCGGTATATGCGGGTTGCATTGCCTTCAGCGGTTCAGTAGTACCAGAATCGGCCATCACTCACAAAGTCATCGTCGTATACGCACAGCGGAACAGACAGCTGGAGCTATATACATCGGCGTTGGAATTACGCCACAACGAGAAATTACGAATAAACTTCAGAACAGATATCGCAACATTAATGGGATGTGTCTAGGTGTATATGTGAGTATATGATGGAACCTATATGTACGAGCGATGCTGTTGCGTACAAAACGGTTCGCCCATCGGCAGCCCCAAACTGAGCAGTGTTACTAGCACCCTTTGAATTACGCTGGTAATGTGTATTTGAATTGCGGGATAAGGAGTTCCGCTGAAATACGCGCCTGAAAAGTCTTCTAGGGGAGTGAATTGCTACGCCTAATTAGCAGTGACGATTTACTACAGGGGACTGTTTTAGAATGGGGTAAAAAGTTAGTGAAGATACGCACTTAGAGTTACGCACTTAGTTAGAGAAAACTACGCACGAAACTCATTTGGAGCGGCTTGTACTAAATTTGAATTGATTTAAGTAATAACCCCTTGCAATAGTACCTGAATTCGCTTTAGTTATATATTCGCTATATTTATAGGCGAAGGTGTTTACTGCGGACGGTTAGAATAAGTTCATACTTTTAAAGGATTTAGTACGTAACAAAGATCCTGACTACAGTAATGCGGCGCTAGTGATTTATTTCGAGGCATCAGGAAGGTTCTATCATCTAGAACTGTTTCAAAGGATGAGTTCGGTCAGGGCATCACAAGGATTGATGAGGTTGCGCTTTTTGCCAACTACCAAACAAATCTTAGCAACTATTAATATCGGAATCTTGACATCGCTGCCACTACGGTGTATTCCTAACTGCGAAAGGGTGTGACGACGGACCAAATATAGCGTAATAGTGATGCCAGCTATCTAAATGTTATAATCAGAAGATTATAACAGTGCCAAACGAATAGTAACGAACGATATTTGTTTGAATCTTAATATCTCGATAATTGCAAAGTAATAGATAATCTGATATAATTTGGATAGTTATTTTGCGATCGGAATTATCTGGGCGCGATTCGTACTCACCGATTAAATTGGTGGCATTTCAGGGTAATATAAAAATGGAAATAATCAACATTCGTAAGCAGATTTACATATGACGACGATCTGCGGGCTCCAAAGAGCGCTTATACAATTCCATTCTTCTTAACTAAGTTTCTCACTAGTTCCAAATTTGAAAAATGTGCCTTCGACCCACACGCCATAAGTGTCCAGAACCGAACAGGCACCCTTGCAACATAAACAGAGAAATATTAAGCTAGGACTTCCGTAATTATATGGCAAGCCTTTGTTGTACTTTATACACTACCTAGAGATGCTTACTCGCCCTGTATAGTCGCATTTTCTTAGCAAATCAGTTAACAGCCAATAGATGCAGTGGGCTAATTTACCCTGAAACGCGTAGACAATGCATAAGTGTATGGAACTACAAATCGATAGCCTATAAAAGAAAACCGTGCTAAAACCAGAGCAGTTTGCCTTAGATATCGACGCGCGATTGTAACGATCTTATGGCGTGTTCTGACCGGATACTTGTACGTCTACACCTGCTCGATGAAACAATTGGCAGGACGCAGCTCCTCCGAGGAGAACAGCCAAAAAGGGGGGTCTTTTTGTTTGCATTTTCAACGTACCATAGACTGTATAGTGTAATAAACAGATTTTGCGAATTTTAGATCGGAAACTCGCGTCCTTTTCGACCACCTTCCGTTAAACAGAGGATTATCTATTGACGCAAATGACAACACCGTATAACACAGATTCACGCATCGTATGAGAACAAAACATTTCTAGGCCAAGCCATGAAGCATATAGGACGACGATCGTGAAGGCTTCAAAAAAAGAGAAGTTTCCAAAGCTAGCAGTTAGCGACGTCAGGTTGACTATGATAGTGACGATTCAATGCTAAGGACAAAGAAAAGATTTTTTCAACTGAATGTTCTCCTGCAGTCCACTACGAAATATTAGACTATTTATATTAGAAATACTAAGACTAACATTATATAACTGTCAAGATATACGTCTACGAGAAATAATAATGGTGTTGCCAACAAGTAGATTTCAATAAAGGATACAAAGCTAACACAGTTCGCAGAAACATATCGCCCAGCTAGATCAGCAAATTGGGCTGGGCTCTGGTACAAAGCAGGAAGTACATGTAGAGCCTATGGCACTTCTATATTGACTAAAACAATAGTTTAAAAGCTCTGTTTTGTACTCGTAAGCTTATGTGCACTATTTCTCAGATCTCGTACATTCCTGTTACTCTAACTGTATAATTACTATCTATAATCGCATGCAGCCTACCGTATCCTCGACTTTTTTAATATTTATTTCTTACAATGGAGAAATGAAAATAAATGTATGTACGTATACCGGCGCACAACGAAACAATAGAAAACGCTTTCAAATATTACGATGTTACACTAGACAGAATATTACTTATATATATAATTGAGTGTAGGACTTCTGTAGGATCGATTTATAGCGAGATTGTCAAAATAGGAGTTGAAATGGGTTTTATTATGGGCTATGCTTAACTTGTAGAGTGAGATCCCGGACAACATATGGTCTATATCCATCATCAGTCAAATGCCTCTGCTAGTTTATATACGAGAAGCTTTTTATATCTGTTCTTAATAGAATGGGACTTCCAGGGGTGCATTGTGTTACTTCCGTATGTTGCGTGAATATTATCCCGCATCCATGCAAGTTGACTTTCATGTTCGCGCTCAATAAATGTAATAATTTTCCGAATATCCGTCTAAATATACACTGACTTGTTCCTAGACTAAATAAGATTCAAATACACGGTATGCCACTTAAATTGGGGCAAATATTCCTAGGCAGTTTGTTGTAATGAACACGCGTTGTTTACCACTCTTCGTGCTCGAAGAAAGCTTAGTTTTTTTTCCAGAACAACATAGCAAACTGCTGAGAGTGGAAGGTAAGGCATTGTATTCGCGATTTCCACCAGAGTGAGCTATTATCTAAGCTGTTCGCGTCCGAAATCTGCCCACCAACGTATAAACTTTCTTTTTCGTTTGAGATACACGGCCTATCTTATCGTGTGACTTTAAACAATTTGAGAAAGGTTTCCACCAGACAAATTGGTTTTAGAGTCCAAAGTTAAAAAAATCATCAAAATAGTTCAAAAAGTTTTTGACGCCTCTGGATTCCCCTCTATGCACTTTTTCGTTTTTTTTTTTTTGAGCGCCTTGAGCCTCTGCATTTTGGGGATTTTTGGCCTGGTGTCACCTCTAAATTCGGTTCCACTATAATGTTTTGTATAAGATCTATCGAAACGGTTTTATACCTATCAATATCACTTGATGCACGGTTACCATCAAAAAGTTATTTGGAGATTAAAAAAGGAATATTTGGAAAATGACTAGTGAGTGAGAATTATTAATGAAATGTCTAGTATGTGTAAAAAATTCTTTGGAATATCTGTTTTTATCGAAAATAAAGCATAAGAAGAAGTCGCAGTTGAGGTGTCGTATCTTCTACATGTGCAGAGTCAATTTTTCATGTCAGAAGTACTCGGACAAGGCAAAGAAGCCCATGAACAATGCGGAATTGTATTGTCTAACGCCACCAAATAATCGCGTTCGAAGCCGCGGTTAACATTGAGAAGCCGATGCGATATTTTGACAAATGAGCAAGCCACTGCCAGACAGCGAGCTCGGTAAGGGTAAACTGACTAAGGCCTCCGGGGGACAATTGGATTCTAGACCCCTGTCTGTTTGTCAATCTACTCATTGATGCACTGTAGCGTCGTTACCTTGACCCGCACACTGATACTGAAAAACACGTTCGCTTTCAACAAGATATTTGGTCCAAGCGTTCACGGCCATTGTGATCCGTTGTCACATGACCATTATTATCTAATGATCCTCATGATCCGTGAAACTTAATAGATAAACCCGCTTTCGAAAGGCCATAGTGCTGCGGAAATTTATCAGAAACTAGTAAGGCCATTAGATAAGGTGGCCTTAAGCGAAAGCGCAGAAAATGAATGCAGCCCGCTAGCTCGGGTTTTTTAAAACACTCATTGATCGTTGGCACGCTGATCAAAAGCACACAATATAATTACTTAGTGACAGTGCCTTATCGCCATGCCTCAGTTACTTCCTGGATTGAGCTAAGGAATATTCAGCGTTGGCTTTAACACGCTTACCCTCTCGATGAAAGTGCGCGTCACCACGGGACTTTCTACACCCTAGAGAATGCAACTGGTAGATAAGCATACTCTACTGTCAAATCTCTTCGAAAGTTGCGTGATGTTTTTATTAACAAACTCAAACTGGAACAGATAAAAAGTATTTGTTATAAACGTCGGAATCGATCCTCGACGGCATTATAAACAGGTATCATATAGTAAAGAGAAGATTTGCATCAAATAAACACTCATGGTTATAATGTTCGATTTTACTTTAAAGCTAAATCAAATACGATGGTATCCTAGCTTTCAAGTATGGAAGTAATAACCTTTATTATCGTAAGGAGTATATCTCCTGGCAATAGTACTTCTCATTAGCAGCATACTTCGTCACGAAAGAGACAGATGGCACCTGAAAATTGCAGAAAATTGCGCAGCAGAATTGAGTCGCTTCTGTGCCCTAGCTCCATGTAGAGGGTACACGAACTTGACTGCTTCGTGTACTGCCCTTATGCATACTTCAATATGTATGTAAATACGCTGGCGTCTATGTTGGATAAATGAATCGAACCTACGAGAGGACTATACGAAAATGACGAATCCTGCTAAGGAGTATCTGTGGCTATGTTATGTTTTGGGTATCACGACTAACTCATCAATTTAACCACGAGCGTATTCGCAGAAGGATCCTGTCTTTTGGCAGGTAGCCACTTCGCCGTAACGAAACAAACGATCTCAATACAGTTAGTCAGCCAGACGCCAGACCATCGCTATGGGAATTGCATGTTCACAAAATCAGTCTTCGCTTTTAGCCACTGTACATATAGCCTACTACTTAATATTATTGCTGAATAATAGCCATAAGATAATGTTGTTAAAATAATAATAATATTATATATGTTACAAAATGCATATTAACTAAGTAAATGTATTTTTATTACACTATGAATAACTTATTTTTACGTTTTTAAGTTCACATTAAGCCATCGTTCTTAAGTAGCATTAAAGATAGTGGAAGATAGACATGCCCTTGTTGAGAGTTAACAAGGTTACCTTCACTAACTTAAAACAATGTCATGCGCTTGCTTAAAGTATTAAACATTTTTACCGTACGTTCTGAATAAACACATTTTAAATTGGTGGGAAGATTTTTACGGCAGTTTAAAACTTTTCCTTGCCTTTTTCATGCGAAAGACTATTAGTGCACGTTACTCTTGTATAACAAGCGGGATAAGCCTAAAACAGATGTCCGGGCGGTGACGTGCATTTGTCTTTTTAGTGCTTTCTACCAAGCTCAGCACGCTGCTAGAGTAACTCGAGGCTGTGAATAGAGAAAATGAAATTATTGAGCGGATAGCTCGAGAGTGCCAATTTAAATCTAAACGATACATTTTGTTCCAGTAAACCAGTCACCTTCGAGGAAAGCCATTGAAACGCACGTCTGAGGAGGACAGCCTTGAGTCGACATTTAAATCTAGTTAGACTGTAGCTACGACACTGTTACCGTGATGGGATAGTGAATGGCGTGTTTGCCTCGTTCACTTGAAGAACAGTTGATGGCTCGGCATCAAATCCGAACGTGCCTACACATTTCGCTGAAAGCCAGCCAGTTGATAGAATGCCTAGAGGCGGTAACGCAGGACTCAAAACATTTAATGGTTATACTATTGTTTACCATATTTCTCAGATGGGATTCAGTCGAACGTTAGCGTCGTATTTGCTGAGCGAGGTGAGCAACACAAATCAATTACCAATGCTTAATATCCTCCCAGGTTTAGGATAACAGAATTAGAAAGTTTCCGCAAATCCAGACCCCGACTAAATCTTCAAGCGAAACGCGGCTGTTATCTATGTGTGGTGTCACTATTAAAATCTGATACATAAAGTTTAAAGATACCGAAACAGTAGGTTTGCATCCCTATATACCCCAATTTCATTGGATGGACGAGACTATATATCAGAGAAGACTCAATCAATAAGATCCGCTCATCTTGCTACTTAAAAACTCAGAGTCGCTCACCGCAAACACTGAGAAATTAAAAATTTCGAATCGAAGGATATTTAGCGCCTTTCCTATGAACCTGCGCCGGTCTTTGTGGACTACCATCTATGTGTCTGCTGTCGAGTCGTACAAGCGGCAAGCTTTTACGAGCACTAAATTACCCAAACCTGTTTAAACAGTTCCTTCGAAACTAAACCTACCAAGTTTTTAAGAAACACGCTCTTAACTCGACTGAGAAGTGGAAAAAGGCTTTAAACAATGGACAAAACTATATGACGCACTAATGTGATAAGATTGCTTGTACAGAAAACACATTTTGCTCATCCCTAAAAAATGCAGCTACTAGAGGAACTTCACTACGCTGAAGGGTCTTTACTTTATATAGCCAACAGGAAATTTCCCAAAATCACCACAGTTACACTGTCAATGTAGCAGCGCCCACTGCGCGTTCCATGCAAGGGGCGTATGGCCTTACTATAAGAATCTCCTTCTGTCAACATTCCTCGGAGTTTGAGGGTTGTAAGTCCATATGCCTATCCCCTTATCGCCAGCGAACCTGCCTATGCACCAATAAAACAAATTGTTTCCAAATAGCGGTATTTTATGATGAGCGATATTCCTCGGCACTTTATTTTTTGAGGTGCATTTGTACCCTTGAAGGTTTGAGGCCGTTGACTCGAATATCGGTTTTACTAGGCGAGGCGCCATGACCTGCTGACAAACCGAAAATTCGATTCATTCACAAATATGGGCCCTATATTGAAAATACAATATTAGAACGGCTCACGGTATAAACATGTCCTCGGTGGAATATTTACAAAAAATACCTAGAAGAACATTTTAAATTGAAAAATGGCTTTCGTGGAAGACATTCTGTGAAAGTGAAAAATGAACTGCTGACAGCTGTGCTAGAAATTGGCCCATCTAGAAATACACGGGTGTTAACATAAAGACTATTAACATATTTATTTACTCCAATAGAATCAGGCGGGTAAGCAAAGCAAAAAAATAAATCCCGCATTATTTGAGCAGACATCAAAAACGAAAACGTTTGGAGGCTTGCTTCCCTTTGCTCGTATATCAATATCGCAGTGATCAATTTATGTATCGAATTAAGACTTACGATAAAAGGAACATTGTGTTCCACGTTAATCGCAGACGCTCACATCTGTCGGTGAGCGGGACAACCCAGCAGAACATCATTCGAAAACAGATGTACAGTGCAAATGGTGTACACTTCAGCCGTCGATTATGGCTGAAATGTACAGTTAAGAGAGATTATTAGTAAACAAGAGTACATTATTTTTACTGCACGAACGTTTTCAGCCAAAAATTACGGAAGCAAATGTACAAAACGTACACTATACATCATCAGATACAACTTTTATAAGTTACAAATTTTTTAAAAATATATTAATTGTTCTGATGATGTCTAATCGTTTTCCGAAGCTATTAAATCTCTTGTACTTCATACTAGTACATCGGCAGAATAATTAAGCCACCATCCAAATGGCAGATAGTTATACATTATATATAAGCTGCGATAAAGGGGATCTTTGATAGATGGCCAAAGGTATGTCTGCACACACTTTCAGCATTTTTCTATGATTAAAAAGAACCTGATAATAGAGCTCCAGGTATCTTAGCTCTATATTTTACATTAATATTTCTAAGAAAATTAGTTGCGATATTAATTGTTGATATTAAGCATAACCCAGGACTATACACGATCCAAAGTTTTGTTCTGGGCTTATAATCATTTGAAAACTATCATAGCCATTCACTGGGTTCATATCGAATGCTTCTTTAACTGATTTTGCCAGATTACGGGTGCATATGGAGACAATTTTGGAATTAGACAGCTCTAATGGTAATTTTTTCTGTTTGGTGACTTACACATACCACTAAACGGAAATCATTTATCATGTTTTCGAGTAGTACCATACAGTTTTAGTAAAACAACAGTTAGCTAATGTAATAAAAAGCCCTTACATTTGATTTTCTGTCTACCGCCGGGTTCTACACCGGGTCTAGAGTAAAAATAATGCAGAGAAGTTATGTTGTCTATTGGTCTATGGGGAATATATATATATCTAAACATACACATGTTTATGAGTTATTTTTTCACGTTTTGGATGTAATATGTATCTCGTCTTCGAAGCAAAAGTTAAGAGTCCTTATCAAAATATTTAGCCGCGGCTACATGCTGGGTTCCGCCGCTCACTGGGCATACCACTGCCCGATACTAATATACTACCAATATTTATATTAGCCAATAAAAGTTCAGCCAATCTTCTCATGTAGACCCTGTCATTGTCTACAAAGATCTTTTTGGCCAAGTTGTTTCCTTGGCATTAGTTGTCTCCTAACTCACATATATA